>NC_135922.1:9817500-10232500 GCF_964058835.1 Carex rostrata
CATTGACCCATGCACCGGCCGCTACGTCTATCTCTATGACCTACCCGATCGCTTCAACTCTCAAATCGTACAAAATTGCCGAAATCTCTCTGTTAGTTCTGACATATGCATATATGTCACCAACTCCGGTCTGGGTTGTAAACTTAATGACACCAGGTCCAGTACAGTACTATCTGAAACCGGCTGGTACGTCACCGACCAGTTTATGCTCGAAATTATTTTTCATAACCGCATGAAGCAGTACAAATGCCTCACTACCGACTACTCCAAATCAACCGCAGTCTACATTCCGTTTTACCTTGGACTTAGCGTAATGCGGAAACTATGGGAAGACAGTCCATCACAACTTGATGCTCTGACGATTGATCTTTTTCGCTGGCTTCGGGCTCGGCCTGAGTGGACCGCTAAGGGTGGAACGGATCACTTTATGGCCATTGGTCGAGTAGTGTGGGATTTCCAGCGCACCACCGACAATGATTGGGGTGTCAAATTCTTGACTACACCTGAGGGGAAAAACATAACAGCACTTTTGATCGAGACCAGTAGTTGGCGAGAAAATGAATTTGGGATCCCCTACCCGACCTACTTCCACCCTTCGGAAAATAGCCAAGTAGTCGCATGGCAAGAGAAGGTTAGGTCCACAAAGAGACAGTGGCTCTTCTCATTTGCCGGAGCCAGACGTCCCAGTGAAATTTCCACGACACGAGATTTGATAATTGATCAGTGTGACAATGCGACATTGTGCAACCTCCAGGAGTGCGGCAGTGGGGCCAAGAACTGCTATTTGCCGAGCAATATAATGGGAGTGTTCATGAGTTCTATGTTTTGTCTACAGCCTCCGGGAGACACTTTCACGAGGAAGTCGGTATTCGATTCGATGGTAGCAGGCTGCATACCCGTGTTCTTCCGCTCTGAAACGGCTTATACACAGTATCGTTGGTACTTGCCAAGTAACTTCAACAAGTTCTCGGTGTACATACCGGAGAAGGCCGTGAGAGAAAAGACAGTGAGGATAGAGGATTTGCTGCTCGGGTACAGCGATGAGCAGATACACGAGATGCGAGAGAATGTTATCTCAATGATACCGACACTTGTGTACAAAGATCCTACGACTGAATCCGATGACGACATCCATGATGCGTTTCGTGTTGCGGTTGATGGTGTACTTTTGAGGATTCATAGCAATCAAGTATTGTAGTTTAATTTCATAGAATTTAATTCATTTATAATGCAAAATTTTAGAAGCATGTAATGTTATGTCAAGCCATTCTTTATCCTTTGAGAGGACAAGTGAAACAATTTTGCAAACACCATTGTTGTCAATCTGTGGTGCATGCTTGTTTAAGGTTTGATTTGAAGAAAGGCTCTTGCAGCTTTAATTATATTGTATGTTTATTTATTTACTTCATGTTCTTTAATTTGGAACCCGGTCCCAATGGGCCCAATGGGCCCAATGTAATGTTTTGATCATGAATCTTATCCAGCCCGGCCCAAATAATGGGGTCTTCCGTTCTATGGGCTTTGAATCTGATAAACATGACTAGTCATGTATGGTTATGGCATGACTAATATACTACGACCATTCACGTGCCGTATAAATCTGACTTGGTCAGAGCATAGCACACATTTAGATTCCTATCCCTTATCAATAGAAAATTCACTTTTGACATTTAATGTTTTAATTTTTACAGAAAAATATTACTAGGACCCTTCATAATTAAAATGAAATTACATAATGCTTATTCATCCAGTCCCCTATCTAAATTTCCTAGTTCTGTCCCTGCGTAGTCCGTTTTTGAAAAAGATATGTATGAATACACATATACAATGTTCAAATTCAAAACCTATTCACATAATAAAACCAGGTACACATGTATCATATATACTAATATACCATTGGATTTTATTAGTCTCTTACCAGAATCAAAAGCTACACTATTGCTATATAGCTTTAATCAAGATTATTTTCAATTTTTATTTCAAAAAGAAAAGCAATTCATTATTTTAAATTTAATAACCCCGACGAATAACGTCATATATGACTCCAAGATAACTCTTTGATTTCTTCTCTTGAGGAAGCCTTAGAAAATTGGCAACCTTGTCAAAATCTCCTTGGTTAAGAGAACCATCTATGGTTGTATCATCTATCACTATTTCTTTGTGGAGCTTAGGAGGAGATAATGCCCATTGCATCGCCCAAATTGCGAGAGGCCGCATGTACTGTATCGATCGGTACCCCCCTGTTTCCGTCCATGCTTCAGGGGTTTGAAATGCAAATCTGCAATTTTTAAAGGATTAACATAATAAATTAATTAGCATCATTTGGGGTTGTAGTGTAGTTCAACACTTGTACATTTCAAATGCAAAGTGCCCATTTAAGCAAACATTTCATCCAAATGATGTGCTTAATTGTTCCTTTTTGGCACAAATGAAAAAACTAAAGACAAAAAAGTAAGGCTATGGTACTATGCATAGTGCTAATTGGTTCGTACTATGAATTAATATCTCTATTTTTTCAAAGTCTAAATAGTCAATCTAAACCATTCAACATGATCTCCGTATGAAAATGTACTTCAAGATTAAATTTTACATTTTTTTAGAGTATTTTTACTATATTTTTTTATAGGAAGATAATCACTTGAACGGAAAATTCTAGACCATTCAAAAGTAGTAGTTTTCTACCTATCAAAAAACATGTAAGAAAATTAAAAAAATATATATTACTTGAACTTTGAAGATGAATATATTGATCCATAGTACAGATCAATCTGTGCTATGCATAGTACCATAGCCTCAAGACAAAGGAAGAAATTTGCATCCAACACCCATCAAACTCAAATTTGAATCCGATGGTTCTTCTACCGTATGATCCGCTTTAAAGATCTGTGTGTGCTAGATTAGCACAACTTTTGAAACGAACACGCATAGTTCTTAAAGCGGATTGGACGGTAGAAAAACCCATCACACGCAACCCGTTCCCCAAGACAAAATGTACATGAAGAGGTAAATAAATGAAACTCTTACCCAAACCCATCTGTGGACCAGATACTTTCACAAGCACCTTGTGCAGTATTAAACCCGTTTTCAACCATGCCTTCTTGTATCATAGCTGCAGCCACAGCAAAAGTTACACCAGGCCATATCTCCCTCGATTGAATTGTTGTGGTGTTGGTGTTGCCATCCGGTTTTATTCCATTCATTGCACCAATTTTCCCATCCTTCACCTTTAAAACGTTGAATTTGTATATTGTTTCAAATGTAGTACGTATTTGCTTTTCGTCTACTATTGGTTCAAGACCACATGCTCTTGCATACCTGTATCACCAAAATTGATAACATGTTCATAACTTCATGCACATATATATAATATTTGCTACAAATATCAAGGATATTAATTTAGCTAAGAAAACTCTTTATTTTTGTTTAACTTGTCCTCATATATAGGGGTGTTCATTGAGACCGGTTTATTTGGTTATCAGCTGAAACCAAAAGGTTGGGATTAAATGGTTCAGTTTTCGGTTTAAATAGATCGGTTGCGGTTGAATTTTTGAATAACTTTGGTTTTTTTTTATATATGGTTCTGTTTAGATTTCTTTCAAAATACAAAATAGAACGAACCGACCGAATTCTAAATAGTTCAAATCAATAGTTCAAATTTTGGTTTGGATATTTTGTATGTAATTGAACAATATGTGGAATGTCAACAATGTATAAATAATTCATATTTATTTCCATTAATATTAAATTTATTAATGTATGTATTGAGTTTTGATCCTTTAAAATTAATTTCTTTTTTTCTGTTCAACCAAACAAACTGACATTTACTTTAGTTATAATTGGTTCGTTGGTTATCCGGTTAACAAGTTTAATTCAGTTAATTTTGGTTATACTTTTGAAAAATGAATAAAATTTTGGTTTGACTATTTTAAGCATACCATTGACCGGCAAGCTGGTCGGCCTGGATCCATGAGCTCATTTCGCCACCAGAATTATCGTAATTAAAATATGATCCATTCCACAATTTTGCATAAACCCCCTTAGTCTTCTGGTACCTCGCCCAGAAGTACTCCTCTGATGCCTTGTCCCCGACAATACGTGCCATGGCCGAGGCGGCCTGAAGAGCCGCTAGCCATAGGCCGCCGGAGTACGCACTCATGCCTTGCGCCTTCCACATGTCGTACGTTTGATCGGGGAAACCCTCGTTCTCTATCATTCCATCTTTATCCTTATCGAATTGGTCCATGTATGCCATGGCAAGATACACAGAAGGCCACACAGATTTTGCAAATGATATGTTTCCTGTTGTAACCACATCTCTGCAACAAAAATAAGAAAAAATTGTGTTGTGTGTTAGATAGTAAAGTAGTTTAAATCTATTTAGTAAATTCTTTCTAGGACACTGTCATGCAAATACAGAGATATTGAAGTGAATTTTTTCAGTAAAAAGAAGAAGGGCATTAAGTTAATTTTAATGTATTTATTTTTCATTATTTTTAACCACTTGATTTTATAAGAAATGAATTTGAAAATTAATAAATTTTGCATGTAAATGAATCACTCGTAAGGTAGACCGATTTGAACAGTTTTGATTCATTGTTTGATGAAATTTGGAGACTGTCATGACTAAAATAACACAAATTTTATAGTAGCTAGACACTTTAAGAAAATAGAAATGGCCAAAAATAATGGCAATTTCAACAGATATGAACATATTTTTAAACTAATAAAGGCATGATTTATATTAAAAAATATTAAAAAAAATCACCTGTAAATTTGCAAGACAAACTTGGGGTTCAAATCCTTCCATCGATTGGTATTTTGAAGCGCATAAGAGTTCACTTCAAACCATGGGTTGTTTAGTCCTATGTCATGTGGGACTGCTCCTAGAGCCTGTTTACAAAATTAATTAAACAAACAACCAAATCAAATCAATATATTGTCATTTGTCACAAGTAAGAGCAAATTCATCAAGAAATTTAAGTAGAAACTATAAATAGTTGTCAAGCACTAAATAGAAATTAAGTTCATTTTAATTTCTATGATTCTATCTCTACACTCATGCACTCAATTAATTTTTATTTTCTTAAAGACCATATCAGCAATTATTTCTGTGGAAAAGAGAACCGAGAACCAATAGAAACAGTTAGAAAACGATTTCTTTAAAAGAAAACTTTTTAAATTAGAAAGTATGTTATATCCCAAAATTATTATAGAAATGCCATGTGTGCTTTTAGAAAAAACTAAATAATCCCAATATAGATGTTCTAATTAAGTACCTTTCTTATAGTAGTGCAACCGCCATCAATAACCCTAACTTTTTCAGGATCATGAATTTTCACGGCCATGGCGAAGTCCCTTTGAATACTCAACTCGAGCTTTGGAAAAAGATACAAGAGAGCGAAAGAGGAATAGAAATGCACATCATAGGTGTTCATCATTTGATACTCTTTTCCTTCCAAGTACAAATATTGGCCGATGTTTTCCTCTCCTTCTCCAAGCAACAAAGGCCCGAATGCGGCATTTGAGGCAATTGGCGATTGCAAGGTGTTACTCATCGAATCCATACCTCTTAAAATTGCATCGGTTGTTTTGTGTTCCTTGTCAAGCGAAAATTTTATGGTCTCGACTGAGGCAAGACTTTGCACCGGAGGCAGTCCATCTGTATTGTAGAACTTTGTTAGGTATACTTGGATAATTTTTTAATGTTAATTTTTAACTTATTAATTCATGTAAAAACAAAATCAACAAGTGGTAGCAGATATCATATCTAACAATTTGGTTTGATATATAAGTTTTAGAATTTTTATTATTAGAAAATTAAAAGTAGAAACATGATGGAGTCACAAAAATTAGAGGCATTTGAACCTTCTTTCTTGTTTCATAATTTGTGGTTGCAGATTTGCTGTAAAATAAAAAAAAATTAAAAAAATTTACCTGTCCAAATTGCACCCCCAGAATTCAAATAGTATAGCTCATTGAACAGTGACAACACATACCTGATGCAAATCAAATAGAAATAAATTTTCAATAAAAAAAATGAAAATTGATGTTCAATAGTTTGAATAATGATAATTTAATACATACCATTCTGGTAGCCTTGTATCATGCAAAATGGGTCTTTGCCATTCTTCAATTTGTTTCTCCCAATTACCATGCTCTGTTTTTCAAACAAGAAAACCTTAAGAAATCTTCATGAATCAACAAATAAATAAGCAAAAATCAATCTGAAGTTTCAAATTCCAACAAAATTTTAACATACCAAGGATTGCATCATGTGCAAGATTTGCTGCAGCACTGTCTTCATTAGTTCCATAGAACTTCGTATAACGTCTATATTTTTGAAATCACCATAAAATTTATATCATAATGTGTCAAACTGTCAAGGTTTAAAACAAATAAGTTCACATTTTTAATAAATTTGTGATGAATTATTCACCTATGATAAGTGGTGCCACTATGAAATTTGACTCTTGGGGAAGCCCATGCAAGAGAGAAGGTCACGGTACGGGTCTCCTGTGCTGGTACAGTAACCATAGCTGAAATTGCTGCTCCGATCAATGACCCCGGGTCTGATGGCTTAGTTGATTCTATTGAACCAAGATGGTCGAAAGATCCATGCTGTCAAAATAAATCAAACATTTTAAAAAAAAATTCCATACTATGGATTCATATCTTTGTTTTTAGAATATAAATAGTCGATCTGAACCGTTCAAGATGATCTTAACATGAAAATGTACTTGGAGATCAAATTTTTTTATTTTTTAGAAGCTTTTTTTACTATTTGTTTGATAGATCGAAAATCACTATTTTTGGAGGACCACAAACTTTAAATCAAGTAATTTTCTATCTTTCTAAAAATATAGTAAAAAATTCTAAAAAATATAAAATCATGTGGAGCAGTTTGTATCAACCGTTTAAACTTTGAATAAATGATAAAGAGTAAAGAGTATACAAATTATAATAATAAAAAGGGTTTTTCTTACCTCTTTGACTTGAGTCCACATGTACTCAGCTGTAAATTCCTTGGATTTACCAGTAATTAAAAAGCAGGGGCATTCTGAAACTTTCACATCCTCTGTCTCCTGAGCAGCAATTGCGAATGTTACAGGGGATTGCTCATCCGCAGTTCTACATGCATGTAAGTTGACTTCAGTATTTCCTTTTCCATGTTTCTTACAACTTTTTTAAATCATATTTACTACTGGTACGCCATATGATAAACTTTTGCATCATATATTATTTTACAGGGAGAATTTCATGTATACTTCTCAGAAAAATTGAAATTACGTATTTCTCCTCTAAAATTCATAATATTATATTAAACCTGCTAATGTTTAAAACCTTAAAAATTTACTCAATTTTTTTTATTTTTACATTAAAACTCATTTTAAATTATAAAGTACTCATTTTAACTTTTATTAAAAAATAAAAATATGTAACATGTTTAAGAGAAATATTTAGTCTTCCGATTGTTCAGTTGTGAGAGCAAATGATTCATTTTTTTTTAATTGTGATGCACATACAAGCATATGCTTAAATGTCATTGTGTATGTGTCACAAGACAATTAGTTACAAGTAAAGAAACAGAATATATTACGGTTACAAAACAATTCGTTAAAAGACGGAACATTTTTCTCACACACTACATATTTTTTATTTTTTAAATAAAGAGTAAAATGGATACTATATAAATATAAAATTATTTTTAATAGAAAAGATAATAAATTGAGTAAATCTATAGGTATCAAAAATTTAAAGGGTAAATATGATGTTGAGAACATAATTTCAAGATTTTTGAGGGATATACAAGAAATTCCGCCTATATTACAATTTAGTCTATGTACCTGTGATGTAGAAGAACTCCACGTACACCATCATGCGCTCTAGGAATATTCAGAGTAATATTCAAAAGTATTAGTTGACAAATTCAGAAAACAAAAAAAAAAAGTCAAGAGAAATGATGAAGTATTTTATTATTTTACAAATTATAATTAAGATGCTCACTTCATTTTTGAATTGAAATGATTTCCAGAGAATCCTGATTCTCCACCAACTGAATTCTGGAAAAATATAAAAAAAAATTTAACATTAACAATAAAAACACCAAGTATACATTAAATTAAAAAAATATATATCTTTAAAATATAAACTTACAGCCCAAGTAAAAAGCAAGGAAACATCTGCTGGAGCATTTCCAGAATTAGATACCTGAAAATTCATTGATTATATTTTTTAAAAGCATCAAAATTATCAAAATTAGCGCAGATTGAAATTTATTATCAATTAATCTCTATTTTTAAATTTCAAACAGTTGATATGTACAGTTCAGTATAATCTCCGTATAAAAATATACTTCTATATTAAATTTTACATTCTTTACATTTTTTTTCTATTTTTTAAAAGTAGTGATTTTCTACCTATCTAATAAAACAGTAAAAATATTCTAAAAAATGTAAAATTTTGTAAACAAGTACATTTTCAAACGGAGATCATATTGAGTGGTTCAAATCACCTATTTGAACTTTGAAAATGAAGATATTGATCCATATTACGTATCAATTCGCGCTATGCGTAGTAAATAGTAAATTAGTGTAGTAATACCGTAAAAGTGAAAACTGCAACTGGATAGCTGCTCTCCTTGTAATTATGAGGAATAAATGGTGACATCTGACGACAAGTGATTTTAATTTCTGGGTCCGGTTCCCCTATTTTTTTAAATTGAAAGAAAAAATATATAAACAAATTCAATGTTCCAATAATGCTCATAGAATTATATATATACTGTCCCAAAAAATATGCAAAAACTGTTTCAAACCTCTTCTTGCCAAATAAAAAAAAAAATTGCTTTCATTTCTTCAATTAGTGTTTTTTTTTTATTAGCTTATTGCATACGGGTAAAGCTAATTAATTTTTTTCCATTAACATATATGGTAATTATTAAAAATAAATATTATAAAATTATATATATAGATATATTTATACGGGGATGATGCATGATATGATATAGTTTTATTAATGGCTCATATATAGTCTATTCAATGGTATATCGAGTACAAGTAAAGATAAAGTTTTTTTATTCAACTTAACGGGCAAGGGTATGAAAATGCTTCCACCGAATTTAAAGAAACATCAATGATTTGATAATGGATAAATAATCAATTTCATAAACTGTATAAAATTACCATCATATACTGTCCATGACCTAGGGTATAAAGCATGATATGTGCATTTCTTTTCATTAAGATTCCAGTCCCAAGAATTAATAAAAGAACTTTTTATTTGCCTGCAATGACATGAAACAAAATTTATAATATATGGAGAAGTATAAGGAGTAATTAATTAGTATAAGAAATGAAAAAAAAAATATATACTTACTTGGGGTTTATTTCAGGGGGTTTTGGAGCTAATACTGTAGAATACTTGGTACCATCAGGACGTGAAATAAAAGCCTAAGAAAATATATTACAAAATTGGTCAAAAAAAATTTCAAATTAGTAAATTTTAGAAGGTAAAAATCTTAGAAGAATAAGAGAAACTCACAGAAAACTGATTTGCTAGAATTCGGTTTTCTTCGGATTCTTGTGGAAATATTTGGAAATTTTGAAAATAGCCCTTGTAACTTCTCCCTATGCTCCCTGAACTGTCAATTGACCAAAGCTTTAGTTAGAATACTACAAAAAAAATATTGAAATAACCTTTCATTTTTTTTCTAATTTTCAAAAGGCTCTCCAGCTATGCCTCGAGGAGCAAGTAGATATTGCAATCTGTTACTTTGTGCTTGGAACCAATTTTAGGGTGAAAACCATGTAGCTCAGACACCAAAAAGAAAATATAAAAAAAAGGACTAGAAATTTTGACATTAAAATTATAAACAGTGAGGCTATGATACTTTGCAAATCACGGATTGGCCCGTATTATGGATTTTTTTTTTAAAGTTCAAATAGTCTATTGAACTGCTCAACATGGTATCCATATAGAAATGTAGTTGAAGACTGAATTTTACTTTTTTAGAATATTTTTGCTATTTTTTTAGATGGTACAGAATTTATAAATTAGGTAATTTTCTACTTATTTTAAGAAAAAGGTAAAAAAAATTCTAAAAAATGTAAAATTCGATCTTAAAGTACATTTTCATATGAAGATCATGTTGCACGGTTCGGATCAACTGTTTGGGCATTGAAAAAGAAAATATAAATCCATAGTACGGATGGATGTGCGTTTTGCTAAGTACCATAGCCTCACTCAATTATAAATATTTACTTCTGTTTTGTATGATTGGTACCAGATGGTCGGTGTATTGGTTATACCCACTTCTTTCCAAAAAATAAAAATATATTATAAATATTAATACATTTTAATATTTATGTGCAAATATCATGCTTACCCAACACCACCAAGTGGGACCCCAATGCAAGGGTTATCCATCCATTTCTTGAAGGGATTCCAACAAGAAGCCTTTACATTTAAAAGAATTAATAAAATTGAATATTATTTACACCAATGAAACTTAATAAAATAAAAAATAACATGAAGGTCATATTTCAAAAATTGTCATATCAAGGTTTAAAATGCTCACACGGCCATTTGCAGTTTCAGTGATGTATAAACGGCATAGTCGAAGAAACATTGGCCCCTGTTATAAATTTAGAAACCATAAGAGAAATCTGAATAATTTTCATGTGTGATAAATTAAAAGATATAGATATAAAGGATATATATTTTACTTACAAGCTCCAATTTCTCATGCATTGATAAAGTAGATAAGCTGAGACCTGTTATCTTTTTGTCATTTTCATCTAATTGCTTTTGCCACCTAATTGGTACAGGCTTTGATGTATCAATTTGTGCCTAATTAAATTACAAATAGAAAAAATATTAATTACAAATTTAGATTTAAGTTCATTATGTTAAAAAAAAAAAGCATGTCAAGCTTTAAGCCTTCAGAACTGTACAAGTAGGTACCACATTTACCAGTAATGGTGAATTTGGATAGTACTTTCTGGTAAAAATAAGCTAAATTACAAATATATCCTTGTATACTGGTAAAAAAAAAAAAGATAATGTAATATACACACCAAGCATGCAAATCACTTGAAAAGAAATATGGTAAAGTGTCCTAATACATTTAGCAGTAATGATAAATTTGGATACTTTAAGGTAAAACCAGCTAAATTACAAATATACCCTTGTATACTGGTAAAAAAAAGATAATGCAACATACGCAACAAGCATGCAACTAGATTCAAAGGAAATATGGTAAAGTGTCCCAATACATTTAGCAGTAATGATAAATTTGAGTACTTTCTGATAAAAAAGCTAAATTCCAAATATACCCTTGTATACTTGTAAAAAAAATATAACACAATATACACATCATGCATGCAAATCACTTGAAAAACAGCTTATTACAAATATACCCTTGTATACTGGTAAAACAAAAGAAGATAATGAAACATACACAACAAGCATGCAACTAACTTGAAAGGAAATTTGGTAAAATGTCATAATACATTTAGCTGTAGTGATAAATTTGGATACTCTCTGGTAAAAAAAATAGCTAAATTACAAATATACCCTTGTTGCTAAGAAAAAAAGATAAATGTAATATAAACACCAAGCATGCAAATCACTTGAAAAAAAAATATTGGGTACTTTCCGGTAAGATAAGCTAAATTACAAATATACCCTTGTATACTGGTAAAAATATAAAAAAAGATAATGTAATATACACACCAATCATGCAAATCACATGAAAAAGAACTATGGTAAAGTGTCCTAATACATTTAGCAGTAATGGTAAATTTGGGTACTTTCTGATTAAAAAAATAAAGATAAATTACAAATATACCGTTGTATACTGGTAAAAAAGATAATTAAATATACACAGCAAGCATGCAAATCACTTGAAAAAGAAATATGGTAAAGTTACCTCTTTCTCAAATCCATTCATGGCCATCTTAAGCTGTAGAAATAAATGCAAATGAGAATTAATCTACAGAGAAATTTATATATTTCACATCAGGATAGCACAAAAAAGGAAGGTACAAAAGTCAGCAAGCCCAATTTGTTTCTTTTAAATTCTCACCGTTGCTGTTTGAGAGAGAGAGAGTGTGTCTTGAATCAATCCCAATCGATCGAGAGAAAGAGAGTTTTGTGTTTGTTATGGATTGCCAAGGAAAGACGCTCTTTGAAGATTCTACCTTTCTAGAAGAAGAGCAATCGAGGGGTTTAAATGTTAAGAGACTAGTTTTCGCTTAATGCAGCGCACTGACTACAAAGGAGAAGCAGCGCTGCAGAAGGTTTTTGCACTGTTCGAAGCTAAAATAGCTCTGTTAAAATATTTACCCCAATCAATCGTCGCTTGTTTTCTCTACCCGCCAAGAAGACCAAATTAATTCTAGAAACGGGTTATCGGGTTCTACCCTTCACCCGTTTAAATCCCACTCCTATAAAAGCTGTCCGTCTGATGAAGGGTTGTAATTAGAATTTGAACCAATTTTGAACCGAACTGGTTTGGTTCGAAGCAGGCTTTAATCTGAAAGAAGAGTTCGAGTTCGATTCGGTGCGATTCGAACTAGTTCGATTTGATTTGTTAATAGTTCCAATTGAGACTAATCAGAGGAGAATCACAAAAGTTGAAGGTTTCAAATCGAGCCAAACTAATTTCGAACCAAACCAAATCCAGTTCGAGTTCAAACTAATTTTGAACTGAACTGGTTTAATTTGTTTCAAACCGAATTAATCGGGAATATTTTTTTAATCAAACTCAATCGAATTACGAGTTACGAGCCTTTTTGCCAACCTAGTCTGATACTCCGATCTATCTAATGTTTCGAATTTGTTGAAGGTTTTACATATACAGAGGATCCGAACCCGAGAAGCAATTGAATGCAATTAGGTTGACTAAACAATGACTAAATTGACAATCTTACCTAACTCAGAAAAAGAATAAATAAAAAAAAATCGTACGTGAAATATATTATTTTAATGCTTCTTGGTCAAAAGTTTTTGTCATAACTCATATATCAATTCAACCGTAAAAAACTAGCAACTGATAAGATGTTTTGAAATTAATAAAGAGTTGCTTTCAAACAGGAATTTTATTATAACAAACAAAACAGAATTTTTAATTGTAACTAATTCATCATCTAATATATATTATATTAGAGGCGGGTCCAGTATACATAGAAGACAACTCTCTCTGAATTCTTATAACTTATAAGTAATACTTATATAATAGGTCTGGATTAATTTGTCACTTTTAAAAATTAATTTTCTCTGTACTGTCTTTTTTGTTTTTTAAAATATGTAAAAGAATATTATTTTATTGTTCTTTTGTTATGTAAGATATTGTTTTTTTTTTTTTTTTATAAGTTATTTTTTATCTAGTATTCAACTTATTCTAATAAGCTATTTGAACCTAATTCGTGTTCCATCATGATATAAATTATGAGTCTGACCATGACACTAACTATTAATCGTCTGGAAACGGGTTATCGGGTTGGACCTGTTACCCACTATATGATCATCTAAATTACGAGATGCTACGGACACAGAGGATCCGAACCAATAAGAGGGTCCGAACCCGAGAAGCTAGGATCCGAACCCGATAAATAATCAACTGTAATTGTGTTGGATAAAAAATAACTGAACACCTCTTGTCAACAGGTTCCGCTTACAATCTACAATCCTACATAACTCGGCAAAAAATAAAAAGTAAAAAAAATAAATAATTATACATAAAATATATTATTTCAATCTATTTCTTGGTCAAAGTCTATCTGTCTATTAATTCAACAGTAAGGAAAAAAAACCAGCAACAGGGAGATATTTTGAAATAACTAGATAAAAAAGAGTTGCTTTCAAATAGGATTTTGATTATAACAGGAATCAACTTAACATTATTCTTTAACACATCATAATAACAAGTTAATAACCTTTTAGATATATGTATTATTTGTAGAGTGATCAGGGGCGGAGCTACTGTAGCACACGTAGGCGCGCAGTTGTTTATTTTTGAATTTTTTTTCACTTTACTAGGTTTTTTAAAGGGCCTTATCTACCTCTGAATTTGATTATGTCTATATCTAAATGATTTTTTACAACCATGTATTTTCTTCTACATATGTCTGTCTATCCATGATAAAATTTCTAGTTACGCAGTGATATTATAATAGCAAAGTGCGGATCAATATGTGCTATTTGGCCCCTCAATTTTAAAAAAACAAATCAGCCTTTATTCCATTAAAACAACATGATGATTTTTTTTTTTAAGGTCCATGATGATGTTATTTTAATGATATCCATCTAAATTTTTTCTCGACAAAAATATTTTTTTATACACTAATCTCAACAAAATTGAACGGTTTTATTGAAATGTTGATAGAAACACCACCTTGACCAACAAAGAAAGATCTCTCTCTCTCTCTCTCTCTCTTTCTCTTTGCTCTCATTTCTTTCAGAAAAACACAAAAATAATGGTAAATTAATATCTTGAAAAGTTGTTTTACCGTTGGTCATGTGATCTTATTTAATATAGGATCGGTCAACAAAATGTGATACCTTTCCTTTAAATTATTAGCAAGTCAACATGACTCATTGAAGAAGAAATCTAGAAGAGATTATTTGAAGCATGAAACTAATGAATTTTTTTATTTTTAGAAATATTAAAAAAAAAATTTCAGAAAAAATGATGAATTGTTTTTTTTTTTCGATCAGAAATAAAGAACCCAATCAGATTTTTTTTTCCCTACAATTAATTTAAAATTAAAATTCGAAAAAAATAACAAAGAGATTTTTTTTGCCCTCTTTTCTTTCAAGAAAAAGACAAAAAATAATATAGGGTTGGTCAAAAAATTAAACTTAGCACCTTTCCTTTGAAATTGACAAATCAACATGACGCAATGAAGAAGAAAAATAGAAGATATTATTTAAATTAAGTGTAATTTTTTAATATATATTTTAGTAAGTGCTAACATATAAAAGTTGCAATTAATTATATCCAAATCACTTTTAAAAGATAGAAGATATTGTGATGACGTATTGTTGTTGAACAAGTTATTTATAATTTTTTTCCTAACAATAATTAGTGGAAGATCCGGTTAAGGATCTCTGTCAATATTTAAAGTTGAAAAATTTAGTCTCATTTTTATCTTAAAATAATAATAATAATAATAATAGTAATAATAATAATAATAATAGTAATAACAACAATATTAATAAATGACTTTTTGTTTTACAAATTTAAGAATTGGAAATTTGCCTTCAAATTTCACTAATTGTGACAATAATGTGTCAAAATTTACATAGATGAACAAAAATCTAAAATAAGCTAAATGCAAAAATCAAATGTAATGGAAAACAAAAAAATTTGTTTGTTTTTACCTGTGCTATAAAAAAACGATCATTTAGATCGATAAATCAGCTAATTAGTCGTTGGCAGCGATCAAACAATTACAAATTTTTCCGACTGATTCGCTAATAATTTTGTATAACGACCAATTTTTTTTAGTTATTCTCGATTAATTGTTTGAACGGTATTTTATCCGTCCGACGAGCGCATACCGTTATTTACAACACCGGTTCTACACAGTACCAACGTTCATGAGTTATGTAAGAAATAAAAAAAATAAACAAAAAAAAGGGAAAAGAGAAAAAGTGTCACAGTAAATAATTAATTCGAAAGTTGTCAAATCAATCTAATTGGATTCAACAAATCAACTTTTAACAGAATATTATGCAATTTTGTTTACTGTGTGCACGTTTGTATGTTTTGTGCGAATAATTTAGTGGCGCATTTTAAGAGGTTTATATTTTAAATGATGACGTGGGACCCACAGGTCAATCATAGATGCGTTGGTAAAATTTGACGGTTCATATATTGCATTTTGTTTAGCCTTTTTTAGTATGGAATAAGATGTAGCTCATAGTTGTAAATAAATTATATTTAAATTGCATGTTGATTTTAATATCTATAATGATGTGATTAGTAATATAAATTGAATACATAATATCTATTTATTTATTTTTGTTGGATTCTTAATTTTCAACTAAAAATTTATTGATTCTTATATATATCATTGTATGACTAAGAGCAGGGGTATCTGATGAACATCAGATCAAATTCAGTATGATGTCCAGTTTAGATCGTTGATTTGCATTGAAATTTGTGCGAAAATTAAAATTGCAATTACTCTATGTAAATATAAACTTAGCACACGAATCTCGACACAGATCAAATGCCTCAAACCACCACAAAAATAACTAAAAATGAATATTGGTAAAGTTGTATTTATATATAGAACTAAATTCACAGGTTTATCTTTGCAATTGAGTTATTATATATTAACTACTTACACATATATAGAAAGCACATGCTGACAATATAAAAGCTGTTTTATTTTTTTCTTTTACATGTAAAAATAATCAAAATAATTTTTTGATATATTAAATCATCAGAATTGAGGACCACATGAGTCAGTTTTCTTTAATATTTAAAAAAAATATTAATAAGCAAAAATTCAAGAGAAAGATGGGCTGCTCAAACTTTCAAATAGTGATAAGCAAATAGGACTTTGAATAGAATGATTGTCAAAGTTTGAATTTGAATTATGATGGCTAGACGGTAATAGTCAAAGCAGGATATTTATATATATCACTACTGAGACTTCATAAACAATTACCAGTTAAGAAATTAGGATACTGGTAAAATAAAATATATTAGTAATTAAAATTTTGTTGCTAGGTTCAGCAGTGGAGTCAAAAAAATTAGTAGGATAGGGTAAATTTAATTTTTTTGGTAATATTTATTTTGAATATTAAGTATATTTTTATAATTTTTTCGGAGCAAAATATTGAAATAAAACCATACTTTGTGGGAAAGTTTTAGACTAAGGATAACTTTATGATTTTTGAATTTTAAATATATTTTATAATTTTTTCTGAGAAAAAGCATAGAAATATATTTTTAGATTTTTTTGAGCCCCTGCTCAATTTTAAGTACATCCCACTTTGATGATATATCTAACTCTTATGATTTACATATTACAAAAAATATTATTTAAATTAAAAAATTAAAATTGAGATATACTCTCAATTATTTAGATGGGTCATCTATAAAATTTGGATTTATCTGATAGAGGAGCCTTCCATGAAATAATGTAAAAATAAAAAATTAACTTAGTCTTATAATTTATGATGAAAAACCAATCACAATTAACTTAAATTTGATATACATGATATCTAAATAATTTACAACACATACAATATTTTTTTTATTTTATCTTTCTTTATAACCTAGAAATCCATGCTTTCAATTCTTTGCCACTATTTGTAGAGAGGTTCATAACGATTACAAATTTACAATCCAGTGCATCGGTCAAATGGATGGCTAGGATTGATTCTCCTATCTTTGTCCCCATACCAAATTCTTCTTAAAATATCTTGACTAAATATTATTCAAATTAAACCTCAACAGTTTGTCAAATCAAATTCAGACTTTAATTGCAAGACTCTTGTAGTCAAATTACTACACGTCTAATTATGATGGAAACGAGACATGTCCGATGGGTATCGGATCCAAATCGGTCTGATTTTTGTTCAAAACTGTTGGATTCGCTTCATGATACGTGCGTGCTTGAACTGTATAAATATTAAAACGGACCGTACAGATCATGAAGCAAATTAAATTGGACCGATTTGAGTTCAATGCTCATCGGGCACGTCTCGCTTGCAAAATTTGAGTGGATATGAAAAAATTCTGAACCATTTAAATCTTTTGTGCACGAATCTCAAAGCACTTAAAACCGGCCCCTCCATATCAACTGGGTTCGTATCCTCTCAGGTATTGTAGAGGATTACCCTCACTTTACGGTTTGAGATTTATCTCAAACCGGTTTGAAATTTGGGCTACAAAAGTGGGCAGTATTATTGGGCTTTGAGATTCGTGCCGAGTTAAAAAGAGATCTAGTAATTGTAAAAGATTCCCTTATCAGATATTGGAGAGTGTGAATTCATATCAAATAGGCACCTTTTATTGGTCTGGCTTTGAATTAACTCAAAAGTTTGATAGGGACTCCCCACCCACGTGCAGAGAACGCGCTTATTGTCAGAGATCTTCTGCGGCTATTGATAAAATGGGTCCAGCTGGTGCTTTCTTTTATTAACCCGCTTTTCATTTTTATCCACTCGCTACACAGTTATTATATATGTTACGCTGTAAAATTCGATTTATATTGATCGAAACATGTCAAACTAGGGACAATAATATACTTTTTCACATAATTTTTTTCAATCATTATTTCTTTATTTCACATTTTTTATTTATAATTTTTGCACCTTGATATTTTTTTTCTTCATTTAACAAACTTAAAAAAAAAGAAATAGTTCAATGTAGCTGCATGTGCTGCTTCCATTTTTTGATTTAATGCCATTTAAACCAGAACCAAAAAGAGAGACCTCATAAATGCAACAGGTAAAACTATATAAAAATGCCAATCATAAAATTACAACAAATTAGTTAATTAGGTCAGATGTCAGGAAATACTGGTAACATATAAAAATTGCATTTATGGTACCATCTTTTTTCCCCATTTATACTGGTATGACATTGCAAGGATCAGAAATTAAACAGAAGTCCCTATAAGGACCTTTTGGTAAAAAGAAAAACATTTAAAATCTCATCCATTTTCTGTATTTACTGATCAATAGAGCTACCTGATTCAATAGCATATCAACCTTTCTAACAGCCCTCCAACAAAAATAAAATCATAAAACAAAAAACAGAGAGAGGAGGGAGAAAGAGCCGGAGTCACCGGCACCCGCAAAAAAATATACAATTGACAGCTTTACGGCCAATCAACTTTCACCTAAATCCTATGCTAAAATTAACTTTTTTTTACCGCAATTCATTGGAAGCGTGGTTCACTCTCAATATATAAGAATTTGAATATCAATATTGTTATCTTTCGGAATCAACGATTGCCATTTCGAGCGGCGAATAACAGTGCTTCTGATTGGTCCCTCTCGAGCTGGCCTTTGACCTTGGATTTGTCGAAACGGGCCCGTCTGACAGCTTGTTGAATATGCCTATCATGCTCTTTTAGAATTTCTTCCATGTTACCGCCTGGTGGCATCAATGGTCCCGAGTAGTGGATTCTATTCTTCTTGGCTCCATTTACCTACAAATCAAAATGTGTTTATGAATAAAAGAAATTTAATGAATGGTCAAAATATCAATGTTTTTTTTTTAATTAAAATGAAAAAAATGCCCTTAGGAGAAGAAAAATGTCCAAATTACTCCCTCTCGCACTCTTTTACCTCGGAAACAAACAACAAGAAATGGGCATGTCCATTTTAAGTATAAGCTACATAGAAGCAACACTTTGCAAACTATATGAGATATCAATCATTTTGGATGTGTATATGCAAAATTTACTTAAAAATACATTTCATATATCACATAAATGCTCTTAGGAGAAGAAAAGGAAAGAATCTTCCAATCCTCTCTCCCACTCCTTTTTTCCTTGGAAACAAACAAGGAGAAATAAATGCAAAATTAACTAAAATTAGTAGCGAGAAGAGAAATCTTACAGGATGAGGTTCTTTGTTTGCAACGGGTTCTTCCTTTCTATGAGAGGTCGACGGCCTCTCCAATAAATGTGAAGTATAATCCACAACACTACTGGCCCCACCGGTATAACTACTAAACCTAGACCCGGTTTTATTCCCTTGCTTATTCATGCTCTCTTTCATGCTATCCATCCGCATGACCCCACCACCTCCTCTTGCTGTGGCAGCCCCCATCCCAATCGGGCCCGAGAAGTGGGTCAGATCGGGACCGTTATATCTCGGCATCTGGCCATTGGATGGTCGGCCGAGATTTGATGTGGTGCGGCCAGTGTGAGCAAGATGGGGTATGGTGGGACCCACTCGGTGAGGGAACCCATTTTCAGGTACTACTCCAGGTGGATCTATAGGGAACCCTGATGCACTACTGCTTTTAGGATTTACTTGTACCAGCCGATGCTAAAAAAATAAAAATAAAAATTTAAATGTAAGGTTAACCACAGGAGCAATAACAGTACTTAAGGAAGAGTGAGGCCATGGTGCTATGCATAGCGCAGATTGGTCCTTACTATGGATCAATATTTTTATATTCAAAGTCCAAATGGTCGATTTGAACCGTTCAATATGATTTCCGTATGAAAATGTACTTGTAGACTAAATTTTACATTTTTTAGAATTTTTTTACACAGATAGAAAATCACTATTTCTACATGCCTAAAAATAGTAAAAAAAAATCTAAAAAATGTAAAATTTGATTTCCAAGTAAATTTTCATATGACAATCATGTTGAACGGTAGATTGACTATTTAAACTTTGTAAATGAAGATATTGATCAAAGTACAGACTAATGTGCGCTATGCATAGTACCATAGCCTCACTCCTGCTATAATTATTAAAATAAAAATATTTACAAGAACTGTACCTTTAATTCCGCATGTGCATCTGGTACAGGTAACTGTTTCCTCCTCATATCAGCATCATGGCCTTTACCAGCAGCAGCCCGTTGTCTATTAAACAAAAAAATAAATCTCAATTCGGTTTAATTTAATTAAAGAAAATGACTGCATTTCCTAATAATTGAGTTTGTACTTTTCAAGTCATAATATTTTTTGGTGGCCTGTCAATCACCAGCCAACTGATGTTGAAATGCTGTTATAATGTATTTTTAATCTTCACCTAATTTCTAATAACACCAACATTCCAAATTTTCCATTAAAAAAATTCAAAAAAAAAAAAATTATACCTTCGGGCCTCTTCGTCACGAAGCTTCGCATCATACTCTTTGCTAGGTGGATATTTGGGAAGCTCTGACGGATGGCACGCATAGGGCTTTGCATTAAAGAACTAAAAAACCCGTTTGTAAAAAATGCATTAGATTTACAACAATACATACTAGAGCATAAAATATAATAAGGAAAATTTCTTGAGTCCCATTGAATCCAAAACCCATCAAATAGGCTTTAAACAATGAATCCAAACAGATGTACCTTACGAGTGATGTATTTATATGCAAAATTTATAAATTTTCGAATTAATTTGTGCAGTCGCGGTCAAAACATGACAAAAAATGAATGCTATAAAATTAACTTAAAAACTTTTTTTTTACGGTTGACTTCATACAAAATGAATTTGAAATTTCATAAATTTTGCATGTAAATGCATCAATTGTGAATATATTAGTTTGCATATTTTTATTGTTTCAAGCCTATTTGATGGGTATACATATAAACTTAAAAGTTCCTAAAGATAAAAAGTGAAACAAGTAAAGTTAACTAAGATTCACACACTTGAATAATAAACTAATTAAAAAAAGAAAAAAAAAACGAAAATAGCATACTTCGCTCTGGAGGGAAGAGGCAGCGGTGCCTCGAGATTTGGGTTCGACACCAAGAAGACGATCCAAGAGAGACAAGGCGGGAGGAGGAAAATCTCGGTACGTGTCATTGAAGCAGCGCCGGTATGGGTGTTGCGGTTTGAAAATGGCTGCCCGAGATAACTTCAGGCTTGCCCAGAATTCCTCTGACGGGGACCCACACAGCTTAAATATTTTATGTAGCTGTTCCACCTATTAAACAGCAAAGATCAATTTTTTTTAAAACAAAAATCTCAAATTTTCAGTTCATCTAAAGCCGGGCCAAATTTTTTTCAGTACCTATTTGGAATGCATGGTTCCAGTATTATTGTGCTTTGAGATACATGCAGAAAAGATTTAAACGATACAGATTTTCCACAGATCAACTCAAAGTTTGTGCTATCTCAGAGGATGTGAATTCATAGTTTATAAGGCTATAGCCTATAGAAGATGCTTCACCTATTGTAGTACCGGTTCAGGATGTACTATGAGAACATATATCACATGGTAAGCATTACATGAATGATTTAATATAGAGTTCCTTCTCTTATACATCAAATGGACGATGCTGTTTCCACTTTTATACATCCAACTTTTATCAAAATTTGCAATAATACCCCTTTAATTTTAAACAATTAAGTACCTCAGTTCTCCCAGGCATGATAGGCTTCCCAGCAAGTAGCTCAGCCAAGATACACCCGGCACTCCACAAGTCAACTGCGGGGCCATAATTGGTGGACCCCAACAAAAGCTCAGGGGGCCGGTACCACAGCGTCACGACCCGGCTTGTCAGTTGTTGTTTCTGGTTCGGGTTGAAAAAAGTGGCCAACCCGAAATCCGCTATTTTTAAGATGCCATCATTGCTGATTAAGAGGTTGGCTCCTTTTATGTCACGGTGTAAGACCCCACGGGTATGGCAGTGGTCTAGACCTGATAACAATTGTTGCATGTAGCATTTCACCTAAAATGGCATCATATTGATCATTAAAAAAAAAAATCTCCATATATGTATTAGTAAAAGAGTGCGGCTAGGGTACTATGCATAGCACACATTGGTCCGTTCTATGGATCCATATCTTCATTTTAAAGGACTAAATAGTCGATCTGAACCGCTCAACATAATCTCCAAATGAAAATGTACTTGGAGGCCAAATTTGACATTTCTAAAAAAAATTGTACTATTTGTTTGATAGAAAATCTCGAGTGACTTTGTACCTATCCAAAAAAATAGAATTTTTTTTTATAACATGCAGAATTAAACAACATAGTATGGACCAATCCGTGCTATGCATACTACCATAGCCTCACTCATCTTCATGTATGTATTAGTAAAGTACAATAAGGAAAATAAAAAGAAGTTTCATACCTGGGGCTCAGTAAACTTGAGGCCGGGGGTGGCAGCAAGGCCGGCAAGGTCGTGCTCCATGTATTCAAAAACCAAATAGAGACTACTTGACATGCGGGAGGTGACGAGGCCTTCTAATTTGATGACATTCGGGTGATCAAGGCGGCGAAGAATGTGAATCTCTCTGGCCATGAATTTCACACTCTCCGGGTCCATATTCGCAAAACGCACCTTTTTCAAAGCTACAATTTTCCCCGTCTCCAAATCCCGGGCCCGGTACACGCTGCTATATGTACCTTGACCTATCTAAAACAAAATATAAATCAGGAAAAATTGTTGAAATTTAAATTCAGTTGTATTGACGTGTAAATTTTTCAGTATTCAATTTTAACAAATGAAAAGGTATGTTGGTACAGGATTAATGGGACCCAGTAATTAACACAGGTATATTAGAGGCATTTTCTGGCAAAATCTCAACACCATTAATAAATGAAGGTTTCGAACTAAAAGCTCAAAAATGGGCATGAAACATTGCCACTATAATTAAGTAAACTGAAAGAAAAAAACCAATTTACTATGCAAATTTTGAAACCCTGCATAAATATTGTTCTTGCTTACCTGAAATAATGTGCTTTTAAATTTTTTGTCAATTGTATCAGACCAAGCAATGAAGATTTCCAGTTACCCAAAAGACCAGTTTTGAATTTAGAAATTTAAGGTAAGAGATAAAACCTTGTCTAGCTTCTCAAAGGACTCTGCTTTACGTGGGACCCACCCTCTGACAGCCTCTCCGGCAACATCTGTCAGCCAGCGAGGCCAACCAGCAGACGACACCTGCTCAGCCTCCACCCCATTTGGCACATCACCCCTCAAACCTAAATTTGAATTCAATTTACCTTCTCCTTTCACCTCTTCATCATCTGTCCTGTTACCGACTCTAGCATCAAAACCTGTGCCATTGGCCCGGCTTCGTCTCCTCCTATGATGACCTGTCGTTTCTGTACCAGTACCAGGCTTGTTATCAGCTTTCCCAGACTGTACCAGAATTGAAGCGTTGTTATTCTGATTTTCGGGAATAAGGCGGAGAGAACTACTCCTCTCAGCATGTGCTATCACTACCCCATCTTCTTCTTCCTCTATCTCATGATCTCTTCTCTTGCTAGAACTAGAACTAACCAACCTTCTAAGAGAACTACTCGATCCTTTTCTCGGTTTAATTTTCAATTCCTCATGGAGATTATTGTGATCATGGAATTGCTTTGAACTTGCACAACCCATGATATCAAAATTGTAGCAATATATTTAGGGTTTGATGAAACCCTAAATATAGGCCAGATCGAACTACCACTTGAATGTAACTTCAGTAGAATCACTTTGCAAGAAACCAGTTTGCGCTGTATTGGCCTAAATTAGGCCACTTGAAACCAGTTCAAGAAGAGATCCGATGCTTCAGTTCAAGAACCTGCTATGAAGATCAAAGCAAAACAAAATCACCTTAAATCAAAGCAGCCAAAATCAAATTTCAGGGAAATTTTTTCAAAATCTTGAATACCAACTAAAATTAAGATACAAAGCGATTGAAATTGCTGTTAAGAAACAAATTTCAGATCAAAAGTGTGGAACCTTTGATTCGTGCATCAATCCAAAAAGGCGAGATCTTTTCTCTGTAAATCAGGCGATTGTTGGGCTACAAAATTGGGTTCTTTACCTCACAATTGGAAATCACAGTAAGTAAATAAATATGGGAAGAATTTGTAAAGGGTCAATTTTTTTTCTAGAGAGAGAGAGGAGAGATTCAGAGAGAAAAAAGCCCCAAAGAAGACAAATGGATATTTTGCACGTGTACCCTCGCTCTAATCAAAATCATTAGTCAAAAGTTTTTTATAAATTTACACTGTTTGTCATTTTCACATTAGCCCCTATGTAATATTTTATTCCCTATTCATAGTTCTGAAGGTGTTATATAACAAATTATAAATATTTTTCAAAAGAAATAGTTTAAGAATAATATATTTTACTCTGCTTCAATTCAATAAATTTGCATAAATGTCCCCTTAAAGATGGAAATTGCTATCGTTAATGATATGTAGTTTTAATAAGAACAAACCAACAAGTTATAGTTCTAAGTTGCTATCGTTAATGATTCCACTAAAGAAAATAGTGCACATTCAAAATGAGCGTGCTAAAATTATGTTTGACCAAAATTTAACTGTTTTTCAAATCAAGTAGTGGATTGCTAATACCCGTTCGGGTATTACCCGTTTTACCCGGCCCGTACCCGTTACCCGAGGTATCCGTACCCGTGCCCGAGTATAGGCGGATACACGGGTACGGGTTTGAGACGGACCGGACTCAATGATTCGGGAAAAAAATCCGTCCAACCCGTACCCAAAACCCGCCTACCCGCACCCGTTTACCAAACCAACTTTACCCGTTTACCCGTGTACCTTTACCCGTTTACTCGTTTTTTTTAAATTCAAAATTATTTTGCCGCCGAAAAAAATAGTATTAAAAACAGAAAAAAAAAACTAAAAAAAAATACCCGTACCCGTTACCCGAGACGAGCACGGGTTTGAAACGGATAGGGTACATTTTTTTAAAAACCTACCCGACCTACCTGTACCCGTTCTACCCAACTACCCGTCCTACCCGTACCCGCCGTACCCGACTACCCGTCCCGGGTATACCCGAGGTACCCGTACCCTACCTGAGAGCAAACCCCTAAAATCAAGTTTGTAATTTACTTGATCAAGTTACTTTTAGTTGCTTAAGGTAATTTAGTTTGATAGAAGTTATTTATTTTTTTGAAAAAAAGGACACTAACCGTGTTTGGTCGGACAATTTTTTTTTCTACTAAAAAAGGCATGCATTAAAATAGAAAAACGATTATAATTTTAATTAAATAATATATTTACTGACAAATTTATGGTGATAATAATAATAATGTATGGTAAATTAAATTATCAATTTATTGGTATCGACGAATTTATAAAGAAAAAAACATATATTGGATAATTCAAAGTTTTTTTTTGTGAAAATTAGTCATTCATCTTTATTTGAACATGTGAAAAGTTTTGAATTCTAACTTTTTTCTTAGAAAGTTGTTTGATATAATAACAATTTAATTTGAAATAGGTACGTTTACACATCAAAAGTTTGTTGGTATATATTATGGTATCATGAAATATATTTCTTTTTATATATTTTTTTAAAAACATAACGTATAATAGAGGCTCTTATTATACATGACATTTTACAAATTGTTTTAAAATATAATTAGCACATTAGAGACAATAAAAAATTAAAAACATAGTACGAAAAATATATTTTGTAAGGACTCAAAAATAATTTAAGTGTTTGTTAGGGAAATCGTTGTGATTTTGATTTGACTTGTGGGGTCTTTGTAAGGTCATTGAAAAGAGCCACACACTTGACACACCTAACGAAACTTGCTTGTAAAAGGCGGGCCCACTGGTCAGTCAGAGACAACGACAACTTATGGATCCCCACCAGTTAAAAGTGCATATAATTAAGCTGTATTTATTTTTTAGATTTGGATAATTAGTTAAAGAAATTCCTGTTATAAAAGTAAACAGTGATTGTGATGTTTTTGTACAATTTTCCAACACAAAAATTATAACCACACAAATTTAAATTTATCAGCAAAAAAATAATTATAAAAAAAGGTATATATGCTTATTTTAACAAAAACCAAGTCCATGAACGCGTGGATTTAATGATTTACATGTGCTAACTTTTTCAAGTCTCTATCCTTCTTATGAAATCTCCATTCAATTGCTTAGTGGGAATTGATTGTCAAGCCTCTTACACGCCAAGACTTTCCTTTTTTCCTCTCTTTCTCAGTTTTTCTTTATTATTTGTTATTATTTATTATAGAAATTCACATTCTAATATTAATGCTTGTCAATTCTGAAGTCATAGTATCTCTTATTCTTGTGACAAAACTTTCTAGAACTTATAGTATAAACAATATTTAAAGGATGCGCTCATGCCATAGAGATATTTCTTCTGGAAGAATTAATCACAAGAGCATACGGATACGGATATCTGACGTCTGAATATCCGTATGGATATAAATACTGATATGATTTTAAATTTTAATTATATGTATCCGAATAATAGATATATACTATATAATTTAATATATATTATGAAATTAATCCATGTTATTCACCATTATATATAACTAGATAAATATTATGAACTTTGATGATTTTTTAATAATTCTTATCTTATTTTAATAAATAATAGAGTTGAAAACAGGATATCCGATCTGTATTCATATCTGAAAAATAAAAACATATATAGATATGATTTTACCGCTATCAAATCCATTTCCACACCCTGAATAGCTATTAAATGCACAGAATTTTAACTTTAAGATATCAAAATCTGTTATTAATTAATTATAGAGTTCTAATAGTCAACTAGAATTTTCGTTAGTCAACAGTCAATTATACATAGGTTAACGTTTCCTTAACAACAACAATCACAATATATAATTATAGAAAACAAATATATAACTGATTAACATTATTTCCTTTTATTAGTATCGCCGACAAAAATTTATTATTATGTTGTTGGATTTCACACTCAAGTAGCTTGAAGATCTAATTAAGTATTTTTTTTTAATTGGTGGAACAATTAGTTAGCATACAATATATAATAAAAATAATTATCAGGACCTTGATGCAAAAACATAATTTAAACATAATGATATTGAGAAAAGATATATAGAAATATATACAAGTATGAAATGTTTTCTTGTTACCATGTTTCTCAAACATAGACTTCATCAAACATAGACTTCATCAGACCCAGCTTTCCTCTGATATTTAGAATAAATGAATAGCAAATTAGTGAAGGAAAGGAAGTGTTGATTTGTCACAAAACTGGGTCTGATTTGGCCCACTAAAGCCCAATATGTAGCTCCCAAAAGCATCTCTTCAATGGGCCATATGTCTATATAAAAATAGTTGAGTTTGAATCTATGAAAAATTATATTATAGTCTTAATTTGGTGATTTCATTCACAAATGAAGAATGTAAATTTTTTTAAAGAATACTATAAATTGCAAAACACGTTATGATTTTATTATATCTATCACACAAAGGCAACTAAATTTTAGTCTAATATATAGTCCAACATAAGCTAAGTGGGTAATCGGAATTTCATGAGCGTTAATTAACTCACTAGGAAATAATAAATGGGAAGAGATAGATATGCTTCAATAATAATCTTAGAAGAAAAAGAGAACAATACAATACATATTGACTCCTGGAAGAAAGGATTGGGGGCAGGGTGAGTTTATTAGCTAAATGCAGAAGTTGTACATCTTTTTTTTTTTTTAATGGCTTGGTAGAAAACACATGAATTAAAATGTTGTTTAAACCAAAACAAGGAGGTCGCATCAGAAGTAGCGAGGAGAAAATATCATGTGTGAAATAAAAATAAAAAAAAGGAAGAAGACAATTAGAAGTAAATGATATCTCCATTTCAAATTAAAGGACATATTAATTAGTCAATTCAAAGTTTAAATTTATTAAATAAGAGGTTAGATAATCAAAAGGGGGATAAAAGATAAATTGATAATTTTTTATGGGAATTTTGGATATTATGGTGTGTTGATGAAAAAATTGGCTATTTCAAAAGTTTAGATGGGCACACTAGAAATTTTCCCTATAAAAAAAATGGGAGAAGTATACGTGGTTGAGAGACTCAGTCCAAGCAAATGAAAGGGTTGGTAATAATATTTCGACGGATTGGATCAAAGAAAAAACAGGTTTTGCTTTTCTTAAGAAAAACAACAGATGACACGCATTTCGTTGCAAGCAAATGCTCTTCAAACAAATTAGAAAGTCTACTTTTAAATGTTCCCACAAAGAATCTTAAAAAGAACAGTTGATAATGATAAAGATAATTTATAATTTAAAATTTTGACTTTTTAAATATAGTTTATATAATATAGATAAAAAAAATTATTTCATACAATTTTTACATTAATTAAATGATTTCAAACTTGTAATAATCTATATTTAACGGTATTTGATGGAATATCAAATAACATCAAAATTGCATAAAACTTGATATACAATCAATCTGTAAGTCCATTGTTAAAATATTTATTATCACATAACTTCATCCATAATTTATTTAATGAATTAATTTACTCTATATTTAACTCATCAATCGTCATGGACTCAATGTCCTTCAACTCTTCAACCACCATCACATGATTGAATTTTACATTGAGAGAGCGTAATATATTTTTATGACCCTCACGTCTTGCATATTTTCAGCAAGAATTTCAAATTTATTCACCACCACTAACACTCGAGTAAAAAAAGTCTCCAATGAACTCACCCTCAATCATCACAATTGACTTGAAGTCTCAAACTCAAGACTTCTTAGAGTTTGGAAAAATAGCACCTTCTTAGAGTTTGGAGTTTAAGTAAAATATCAACCCCAACCATCGAATTTCTAAAGTTTCCCATACATCCTTCAAACTCGTCTCATTGGCAATCTTTTGGAATATGTTGTCATCCATATCCCTTGATAGATAAAATTTAACACTCTTTGGTATCCATTACTTTTTTTTTTTTTGCAAAGCATTTAACTCTGCTACCATGAGTTTACTATCATTTTCGGACTCTTCAACCCTGTTCTTGACAATGTTCCACAAGTCATGAGCACTAATGCACTAATAACGGCTTTCATTAACAATGACCATTGATCATAGTTGATTTTGGAGTTCTAATAGCCATCCTATAATTTTGAGAATTCTCACTATTGAATGTGTTAATATAAAATCACATACACAACACATATAATGATAGATCTCAGCTCATTATGACTCGACATCTGAAAAAAAAAATTAAAAAAAAAAAATATCGGATTTCACAGGCTTTCTTATGTAAAACAAATAAGTTAAAACAAATTTACCATATAAAGGTTCACAGTTCACACCACTGAATGACGACTTATTTTTTGATCAAATTGTGAATATTAAAACAAAACACGAATAAAAAGAAAAGAAAAGAAAAAAGAATATTACAAGAAAATGCAATTCAAAAGGCAAAGAACCGACCATAATTAAGAAACGGACAACCAGCTTAATCACGTTAGTACGTATGACAAACTTAAACATGAAAATGTAGTGGAATCACATAAAATGGCTATAAGAACTCATGAGGATGTGATGGCTGAATCTTGTGCTCGTCGACAACTCCCATATGAGCCATCAGCAACCAGAAATGAGTGAGTAATTCCCCTCCCCTACTCAGGGACTTGGCATGCTCGTATGAATTGCAATGAATGGCGGCATATCCCAGCATCTCCATCCATGTCTCGCTAATTAACTGAAATCTCTTATTATCTGGTTGTATTTCCTGCAACTGTTTTGCAAGTCTACAGCCGTCCCTTAATATCAATTCCCCCATTTCATGCTCACGCTTACGCTTATTCTCCTCACCCTTACGCTTACCCCAGCTTATCCATTTGTCCTTTAATACCAATTTCATTCTGCTCAAGCATCTGCCCATTTCATTCTGCTCAGGCACTTCAGGTGCTCCATCAATTCTTTTCATAAGCTCTTCACATGCTTTCTTGTGATCAAGTTTTCCCTTACCCTTAAATTTCTTCTTGACGACAGCACATGTGGCCTCAAATCGTGTCTTAGCATATCCGAACTGCGTCATTGATGGCTGCAGGATTAGGAGATAAAGCATGTAGTTGGATGTCTTCCAACTGACTGTGGCAACATTGCACATATCATCATGCTCGGGGTACTCCCTGTTAGATTGGTTGGAAGTAAATTCTTGATAACAAATGTCTGTGGCAACATGCCACAAAATAATGCACTCATCAAAGTTCCTTTTCATGCTCCATTCCAGCTTCTCCAGTTGATTATGACGTTCAAGAGCTTTGCGGCCCCTGTAGGATCTAGCATCTAATAAAACCTTGTAAGTATCCACGTTCCGTGCTCTCCTCTTGGCCTCGTTGAACATCATCTCCTCCATCAAATATGGCAAGGGGATCATTTTTGTCGCAACACCCATTATCCTCCGAATTAGAGTGTCTGATCTGTTCCTCAAGCAAAATGCTACGAGATTGTATTGCCTGATGGTGCTGGACCACCGAGGCGTTCCTTTTCTTAAGATCCGATTTACTATCCAATTGTATACGGACATAAAGCATCGAATCTTGGAAAGCGACACAATTGTCCAATCTGAGAATACAAGAAGGACAGCCGCAACAACCTCAAGGATGAGGCCTGCAGCAAGCAAGATATAGGTTACGGTGATATCTGTGGGTTTGAACTTTGTCTTATCAAGATAATGAAATACTATGAATGCTGCTACAATGGAAATGAGAGAGCAGCAACGCACTACACGACCAGGGAAGCTGTAGATGATGACTGCTTTTGTGTACAGGATATCATATAAAAAAGAGAGCTCTATTTCGACTAGTTTAAAAGCGGCTTTTGGGCTGACTTCGGAGAAGTGATCCTGGCTGGAAATCAATGTTTCTGAGGAGAAGGTCATGTCTACCATGAGTCTCTTGAAGACACCGAACCAGTAGTAGCCTTCCAAAATAAAGCTGCTTTCGCTTGAGGGAGGTAAGTCTGCATGCATTCGAAGAAGGATTTTATTTTCAACTTGACCAGTGGTACCAGAATTATTTGGACAAATACAATTTGGCTTTCCTAAAATTTATTTATTTTTCTTTATTTTTCCACCACACGCTATTACTCTTTTTGATGTTGTAGGCATAGTAGGAATTATCAGTATCGAGATCGGTCCCGGCCGATACCGATACGAGATCGGGATGTCGGATCGGTATCGGCTCAAGAATGGTTTTTTTTTTTTTTTTTTACTTTTTCTTTATGTTTTGCTACGTGAGGATTCGCTCAGGATCGGATCGGGGTAGGCTAATACTGATACGTATCGGCCGATCCGTATCGGTATCGGCCAATATTTCCTACTATGGTTGTAGGGTTTAAAAATTATCAAATTAGGATTTCAAATATCAAATTACAATGTGTAGGACGTTTGTAGGAATTAAGTGTTTTATGATAAATTAATATACAATTATTAATGTTAATTGTCATTGTTTAAAATTATATGGCACAAATCGAAATGAAATGCACAATCTGATCACGCAGGTCGTGATGACAGGCATCCCAGGTCCTTTGCTATGGGTTTACTTCTTTTTTTATTTATTTTTATTTAATGCTACTAATAAAAATGACAGGTCTGTTGTTTGTATGGGTTTAATTTTTTGTTTGTTTAATGATATCAATAAAAGAGTTTGTCACATATATATAATTGCTCATCTGGCTTAGGACTACGCTACAAAGGGAGAGATAGATGTAATAAATTAATGGTAGCAATCATAACCTTGTGGATCTCCCCCCCGAGAGTACTGCTCTGAGAATTGAGATAGATATTCCCTCCAAGAGTATTGCTCTGAGTATTGCTCTGAGATGATCTTATCCTTGAAATTGTCCATGCTGGCTCTGCGGAGAGCTAGCGTCCTCTCTCCATACTTGAGCAACCCCGGTATGAAGACGAATAGCGTCGGTACCCACAGCCTGTGGTTGGGCAGGGATTGTAAAAACACAAACCCGGCAGTGAAAACCTGAACAATCAGCCCCATAAAATGGCGCAACCAGAGCTCGTTGTCCTCGACCGAGTAGGAGGTGATGGGATCGGGTCCGCCGAGGTGAATGAGGAGGCAAGGGGCCCAAAGAGCTGTGAGATCGCTCGGGATGCCGCTCCCCGAATTGTCAATCTGCTTGCCGAGGATGTTGCCAAGGGCCAAGGTAGCAACGAAATCAGATGTGATGTAGAAGACCCAGAGAGTTAGCAATAGGAGTACGCCTGGTAGTCTCTTGCGCAACGGCACCAGGAAGATTAGTCCGATTTGGATGAAGAGGCTGCTGAGGACCAGCACCTTGATATGCTCCGTGCTCCATTCGTTTCGCCATTTCCCGGGAATGATTAGCATTATGTTCTCTCCCTCCGACTCTCCTCTGCGCTCGTGTTCTTTCTTTCTGGTTTGGTTTCCCTACTATGCTGAGTGCTAGTAAAAGTGTAAAACAAATTAGAGACATACACACTATCGCTCGCTACATTAAAACAAGTGGGAGGGAAAGAGGGGGAGCCATATTTGAGAATTTTTTTTTTTTAGAGAAGTACAAAATTAAATATTCGGGAAAGAGCATTTTTTTTTTTCAAAAAATAGATAGAATCATATCCATGATATTGTTTCATCAGGACAGACTGATGGAATTGCACCAATGACGCAGTCTTAGTCATTTTTGGGAGTTATTATGCGTCATGATCATATAAAAAATCTGAAAACTATTAGTACCGAAGGAAGCATCTAATTGTCCACAGCTTTTTGTCCACCAATTGTCCATAGCTTTGACTTGCGCAAATACTGTAAAATTACTTCTACATGCTGTATAATTATACAATATATCACATAAAATATATCAGTTAATCACAAAACATTCAGCAACTATTTGAAGTGGTCCCATGATAGTTAGAAAAAAATTGCAACTTGTACAACAGGACAAAATAAATGTACTTTCAAACTGTACTTTCGGAAATTACAGTTATAGAAAGTTATTGGCAGTTAGAGTTAGTTATTAGCGGTTATTGGCAGTTAGAGTTCATTATTAGCGTCCGCACTGGGTTGAATCTTGTATACTGTAAAATTGAATCTTGTATACTGTAAAATTGAATATTGTATACAGTAAAATTTTCAATTGAATCTTGTATACTGTAAAATTGAATCTTCTACACAGTAAAATTTACAATTGAATCTTATATACTGTAAAATTGAATCAGCAGAACTGTAAAATTGAATCTTGTATACAGTAGAATTTTCAATTGAATCTTGTATACTGTAAAAATTAAATCTTGTATACAGTAAAATTTTCAATTGAATCTTGCATACTGTAAAATTGAATCTCGTATACTGTAAAATTTTCAAATAATACTGTAAATTTTCAGTTGAATCTTGTATACTGTAAAAAGACAGTTAGATGGGAGTGGATAAGGTTGTGGACAAATGGTGGACAAAACCCAGTGGACAGAAACCTTTTCTCTAATAAGAAAGCGAGGTTTACTATCAAAAGTTGCGTCTCTTTGAAATTTGAATTTTTATTTGCACTTTTTATTGCTATTTTGATCGGTCATATTACTTCATAATATATCATTTTGATTGAGCGTATTACTTGATATTTCTATTTTTATTTTAGTTTTGAAAGACAATTAAAAAATTAAACAACAACAATAAAAATAATTACAAATATCTTAGATAAATATTTATTAGTATTAATTATTAATAAAAATTTAACATATGTAACAATAATTTTAACTAAAGTTACATTTACATTATTAATATTAAAATAAGAAAAATCTAATAAAAAAAATTCTAATTTACAAATTTTAGTGATTTTTATATGAAAATTACATAGTTTGATGTAGTAGCATGTGGAACTGTATCATTGGTGTGGTTCAAGAATTTATCTCTTCGTAGAACCGCATTAATGCGGAATTTTTTATTAATAGGAAATCATACACTAATAAAAATGAGATTATTAGAAATAATATTTTAAAACTAGAAAAACAGTCCTAGGTTGTGGCATCCCTTAGGACGCCATAGCAAATACTTGTCCACGGAGAAAAATGAAAAAAAAAATAATTTTTTTGTTAACAATTTTGTAGTAATGGTGTGATGATTAAACTTAGTGAATTTTTTAGTAACGATATGTTGATTTTTAGTAAATGAATATTTAGCTTTTAATTCATTAAATTAAATTAGTAATAGTTTTTAGTTTTAATTACTTGTTAATCTTGCACGGCATGTCAAACTATGACTTACTAAACCTTATTGTGTCGTTAAACATATTGTGTTCATCTCCGTTACTATGCGGTATGGTACGGTTAGAAATTTTAACATGTTAGCATGGCACGTGTTTCAAACATGTTGTGACATGTTTTGAACATGTGGAAACACGACACACCTGACACGTGTTCCCGATACATATGACATGTACTGTGTTTTGAACGTGTCGTGTTCTGGACATAGCAAAAATTTCACTCGTTCGAAGCATTACACAACACATGTGTCGTGTTCCGAACATGGCAAGACATGTCACACATCCGAAGATGCACACAACATGTTTAATGACATGACATGATTTAGTAAGTCATATTTTAATATGCTGTGCAAGATTTGCAAGCAATTAAAATTAGAAATTATTAGTAATTTAATTTGACCAACTAAAAAATAAATATTCTTTTACCAAAAATCAGCATATCTTTACTAAAAAATTCACTTAATTCAAAAAATTTAATCATCACATTATTACTACAAAATTGTTAACAAAAAAATTAATTGCTATGAGATGGGACGCCATAGCCTAGAGCTGTTTTTCTATTTTAAAAAATATATATTTCTACTGATTTCGTTTTTAATTATTAGTTTTTATAATTTCTATCAATAAAAAAATCGGGTATTAATGGTTGCGTTTTTATTTATTTTTTGATAAAAAAACATTTACTTTTTATCGAAATTTTGATATTTTATTTTATTAAAAAAAGTGTATTAGATCTTGCCACCTCTTCACATATATCTTTCATTCCAGCTTTTTCTTTTTCAACGTGAGTACCGAGGACACAGGTCATTAATTACTGATGGAACTCTGATCGGTAACATTTTTCTTTTTTTCTTTTTGTTTGTCCGAAATCAGGAAGAATTCGAATGACACCTGCTCCGGTCGGTAACCTTTTTCTTTCTCTTTTCACGATACTTAACTTGTTGCTTGTAAATACAAAAAAATTGTTCTCATTCGGCATGCTGGATTATTGGCATGCAAGGTTCTGATACTGAATATTTAAAACATTTCATGAAATTCTGTGCAAGTCTTTGTTTACAAGCATGTGGAGTATCCCCTGTATTTATCTGACAAAATTTTAGTCTGAGCATGTTTTTCAGACCTGTCTCAAATATAAGTCTTTAATATCTGTTTCTGATTATAATAAACAGTCTAGATCTCATTCTACAATATTTTATAGAAGACAGGATCTGAGCCCACATTTTTGTCATAAACTGAGTAACATTATTATTTCCCATTATTAGCAATATTGCCGAACAAAATACATTATTAGGTTGTTATATATAATTAATTATGAGTACATAAATACAATTAAGTTTCCAAATTCGTTAGCCATGCTAAATTATCAATTTCCTCACCGTACAATATTTGTTCTCTCTTCTCATTAATACAGATGTAATTGAACAAATTAATTAAAGGCGTTCAATGTGTGAGCGAGACGTCAAAAGAAATCTTAAAGTAATATAATACTTTTCGGGAACTTATGAAGAAATTTGCATTCAACTTAGCAGGCTATTTTTCGTTGTACATATCTTTAGTATTTGAGAAAAAATATTTAATTACCGCATAATTCTGTTAAAGAAACTGTTAAATATAATTTAATTTTATTATATATTTATATATTTTAGTGAAATATGAAAAACAAATATATAAATTATACTGTCATTGCAGTATTCGTATGGATGAAAGTTTTAAAATGGACCGGGAATTAGTTTGAGCTGTTCTTTTGAAAGGGGAACTAGATGGGTTGAACTGAAATTTGTTAATATCTACTTTTCTAAACTTCAGAAACCGGCACCAATATCTGGTAGAACAAATCAAAAATTGTTTATACTTCTTTGGTTAGAATATGGCGTTTGCACAAATTAAAGACTGTTGTTCTTTAAATGATATACGAGCAAAAATATATTTATTGGAAAAAAGTTTAAATAATATGAGCAAAAATCTAATTATCTATTCATGTTTTTTATTAATTCAGCCTTAGTTAATTTCATGCAATATCTAAATCTCAAGTATTTTCTCCAAACGTCATTAAAATCTTGTAAGTTTCAGAAACTGTCTCATAATTTTCGCATGTGCAGGGTAGATGTAAATGGTTTCTTAGTAAAAGAAAAAGTTGTAACAAGCCAGTGTCTAAAAGTGCTAGGAGTAACATGCAAAGGTCAAGCAAAATTGCTACCAGTAAAGGACAAGAGAATATTTGATTTCTGCTGTTACATATATATCCCCAATTCCTCATGTTGGTCTTTCTTTATTCCTAATCTTCGAGACTATCCAAAGTATCTTACTTTGTGTACTCTCTTTAATCACGGTAGTTTTAGTTTAATAGGAAATTTAGTATACCGGATACATTAGCTGTTTCAAATGATGTCGATAAGCTTATTTATAAATGGCAAATTATTAGGTATTAATATGAAAACACTGTCTATCAACCTTTTCTGTTTGGGAGAGATGATATTTCCCTGTATATATAGTTTGCACTCTGCTTATTTTGCGGAAGTGAACTTGTCATAATTTTGCACTTGCTTTTTAATTACCTTTACAAAGAAAAAAATGTATTATTTGGAACGATGGCAAATTGATCAGATAAGTTTTTTTTTCCAATATCTTACTTTTTTAATAAATTAATTTATGTCTAAATGAAGTATAAAATAAAAGGAATCAAATTAAGTAATTGCTTAATCCTCCTTAAATTTAAATAGCAACCAATCATGACTATGTTCCATCATATATTTTTTATTTTTTTAGAAAAAGATGTCCTATCATATTTTTACATATATATACATATATAGTCTTGTTTTTAAATGACACATTGCAACCAATCATGACCATGCAATTTAATTAGCAATCAATCATGACAATTGATCGATCTTATAATTAAGCAGCAAGCTAGTTGTGCATCGGGAAATTAAAGATAAAGGTAATCGAGTCATAATACAAAAAAAAGTTAAGATCTATCAAATTCTTTGAGATTTCAGACAGAGAAAAAGAAAAAGAAAAAGAAAAAGAAAAAGAACATGTTACCGGTCCCAACTGTAGCCCCATAAGTAATCTTCTGGGTCCTCGGAACTCGCGATGAAAAAAGAAAAACGATCAACGAAATGTATGATGACGTGCCAGGATCAAATACAGATTTTTTTTTATTTAGAAATAAAAAAATTAATTAAACCTTTGAAAAAAAAAACACTTTTTTCTTTAAAAAATAAAATGAATCGCATCAATGTTGCCACATCAAACTATGTAATTTCTGCATCAAAATAATTGAAATTTGTTATAATTATTGATATAATTAATTAGTAGCTGTTATAGATTATAATTGCTTTTGGGTCTAGAGTTTTCTTATTTATACTATGAATAATGTGCATATTATTTTTGTAAAATTATATTGTTACATATATTGAAATTTTTATTAATAATTTATACTAATCGAGCTCAATTAGGAGTTGCTAAAACCACAAGATGCAGAAACCCCGATCTGGATCCGTCTAATTAATTGTTATATAATTATATATGTTGCTCCTCTTATGTGTAACAATTTCAATCTGGCTCAAATCCAGAGGAGTAAGATGTTAGTTATTTCTTTTCGTTATATCCTTTTATTTGTATATTATAGCATGCATAATTGTTGTTTTGTATGGATTGGATCTATGTCGGTATTTGCTTTATTCATGAAGATAATGACAAAATTGCTATCATATTTGTATTTACTTCAAAGCCAGCAAATCTGTCACTATATATCCATGTTTTGCAAAGGACTAGCAAAATTGCTACCAACAAAGGATAAGAGAATAAGTAATTTCCAGCTAGCTGGTACTATTCTCAATTTCTCATGTGCTGGTCTTTCTTTATTCCAAAACTTAAACACCATTCAAAGTATCTAATCACTTTGCTTAAACACTGTGTCAATCTACCCCTATATATATATACTTCCTCCCCATTTCCTTTGTTACCCTCTTCTTCCTTTCTCTTTTCCTGCCTAGTGCATCAGAACGAACCTTCTGTCTACAAAGAGCAACTGTACCAGCAGGTAACGGCTCCTGTCACCTCTCTCTAGGTTTGGCAAACTATATTCTTAAATCAGATGTACATGCTCATGCAATTTATCATGACCTAGGCTTGTTAGGTCAGGAAATTTAACCTCTCTTAAACCATGTATAAGAGAGTTATAGGACACCATATTAGTCTCATACCCTTGAGTCTCCTGTCCCTTGAAAATAATGACTTCTTGAAAATCCAATGCCTTCTAAGTTAAACCTTTTTTCCATTGCCCATGTATAGTCACGTTAGGCAGCTGCCCTTTGATATCTACAAAATCCATTGTCTTCTCAACTTCACCTTTCTTACACAGCCTATCTATAGAGATGATGTAAGTCATGATGTTAGGCTCAATCCTGATTTTAGGCATTATGGTTTTTATGATTTTGCTACAAAATTTGGAATCTAATGTCGAATTTCCTCTCTTTTGGCAGTCTAGTACGAAAGTCGCCACTAGGAAATCTCTAATTTTCAGTTGTGCACCTGAGCCTCTCCCTTTCTGTCTTTATCTACACAAAGGTATATTACTATTTCTTTTCTCAAACTACTTGATTGATAATACATATGTTATCCAGTTGTTGTTTATTAATTCAATTGCTCTCCATAACAGGAACCTAGGATAAGATTTCTTCTGACATATCTGCATTTTGTGCCCTTCTCTTTCTACACCTGTCGAGGTATCCTCTCATCTTTTTTTATTTCCCAAAATTATATTGTGAAATCTGATGTGCAAACTCAATTTATATTCACAAATCTAATTTTGGTGTTCAATTTATTATATGTATATATGTATATAAATTATTTTATATAATTACAATTTTTTGCTAATCAAGATATGTAGTATTAATTTTTCAATAGCTTTATAGTTAGACACCAGCACCTCAAATTGAAACACAAAATGGTTTTCACAACTCTTGGTAAAGCAATTTTACTAAGAGTATTAAGAGCACAAAAAGCTGAAGCTAGCGTTCATTCTTTGAATATATCCTCATGAGGAGAACATACAAAAAGCAAAATCTTGGTCTTTATTTTTTACTAAACTTAGACACTATTCAAAGTATCTCATTTTGCTGAAGCGTTCACTCCTTGAATCTCCATAATTTTAGTTTAATCTCAAAATTAGTTCAGGATTGTTGTTTTGAATGATGTAGGGGGGCTTATTCGCAAATAAAAATTAGTGGGTATTAATTTGAAAAACTGTCAATATACTGTTCTGTTTGGGAGAGAGTACTCATAGGGTTAGTAAAAAGGTGAAGAGTGAGAGATGATCTATTCCTATATATATATATATATACTTCCTACCTCTTCCCTCAGTTACCATCTCACTTCCTCTCACTTCTCTTGCATCAGAACGAACCGGGTAAGTGGTTAATGTCATCTCTCTCTAGGTTTCGCGAAACTATATCCTGAAATATGATGTATATGCCCAACTTATCATGACCTAGGCTGAGTAGGCTCATCAGGTCGATCAGGAAATTTCAGCTTTCTTGCATAGCCCATGTATAAGAGAGCTATAGGATACGACATTAGACTCGTAGCCTTTAGGCTCATGTCCCTTGAAATCATGGGTTCTAGAAAATTCAATGACATCTCAAAATCCAGTGTCTTCTCAACTTCACCTTTTCTTGTACAGCCCATCTATAAAGGTGCCGTAGGTTATATAGGCTCAATCATGATTTTAGGGTTTATTATGGTTTAACAGATTTTTCTGAAAAAGTTGGAATCTAATATCAAATTTCCTCTCGTTTGCCAGTTTAGTAAGAAAGTAGACAACAATAAACCTCTGATTTTAAGTTGTGCTTGAGCCTCTCCCTGCATGTATTTGTCTACATAGGGGTATATTACTTTTTTTTTTATAACTACTTGAATAATAATATGTATGTTATCCAGTTGTTGTTTACTAATTCCATTGTTCTTAACAATAGAAACCAGGAAAAGATTTCTACTCACATATCTGCATTCTGTGTCTTACTCTTTCTACACGTGTCGAGGTATTCCTCTCATCCTTTTTTATTCACAAAATGATATTCTAATTTGATGTGCAAGCTTAATTTATATAATTACATTTTTTTTGTTAATCCTGATATATAGTATTAATTTTTCAATAGCTTCGTCTTTAGACACTAGGACATCAAATTTTATCGTGAATTTTACTTGAAGTTGATATATTACAAAAAATATATATATATATATATGGTATCATCTGAATCATGTTTTATTTTTGCTGATCATCTGCTTGTATTTCCTTTACTTTTTTGTATAGTATGCACTATGATTTCTTTTTACACATTATCTCAATTATCACTGCCCAAGAAAAGCGAGGCATTCTGCCACTTTATTCCTAAACTTATATCCTACCAAAAGTAACTCACACTCCACTCTTTGAATCTCCATATTTTAGTTTTATCTGAAAATGAGTACAATATCATTGCTTATGTAGAGGAGATTAATTAAAAAATGACAATTATATGGTAATCATGTGAAAAACTATCAATCCATCTTTGAAAATTGCATTAATAATAATTTGTAGATGTTTTAAATATAATTTTTCGAAAAAGTGTCAGTTTTGACGATTTCAACATTTTAAATGTTTCTAGAATTAAACGAAAAATCTAATAGGCATGTAATTTGTTTTGAATGCTTTCCCAGAGCTTTTGTTTGAAAAAAATGATACATACTTCTGCAATTTCTCTAATAATTATTTATGTAAGTATTAGATAAAATATGAAGCATAACTAACAATTTTGTTAAAATTTCTAATTAGTTAATGTGATAATAACATTTATCATGTCACAATTTGACTATATGGTTGTTTATGAGAAACTAAGCAAAATGCATGACAAGGGAATTTGTCTATATGGTGTATTGGTGGAATATTTTTTAGAAACTACAAATAAAAAATATATTTTATCTAGATGTTATCTAATTGTTGTTTATTAATTCAATTGCCTTTAACAATTTGAATCCAGGATAAAAAAATTTGCTCATATATCTGCATTCTGTGCCTTACTCTTTCTACACGTGTCGAGGTATTCCTCTCATCTTTTTTTAGTTCACAAAACTATATTTTGAAATCTAATGTGATGATAAATTTATATCGCATAACTAGTGTAGATGCATAACTTATTATATGGATATGTATATGTGTATACTGTATACATATCTTTTGTTAATCTTGATATGTAGTATTATTTTTTCCATAGCTTTGTAGTTAGACATCAGCACCGTGAATTTTTCTTGTTAAATTTTTCATGGTTTATTCTTGCTGATCATCTGCATTGTATTTCCTATACTTTATTGTATACAATACACTATGTTTTCTTTTCTACACTTCATCTCAATTATCACCGTTGAAGCAAAGCGAGGCATTTATGTAGTTTATTCCTAATCTTAGACACCACCGAAAATATCTCATGATCCACTCTTTGAATCTCCATAGTTTTAGTTTAATCTGAGAATTAGTATGGAATAACTGTTTTCAATGAAGTACATGAGCTTATTTATGAATGGCAATTATTGGGTATTAATCTGAAAAATTGTCAATCGACCTTTTTGGTTGTTTAATCACTTGAATGACTCCACAACTAGAAAAAATCTATTATGCAGTCAAAATGCTATACTAAAACTAATTTTGGAGTACAAATTTTATATATACTTTTAAAATTACTTTAATAATAATTTGACATGATTTAGATTTTATTTGGAGCACAAGTGTTAATTTTGATGATGTCATAATTTTAAATGTGTCCATAATTATACGAAAAATCTTATAGCCATTAAATTGTTTTAAATGCATTCCTGTAGCTTTTGTTTGAATAAAAATTGGTAAATTCTTCCAAAATTTTCTCTAATAATTATTTGTGTAAGTATTATATAATCTCTGTATTTAATTTGATACATTTAATGAGAAAGTAGTATGCATGAAATTTCACTATATGGTTGTATTGGCTGTGGACTAAATAACATGGAAATTTGCAGTTTATGAGAAACTTATAAATAACATGGAAATTAAATACAGTTTTTGTGGAGATATCTCATTTTATCAACTGACCTCATTTTGTGCTTAATACTTCCGTCCGTGGACTATTGTATTCTATGCTTTTGTTCATATATTGAATGATGCATATATATCATTTTATTTCTTAAGTTCAATCATTTTATGAATCGTTTGAATTGAGGACTTTAATTGTAAAATCTCTAATTAAAGTATATATGGTAATAATGGTAACAATTTTAAATTGTCCTTAACCTTAGTAATTAGTAAGGAACAATAATTTACTATTATAAAGTTAGCATGTTGATTAAATGTTGATTAAATACAGTTTATGATAAACTTATAAATAACATGGAAATTTGTCTAAACGGTGTATTTGTAGGACTTTTTTATTTAATGTTTTATTTTGCATTGCAGATTTGCAATTGCTGGGTGGAGCGTTTGGAAAGTAGAAACAGAGATGGATGCCTTACTTTACATGTCTGATATGCTATCAGACACGGGAAAACTATTTGATATGCCAGTCAGTAGTAATCTAGGGCGACTTTGGGAATTCATGAAGAGCCCATATTTCAAGGATCTCCCTGTGCACAAACAACAGGCTCTAATTATGATTGTGCGAGAAACAGCTCTAAAAGTTGGAAAGTTAATAGGTGAGTTTGTTGGACATGCTTCTAGAAAGCAGTCCTCCAGGTGCCAGAATGATTTGGTGAAAGAATATAGGGAGAAAATAAAAGATTTAATCAGTGGTATGATGGACAAGGTCTTTCACCTCACGGATAACACTCTTGTGCAAGACAGAGAAGAACTTTTCAAACTAATTGAAAACAGGCTCAACGAGATGGATACAATAATACAGAATAATAAAGTTAAAAACATTGAAAACATGCTTCTTGAGGAAGAGCATATTTCAAACCGCATAACACTGAATAGGGACGAGAAAGAACCACTATTCATGAAGAAAGCTTTTCCAGACCTTTTTAACATGCAGAATGATCATGAAAGGTGCACGTTCTTTTACAAGCTAATAATGGAACTGGGAAGAGTCATGGCATTGATTTACAACGCATGTGAAAAACAACCTTTGGCTCTTCTCCTTATAGGGGGTCTCCTTTCGCTCAAACCAATGACCAACAACATCTGGAAAATGGTGAAAGATGATGTGTACAACATCAAAGGGCCTAATAATAAGGTTACAACCGATCATATGGGGCAAATTTTTACCTACTGCTATAATGATTTACCTTACTTTCTTCAGTCGTGTTTTCTTTATTTTGCATGTTACCCTATTGGTTTCGAGATTCCTGCAACCTCTCTAACTCAGATGTGGATTGCTGAAGGATTTGTTGAAGAAGATGATAAACAGACGTCTCTAGAGACGATTGCAAATATGTACCTCGACGAACTTGTTCAAAGGTATTCTCAATATTTCAGGAAATTAAAAATTTAGTCTTATAATTTATAGGTTATTATTAGATCTATGGTTTTTCCTTTTGTAGCATAAATGACACTGCAATTACTAATATGATGGTTGCTATTTTAAACATTAGGTTGCAGTTTCCTAAAAAGAGGTCATCAATAAAAATTAAATTTGTCTGTTTTATTACAATAAGAGTAGATAATTCTCTTTGGTCTACTTGATGATAAAAGCATTATTTTTTTCTTTTTTATGTAAACTGAAATTTTTTGTTCTTTTATGAACATCTATTTGATGTTTATTTATTTTTCTTGTTGCGTGCAGATCATTGGTTTTTGTTTCCAAGAGATCAATCACTGGCACAATAAAAAGTTATCGATTACCTCGTTCTATTCATGAATTTGCCATCCAACAATCATCCATGGAAGGGTTTTTGGTTGTCAATCCAAATCAGGAAGAAATTAAATCCTGGGTCCGTTTAGCAATCTATCAAGATAATGAGAAACAATACACAGAGGTGAATCATATACGTTCTTTTTTAGCTTTTAATTTTGATAGAAATGTTCTTGGAAGTGCCATGCTCCTCAAAGTGTTGGCACTGAGGAACTCTGCCATCCCAGTAACAACATTACCGAATATGATTTACCTACGGTATCTAAGCTTAAGGGGTAGTAACATATCTAAGCTTCCTGAAAATATAGGAGACATGAAAAATCTTCAAACATTGGATGTTAGAGATACAAGCATAGATACCCTACCTGAATCTCTGTGGAATATCAAAACACTTCGCCATGTTTATGTGAAACCAAGCTCCCAAATTAAAGGCCCACCCTCTGAAACACATATAGACAACCTATATACCCTGAAAACAGTTGCAACTCATGAGTCGTGGCTAAAAAAGTTTCCCCACTTCCTAAACCACCTTAGAAAATTAGCACTCTCAAATTGGGACAATCTAGATTGGAAATTTATTTCTAACCTATTGAGTCACATGGATAATCTAATCTCAATGGCAATTATGGGCAACATTATACCGTCAGAGGCTATTGACACAAGAGCATTTCCAAATCTCAAGACAGTCAAATCCATTAAACTAGAGGGAGAATGGATTTGTCGGAAACTTTTCATAGATAATGTTAAATTTCCACCAAATCTTACAAAGCTCACCCTAATCAAATCCGGTTTGAAGGAAGACCCCATGCCAACGCTAGAGAGGCTACAAGCACTGAAATTTCTGAGTTTAAAAGATGGAGCATACATAGGGAAGAAAATGGTTTGCTCCGCAAATGGGTTTCCACAGTTGCAGTTCTTAGAACTCGAGAAATTGAGGAACTTGGAGAATTGGGAGGTGAAACCGACAGCTATGCCACAGCTTACCACATTGCGTGTTGTTCAATGCCAAAAACTCTTCAGCAACCAGCCTGATCTAGGCAACCATCCCAATTTAAATTAAGTTACTAACAAAGTTATAGACTGAAATGTTGCTTCCTTTTATTCAGTTTGACTTTTAATTTTTTTTTTCTTTTTGTATGTGAGTCCCTTGTTTATGTTCATGTTTCAATGTGTGTTGTGTTTTATGTATCGGTGTGTTAATTATGATATATGTTGGTGTTACATTGAGTAAACCAATGGATTTTGTGTTTCCATTTAAATCAAATGATATATTTTACTCATTTAAAATTTTCTTCTGATACTAGGACAGTGTCATGATTTACTGGTTAGCGTAACAAAATTTGCAAAAAATTCAAATGCATTTCCATACAAAAAACAAGTTAGACAGATTCTGGAATAATCCTTGAAACTTTCACAAAGTTTGTTTTTCTTTGGAGTGTTCTCATGGGCATCGGAACAAATTGGAAAGCATTTTGATTTGCGTCAAGATTTGTGCACACTTGATCTGTGCAAATCTTGACATGGATCGAACATCTGCAACCCAATCTGAGTAATAGTTGAGGAGTTATGCTACTTTATTTTTTTTATTTTTTTATTTTTGGTATCACACAATGAATATTTGAAAAAAAAAAAAAAATTTGCTTGAATCAATAGATGGAATGCCATGCAGTGTTTTCTTCTGTGAGGCCAAATTATAAGCCTTTCAAATTAAGGTACTTGCATAATCATAAAAATACAACACTAATTAATCAACAAACTATTTTATACTAAAAAAATTCCAGAAAAGCTATCAATCATCCATGATTTTAAAGCAAAAAAAATATTAACCATAAATAATAACAAAATGGTAAATGCCCCACCGGACCCGGCGATCCCGGTCTTCTTGACCTAACCCCAGTGATTTATGCGCATTAGCAATCCCCTCCTCATCTGAGAAATGTAAATTTTACAAGGGCTTAATAAAAAAATGCCACACAATACATTTGTTATAAGTTGGAAGAGATAATTCCTCCCTTACATATAGTATACAAATTCAAGTATGTACTCACATGTATCTCTCAACAATGTGAAGTATAATAACAATACCAGTAACATTTAAGCATACTAATCTATTATCAAATACTCGTTACACTTTCCAGTAAGGAATTCCTCAAATTTAGAGATCGTTGATCTGCAACAATTACCTGACAGCCTGATTACTCAAATTCGTAAAATTTTCATAACAATAGCTTAAAATGTGAAGAAGCCTAAAATGTGAAGGGTTGATATCCACTAACAATAGCTTAAATTGGTAACTCTTTTTCGATTCAACTAAAAATGATTTTTATATATTGAAAAAATTTAGAGACATGTTGTTAGCCTTCTAGACTGGTTTGTGCATCAATTTTCATGAATTTGAATGTTATTTGGTATTAAATCAAATGTTGTCAAGTCATTTGACAAATGGTGAAACTTGCATCAGATTTCATCTTTTTTTCATGTGCATGATGTGCATAAAGTATATATTATATTTCAGTTACCAGATTTCAAAATTACAAACCATTTTTGACAACTGCAGAATTTGTCCAATTAATCTGTTGTCAATTCATTTTCAGGTCGGGTCAGGTCGGTAAATTTACAAACCAATTGAAACCAATCTTAGAATTACAAAGAGATACCAGAAACATACCCCAAAACTGCGTGAAAATGCACAAGAAGAAGTTGATGTGGTGGGAAACATTATATGCCATGACAGGTGGTAGAGGCTTCACAAGCGTATCCACAGTAAAAACCCATCCTAGGAACTGCTTTGCACAAAACATCACCAATTAGGATACCAGTAAACCAAATAAAAGCCCACAACAAACCATAAATTAAACAAAAAAACCAAATAAAAGCCCACAGTAAAAACCCCTAAAAACCTTGAAATTACATATTTTCCCCTCTAAAATTCATTATATCATATTGACCCTTCTAAAGTTCAAGAACTCACAAATTTACCCAATTTACTGATTTTTCTAATAAAACTCATTTTAAATAAATAAATTACCCACTTTACACTTTCTCATTTACTGATTTGTGGCATTGCTGTGTGTTAAGATTAGTGCCATTGACTTCAGTTAGTTTAAAATTTTGCCGTCAACTAAGGATACCTCCCTAAATCTCCTTCCTTCAATCTCCATCCTTCTATTGAACGAACCAGTCTCTCTGTCTCTCTCCCTCCCTCCCACCTGTCCGCATACTTTTTCCTAAGAGGTACAAATTGTTACATTAACATCTATATACCTGTAAATAACTACACCAAGATGTTGTCAGAAATATTTAAGCAGGTCTATTATTTGAAATAAAAAAAAATATCCTCTAATAGTTTTTTTTTCAGACTATAAAAATTCAAGAAAAAATGACTAAATCTTGCTAATGTCTGATAACAGTTTGTAAAAACCACAATTTGTAAAATTGTAGTCTAAAACAAAATTAGATTTTTAACAATGTATGTGTGAAAGTGTTCAGGCAAGAATTCAATTAAATGGGATCTGTATTTGTTTTAGATCTCAAAATATTTCTGATACACGGGATGACCTTATATAGGCTCTGATACAATGTAATAGCAGCTGTAACTAACTGCCAGTTTAAGGGAGAGCTCTATATATCGCTGCTGAGAGAGAGCGGTGAATTGACGGAAGATAGAAGACCAGGAGATGGCTCTCAATTGCTTCTGACGGAATTTTAAGAGAGAGCTCCGTCAAATTGAGATCTAAATTCTTACATAAGGATCAAACTGTTTCTCTTAGAGAGGGGAGGGAGAATTTTATTTTTGTAATCAAGGGTAAAATGGGTGATTTATATATTTAAATGAAATCTATTAAAAAAATTAGTAAATTGGCTAAATTTGTGAGTTGTTGAACTTTAGAAGGGTAAACATGATATTAAGAATTTTAGAGGGGGGAATACGTAATTTCAAGATGTTTGAGGGGATATATGAAATTCCCCCTAAATAAATCCCAGTAAATGAGTACTGGTATTGTACTGGTACTGAATATGAAAGTAGCAAGGCGATGCTCTCCCAATTCCCTCCATTTACCTCCAAATATTACAAGTTTCAAAAGGGAAAAGCGGTAAGAAATTGTAGTGGATGGATATACCTGCATAGTGCGCTGGAAACTGTAGCGAAGCTCAGGGTCGAAAACGGGCTCGTCATCGTCGTAATCCCTACCCGATTTCTTTGCGGATTTCTTAGCGGGCACGTGCAAGGTGGGGTCGGATTCGGGTTGCCTCGTCGAATATGTCGGATTCTTTGTCGTCGTCGACTCCGCGCCATGGCGCTGACGACATCAACTCTTTATTCTTTCCCATGGCTAGAAAACGCGAGAGAGAGAGAGAGGCGATATGCCATAAGGTCGTCAGCTTGGAAAAGAATAATTTTGTTTTATTGGGCTTAGGCCCAATTAAATCTCATCTTTTTTATGAATTCAGATCCGGAAATGTATCCTCCCAGTACCGTTAAAATTTGAGATTTAACTCTAAGCCGCTTTTAGATTCAGGCTAGTGCAGGGGCAGTACTAATTTGCTTTAAAATTCGTGTCAAGTTAAAAAGAACGGTTCAGATCCACAAATTTTAAAAGATTCCCTACTCCTGTACCGTAGAGGAAATGAAGAATCCCTGTCCTCTGTGGTAACATAATATTTCTGTTTATATCAGGATTGTGCAATTAGAATTCAGGCCCTTTAATATTCGTGTAGATTCTGATCGGACAATCCAGATCTAAAAAGAAATATTCCATCACCCAAGGTGAAACCATTCGATCCAAGTAAATATTTCTGCCAACTTGATTCGCGCAAATCTTAAAGAAGATCAACCGCATCCCATGGATCATAAGTTGGTAAATCAAAAGAGACGGCATAGCAATAGCAAGGCCAATTTTTTTCATGCTCCGCTTATATGAAATCATAATTTCTTCCTGGTTTGTCATACAATTCAGCTAACTTAATTAGAGGCCCTCCGACTTTACATTATTTGCACAATAGTCCCATAATTTAATTTATGGCCCAACTACAACAGCCATCAAATCAAAAATACCAAAACTGACAAAATCCTACCCAATCAAATTATATTAACTCATCATATACTTCTCTGGTAGCGGTTTTTTGCCGGGACTATCAGTTTATCATCCTTTGAAGGCGGGGGCGGTGGGGTCCACATGGCAGAGCCGTCCGTGGCAGATTGGTTAGGCCAGACTACAGGCAAAATCTGCTGCTGCTGGTATAGACACAGGTGGTTGTCACATGACCCGAGTTTAACTATGAACGAAGCTGTGCAGCCTTTCCCGAGGCCTTCACTCTCCAACCATATGTGCCCTTCCATTAGAGTCGCAAATCTGGTACAAAAGATAAATGCAAGTCCTCAATTGTAGGTGGTTTTTTACGTTTATTTACTTAGCCCATGTTTGGTTGCTACTTAAATTTAAGGAGGATTAAGTTACTTACTCTATCTTATTCCTATTTTACACTTCGTTTGTTAGTTTTAGTCATGACTTAATAAATCTGTCTAGAGGAAAAAGAAATTGACAAATCAATTTATGTCTATGACAACGGGCCCTCCACCATAACTCCATCTTACTCCTCTCTTACATCTCATTTAGCAACTTAAGTGTTGAGTAAGGGTTTACTCCACAACTAAACACCGCCTTTATATTAGACAAAAAGAGTGTTTAACTACGCAGATGGGACCCACTTTTCAGTATGATAAAATCTGCTTCCCTCTAATTCTCATCTCTCACTGCTCTTGCCATTGATCGACTGTAGGTGGCTCAAATAGCCCCATGCAACAAAAATCTTTGATAAGATAAAAAATAGTTTACCTCTTACAAATGGCAAGACCTAGACCACTGCCACTATAACCTCGGTTGCCTCCATTTTGTGTATTCGCAAACTTCGTAAAAACATGCGGTAAATCTTGCGGGCTTATCCCACAACCTGTATCCTGGACCTACATAACAAAAGGCAACAGAATTCATTCGAAAAAAAATTATTTTAAGTCGTATTATCATTTATAAGAAAGAATCTCAGTACATGGTACCTCAGTCATATAGGTACCAGTCAGTCTGTATAAACTAGGTACCAACAAAAGTAGCAATTCCCCGATTTAAACCTGACCCTTCGGAAGAGTGCTCACTGAAACTGACCAGACAGACTTACTCAAGACTGCACAAATTCATAACTAGAGGATTTCATATCACCTGAGGTAACATAAAGTTTGAGTTTAGATCCGGACCGTCCGATCTGTTTCGGCACGAATATTAAAGGGACATTCATTCCACCTCGATTTTGATCGGACTGTCTGGATCTAAACTCAAATATTCTGTTACCTCGAATGACGCAGACTCTAACTAGAAAGGGCCCAAAAAAGCCCAAAAAATGCTCGTCAGTGTTCATCAACATCCGTACCTGTACTCTGAGGTAGAAATGCCCGTCAGTAGCGACAGGATGGAAATCGGGGAATCTGAACTCTCCCAAAGAGTCAGATCGCACAACTGAGGCCACGATTGAGATGTGCCCCTCCCTTGTGAACTTCACTGCGTTGCCAGAGATGTTCAAAATAATTTGCATCAGCCTCTTCTCGTCCCCAACCGCGCACACAGGCAAGTCTGGTGCCAGTAAGACTGATACTGATACTTTCTTCACAGCTGCTATTGGCTTGATGAAACCCATCACCTATTTCCATCACATGATTAAAATAATTGTAATGAAGTATAATTTTTTTGTTCTACTTTAGAAGCATATCAGGACATTTGATTATAAGTCATATATCCGTTTTCAAAGTCCAAACGACAAATCCAAACAGTTCAACATGATCTCCACAATAAAATGCGCTTCGAGACCAAATTTTACATTTTTTGGAAAAGATTTACTATTTGTTCAGAATTTTTGAAAATGAGGATTTTTCAGAAAAATAATGCATCAAGATTTACTAAAAAATCTTCATTTTTTTACCACTTGACATGACACTAAATAAATTCAAAAAAAATTAAAATTTTATAATTAAAACAAGCTCTCGAAATGGAGATTGTTTTGAACGGTTTGTTTGGACTTTGAAAACGGATATATGACTTGTAAGCATTATACCTCCAATTATGCAATCAAAAATCCAAAAAACAGCCAAGAAAAGAAAACTAAAAAACATGATATATAACGAGTAAAATAAGATTCTGAAAATAGGAATGCATGTAAATACCCTAATAAGTAGAGTAAGCAAAAAAAATAAAAACCAAGACACACCTCCTTGACAACAGCATGGAGATTAAAAGCGCTGATCTCAAGCTCGAGACTTCCATCCTCTAGCTTTGACAAATCTAAAACATCATTTATAAGAGTTGCAAGGAGATTACTACTCTTTAGCACAGTTTCTACCATGATTCGCTGCTCAGGGGTCAACTCAGTTTCTAAAAGAAGAGAGGAGAGGGCTATGATGGCATGCATTGGGGTCCGCATTTCATGGTTCATGACAGCCAGGAAATCGTTGCGGGCCCGGATCGCCATCTCAGCCTCTCTACGAGCCAGGTCCAGGGCCACATTTTGCTCCATTAGGAGGTCACGTGCCCGCATGGATTCTTCGAGGATGGCTGCATGTGAGAGAGCAACCGCCACCTGAATAAAACAATGAAATTAGAAAGTGCCACTTAAAGCAAATTAGTTCATATTTTAAATGAAAAACCATCTTGCTAAAGGTGGTGGGGGTAAATTGCACGTGTACCTCTTAATATGGTTTAAAAAGAATTATTCCCGAAAGTTACAGCTTTAAAATCCGCGCTAACAAATTTAGTCTGTCCTAAATTGCATTACATATTATTACAATTTCGAATAGAACTTACTACAAGAGTATGAAGAACTAGAATATTACAAAATCAAGGGCCAAATTGGTAATTTCACCAAACAAAATATTAAAACTAACCTGATCAGCAACGACCTCTATTAGCTCCAATTCATGCATGTGCCATTTCCTAGCGCTATCTGACGGCAACATCAGAACCATAATTGCATAACTCTTGGCCGATAGCTCCGGCCAATCATTTATCTGAAAATTAGAAAGATGCAAAAGCGGGACCCGTACAGCAACTACTTCAGGCGGCACATATCTCCCTGTCATAGGCCGAATCCTCGCCAGAGGAGACGTGTGTGGTATAATAATTGCCCGATTACTACTAAACACCTGGTTCACCACTGGCAGGTTTGTCTGCACCATGGTCCCCACTGGTATCTGATGTCTCAATGTGTGTGACAGCTGGAGGGTCAACCCGTTTCGCAAAGGCATCCATAGTGCACACTCCTCCAACCTTAATGTCCTCCCTAACTCAACAAGAGTTGTTTTCAAAATCGTGTGCCGATCAAGAGTACTTCGAATTTCGTGCGTCAACATGCGCACATGCCGACCCGTTTCCTCCTGAGTCCGAATCAAACCCATTTCCCGATCCAACTCCTCGGCTTTGTTTTTTAAAAAAACCTCTCTTGTTTTAACACTCAACAAATCTGGTATTATATGCACGAGCATTAAAGCAGTGGCGCAAGAGACAACAGCAGTAGACAGCTTGGCAACAGTCATGACTACCGCTACGGTTTTAGAATGTGTCGAAAAGGTCCATAAATTGATCAAATGTGTGGCCCCACAGAGTACTATGAAAGCACCGAATTGGATCAGGACCCACCTGTAAGGGAAGAATGAGGATTTCTTGACGAAGTAGATTAGTTCTAGAGGGATGGAGAAGTAGGCGAGAGCAATGAAGAAATCGGAGATGTATTGATATCTCCCGAGGAGTTCATCTTGAGACCACAATGGTTCTACGCAATCACAACCTTCCATTTCGAAAGGAGTCGTGGGTTTTATAGAGGTTATTTACACATCCCTATTCAACAATAAAAATTGGAGGCTGTTCAGTTGAAAAGAGCACATTATATAACAGACTATAAATAAAAATTAAGATGGTAAGTACAATTCTACGATCCGAAAGACTCAATAGCTTTCAATTTGCAAAGTTTTTTGGGTTTTTTCTTAATTTTGCTTCCTATGAATAATCCTTCATTTCGAGAAAAATTCCCATACTTTTTCTCAAATACATTAAATTAATAAATAAAAGAAGGCAAAGCACTCACATGAACTGAATTGAAATTTCTCAAAATCCATGGATTGGTACCATCAACAACTTGTCTTCAATCAATCAAATTATCACCACCTACATATAAAGTTTCCAGAGCCTAGGTTAACTTCCAAATACCTCAAATTCAAATTCAAGAGAAATCCCCAAATTTAAGATTTCTATACTCATGCCTTGCTAACCTTAGTACCAATTTGCCCCTAAAAGTATCCATTCAACTGGCATGCCTTCAAATTTCTCAAATTAATCAAACAAAATGAACCCTAATTTGTTAAACAGCCCCAAAATTAACACCCTTTACTCCACTGTTCTAACTAGCTCTACTTCCAATCTATCAAAAAACCAACAAAAGGTATCATCTTTAACCACCATCAGAACCCGATCTAAGCTCCAAAACAAAAGCCCAAAACCAAATAACAAAACAACAAGTCAAAGAAAGGTATTTTACAGATGTCAGTGGTTCTCTCTCCTGGTGCTGTAATCCCTTGCTCAGAGATCGAACGAACGAACAGAGGGAGGAAGGAACGAAGGAAGGAGATAGGGACTAAACAAAAAGCAAACCAACAAAAAAAATAGAGAAAAGATTGGTGCTTTACTGGAGAATAAAGAAGAGAAGCCAAGGGGGGATGAACCCAAAAGGTTTCTTCTTTTTTATTTTGTTTAAATTGATGTTTACTTAATTTGCAAGGTCTCCCCACAGAGAAAGGTCCCAACTTACGGGTAAAGATATTAACATAGTAGTTTTGACTTAATGCAGCGCATGAACTGTAGAATTTAAAGAGCATTGTATATAGTGTGAACGCTGCATAAAGCCAAAACTATTCTGTTCAAATCTTTACCCCCAACTTACTAATTTTTTATTATCCTCCTTTCCTTTTATGTTTAAGGGAAACTTCATGTGTATCCTTCAAAAACTTCAAAATTTACGTTTTTCCCACTGTAAAGTTCATAATATTATAACCCTTCTGAATTTAAAAAAATCACAAATTTATTTAGTTTATTGTCTTTTTTATTAAAACTCATTTAAAATTTGTAAATTATCCATTTTATTTTTTTTTAAATAAATTACATATAATATGTTTAAGAGAAATATTTAGTATTCTAATTGGCTGGTTATTAAAGCAAATGGTTCATTTTTGTTACGTGTGACGCACCCACGAGCAAATGTATAAATGCGACTGTATATACATTAGTAGAGAAATAAATCATTTATTCTTGAAAATTTATTAGTTAGAAAATGAAATATTTGTTACGCAAACTACATATTTTTTTAATAATGGATAAAATAGACACTTTATAAATTTAAAATAAGTTTTAATTGAAAAGTCAATAAATAAGGTAAATCTTTGAGTTCTTGAAATTAGAAGGGTAAATATGATATCATGAACTTTAGAAGTGGAATATGTAATTTTGAGATTTTTGAGGGATATACATGAAATTCCCTCCTTTTTAATTTGCATTAACTCAGAATCAACGACTCAGATTGCTTTGGCGCCATTCAATGAGCGGTTGGATGGAGGTGAGTTTATATTAAAGTAACATCTTTCTCCGAGATTTTTGTATATTAAAGAAAAAAGATAGAGGCATCTAGAAGAAGAAATGAATTAGGTAATGTAGTTATATAACAGAGCATTAATAAAAGAAAGTAGCAGACATATAGCTACATGCACGTGCTACTTGGCTACTACAAATAAATAGAGGTGAAATTTGCGAATTTTTTTCATAAACCATAATTAAAAAATGGATTCTTAGGGAACCAATATGATTACAACTTTTTTTTCAAAAACCATAAGAACCGTGGGGACGTCACGGTCTGGCATTTTTTTTTTCCAGACCGTGTGCTTCTCATGGTCTTGCCAAATTTTTTTTTTTTTTTTTTTGATTTGTCCACACTTGCACGAAAATTGCCACAGAAGATCCGAAATGAAATTCAAGACCGTGTGCATCCAACGGTCTTAGCAATTCCAATCTCAAGACCGTGTGCATCCCACGGTCCGGCCTTCAATTCTCAAGACCGTGTGCTTCCCACGGTCTGGCCTTCAGTTTTAAACCCCCACGAGACAGAGGCCTTTCTTCCCCCACGCCCCTTCTCCATTTTTTTTCTTCCTCTTCTTTCTTCCTCTCTTCCATCAGATATATTTTTTTTTTTTGTACTCTCATAATTAGAGTAATTTTTATTTTAATTACATAAGTTTATATATTTTTGAGAGAGGAACAAAAAGAGCTTCAGATCTACAAATTTCGTTAGGTATGTGTTTAATTCTTTTATTTTTGATAAATAATTCATAATTATGAATAAATAAGTAGAATAGATTGTTTATGTAGTATAAATGGTTTATGTAGTAATTGTAGTATAAATAAATGGTTTAAGTATAATTTTAGTGTAGATGCATGTAGTTTTTTTTAGTGTAGATGAATGTAGTAATTGTATGGTGATATGTCTATTTGCATGTTTTATGTGCATGTAATTTTTTTTAGTGTAGATGCATGATGCATGTAGTTTTTTTTAGTGTAGATTAATGTAGTAATTTTTGGATTATTTATTTGTGGTTTATGTAGTAATTTATTTGCATGTAGGTTTTTTTAGTATGCATGTAGTAATTGTTGGGTGATTTATTTATTTGCATGTTTTATGTGCATGTAATTTTTTTTAGTGTAGATGCATGATGCATGTAGTTTTTTTTAGTGTAGATGAATATAGTAATTTTTGGATTATTTATTTGTGGTTTATGTAGTAATTTATTTGCATGTAAGTTTTTTAGTATGCATGTAGTAATTGTTGGGTGATTTAATTATTTGCATGTTTTATGTGCATGTAATTTTTTTTAGTGTAGATGCATGATGCATGTAGTTTTTTTTAGTGTAGATGAATATAGTAATTTTTGGATTATTTATTTGTGGTTTATGTAGTAATTTATTTGCATGTAAGTTTTTTAGTATGCATGTAGTAATTGTTGGGTGATTTATTTATTTGCATGTTTTATGTAGATGCATGGTTTATGTGCATGTAATTTTTTTTAGTGTAGATGCATGATGCATGTAATTTTTTTTAGTGTAGATGCATGATGCATGTAGTTTTTTTTAGTGTAGATGCATGATGCATGTAGTTTTTTTTAGTGTAGATGCATGATGCATGTAGTTTTTTTTAGTGTAGATGAATGTAGTAATTTTTGGATTATTTATTTGTGGTTTATGTAGTAATCATAGTATAAATAAATTGTTTATGTAGGAATTTATTTGCATGTAGGTTTTTTTGAGTATGCATGTAGTAATTGTTGGGTGATTTATTTATTTGCATGTACTAATTGTTGAATGATTTATTTATTTCCATAGTTAATGTACATGCATGATTTATTTGCATGTAGTATAAATAAATGGTTTATGTAGTATAAATAATGTAAAGTAATAGAATGAATGTGAATATTTGATTGGGTTTGCATGTTATGCATGTCAATATTGAATGTTAATTTTTTTTGTATGTATTTATTTATATTGCAGTGAAAAATGCAAGGAAGTGAAGAATCTTTATTGCAGTTGCCTCATGCACAACATCAATCACATACGGCATCTGTAAAGGTGTTTGTTCAATATTGGTTTGGATTTAAATTTACTTATTAAATTCTTGAATTGAAATTTAATTTTTGGTTAAACTTTTTTTGCATTAAAATTATTGTTCCAGCCTGATCATGCACTGCGTCCTGGAGCTTTGCAAATGTACATTGATTACCATGAAACTATGAAAGAAGGTTTGAAGAATTTAGGATTGTATCAGATGGTCGAAGTCCACCACTGCCAAGTTGATAGAGAGTTGATCACTGCTCTCGTGGAGAGGTGGAGGCCCGAAACAAATAGTTTTCATCTTCCGGTAGGGGAGTGCACGGTGACATTGGAAGATGTCAGCTGTTTGTGGGGCTTATCTATTACCGGTACAATATTTTTTGCTGCTAATTTAAAATTTTGTTATTAAATGAAATTTTGTACTAGTATAATTTTATTTAACATCTATGTTTACAGGGAAGACTATCTCTGGATGTACTGACGATAATTGGTCACAATTGATCCTAGATTGCCTAGGACAGGAAGTGTATGATGGTTACGAATGGGATGATAATGATTTTTATCATAAAAAGGTGGAGAATAAGGGTGAACCCAATGAGAAAGTAACAATTTTACAAAACTATGTGCGTCTTGCATGGTTGAGAAATTTTTTTGCAAATACGGATTTGGATGAAGAGGAGGACCAGGATGTTATCGATCAGCACACACGAGCATATGCTATGGAGTTGTTTGGGACTATAATGTTTCCCGATTCGAATTCAAGCTCCATTCGATTAATGTATTTACAATTTCTGGAGGATTTGGGACCTCGAGGTCAGAATTATTACAACTGGGGAGGTGCTGTACTAGCATGCCTATATCGGGAGTTGTCACGGGCATGCAGATATAAAGCAAGTTCAATTAATGGTCCATTACTACTGCTGCAGATGTGGTCTTGGACCCGATTTCCTATAGGCCGGCCCAGACCACATGATTTACCATCTAACAACGAACCAGTGGATGAGAGACGGGCTTATGGAGCAAAATGGACTATTCCGCATCGATGGAAGAGTAACCCTAAGAAAGGTACATTTGAATAATAAATATTATGTTTTTCCATATAAGTATGTGTTGAATGTACACTTATAATTGTCATGTGTTTACAACTTAGGCACATCGCATTATCGGGATCAGTTTGAGCGTTTGAAGTCCAATGCTGTCAATTGGATGCCGTACAGAGGTTACGAAAACATAATGCACTGGCACTGGATAAGAGACCAGGCGTTCTTTCCATGTCGCGTGTGGTGCATCCATTTCTAGGAGGTAGAGTATCACCTTCCCGATAGGGTTTTCCGACAGTTCGGATTATTTCAGGCAATTCCTCCGCCGGCTCCGCCAGCCTTCAACTTACTTGAGGATATCCGCAAATGGACACGAGGACGAGGGTTGTTTGGAGACGAATCCTCTGTGGACTGGAGCAAACATTTTCACCAATTTATCGTGGAACCTCCCCAAAATTTTACACAGCGTTCTGAACATGGACAAGTTTATCCTTATCTTCCAGATAGGTACGGTTAAATGCATGGACCGAAAACATCTACACTTATAACTGGTCGGAGATATGGCCAGGATTCAATGCATGGACCGAAAGTCCATGCCACACGGGTGAAAATACGGATGCCCATTTTTGTAGATGGTTCGTGCTCAATTACGTATTTTGTTCTTGGGGTAGACATCTGGATTGCACCGAGCAAGGAAGGTAGCAATTCGTAGGCTTTTTCCCAAGAACCAAATAAATCAGCAATAGCCAACTCCCTCCCTCTCCAAATCTTGTTGTATGAAGGCTCAACCATTTTGTATATATTTCTAACTGCAAATCGACATGCTTTAATTGACATCTCCAGGTCCTCCTTCAAACCAGGTTTGATTATATCTGCAATCATCCTGGCAGTCAGCTGACGACTGTCTACTTTACAAGCAATACTGTAACAATTGTGCTCGTCTCGGTTTGTTGCAATTGTCCAATTTCCCGTCTCAGTCGCTTTTGCGTACACCCTCCATGGACACCCCTCTGCTCTACATACAACTACATAACCAGTACGATTGGTATATTGTTGTTGTAATTCTAAGTTATTATCTAGGGCAAATGCACCCAACTGGGATTTAAGATCGGCTTTGGAGTCAAACATTTGTCCCTCTGAAAATTGACCGTCAATTCTGGGTGGATAACCAAAAAATGCTTCATCCTTGTACGGCATCGGCACATCGTCATTAAATGCCGGAAAAGAATGCTGCAATCCTCGATTAATAAAGGGAATAGAATTTACCTACTCCTTCATTACATCTTGCATTCTAATTTGATCCTCCATTTCAGCCATATCATCTTCCCCGACAGCTGAGCCACCAAGGTCAGAGGTTGTGTCTGAGCTAGAGTTTGTGTCTGAGCTAGTATTATTATTCATCTCTTTAAAACGAGTTACCAAATCATCCACTATCGGTATTTCGGGTGGGTCATCACAATATATGGGTGAATCAGACACCGTTGTGTCTCTACTACTTCCAGGTACACTACCCGGATATGGGTCATAATTGGTATGACTATCAACTGGTACTGACTCAACTACTAAATCAAGAAGTTTAAAATTCAGTACCGGAGTGGCATATTCAAGCATCATGTGCCATATCGTTTCCTCGTCTACGCTAAATAACTGGTATTTTTCTGCTGAGCCAGGTGGTGCCATGTTCAAACGAGCCTTGATTGTCAGATCGAACTGACTAGGGAGCAAATGAATGCTAACATATATATGTTTTCTTAGCTCATGAAGACTGGTTGAATTAGTAACAGGAAATGTGCAGGTCGGTGCGTCTGAAATTTCACATCCATAATAAACATTTATTATCACTTGAGACATTATCTGAACAAAAAAAAATTCACAATCAATAATCGATATCATTTTCAATTTTACAACCTAAAATATGATCGTCATTGAAAAAATAAACTTACTACAATTACTTATACTACAAAAAGAAAAAATTATACATAAACCATTTATTTATACTACAATTACTACATAAACCATAAATAAATAATCCAAAAATTACTACATTCATCTACACTAAAAAAATCTACATGCATATACACTAAAAAAAACTACATGTACATAAACCATGCATCTACATAAAATGTGCAAATAAATAAATCATCCAACAATTACTACATGCATACTAAAAAAACCTACATGCAAATAAATTACTACATAAACTATTTTTTTATACTACAATTACAACATAAACCATTTATACTAATAAAAAAATACACATAAACTATTTATACTACAAAAAAGAAAAAAATATACATAAACCATTTATTTATACTACAATTACTACATAAACCATTTATACTACATAAACAATTTATTCTACTCATTTATTCATAATTGCAGATTATTTATCAAAAATAAAAGAATCAAATACATACCTAACGAAATTTGTAGATCTGAAGCTCTTTTTGTTCCTCTTTCAAAAATATACAAACTTACTTAATTACAAAAAATAAACACACTAATTATGAGAGTACAAAAAAAAATTTAGCTGAAGAAAGGAAGAAAGAAAAAAGAGAGAAGATGAAAAAAATAGAGATGCACTGACTCGACGAGGAAGAAGCAAGAGGTAACCGTGCCAAAAAAACAAATGGGGACCGGGCCGTGGGGTTCCCACGGTCTTGAGATATCATTTAAACCGGACCGTTACCACAAAGACCGGACCGTTCCCACGGTCTTGATTTCAATTTGGTTGGACCGTGGGATGCACACGGTCTTGAGAATCCAATTCCTAAGACCGTTGGATGCACACGGTCTTGAATTTCATTTCGGATCTTCTGTGACAATTTTCGTGCAAGTGTGGACAAATCAAAAAAAAAAAAAAAAAAAATTTTGGCAAGACCGTGAGAAGCACACGGTCTGGAAAAAAAAATGCCAGACCGTGACGTTCCCACGGTTCTTATGGTTTTTGAAAAAAAAGTTGTAATCATATTGGTTCCCTAAGAATCCATTTTTTAATTATGGTTTATGAAAAAAATTCGAAATTTGCATTCAAGTACATATTAAATTTATCTGTGATTAATAATATTTTTAGTTATAACTAAGGATAAAAATGGTGGGAGATTTTTTTTTTTAATTATTCATTTAAATTAAAATTAATTATATGTGTCATGTCGTTTTGTGACCAATCTAGTTTGTGTATTGTGTCATTTTTCTCAAATGATAGTCACAACACGCGAATATACAAATGATGATCACAACATGCGAATAGACATAACACAGAACATCACGACATGTGATCGACATGCGTGTCATGTTGTATCATAGTATGTGTAGTGACCACAAAATTATTTTTACAACCATACATATTAAATGAGACATTTTTTACTATTTTTTTAGGATTTTGAAAATTACTATTTTAATATGGTAAAAAAAAAAAAATGAAATCAGTGGTTTCTAAAAATCTTAAAAAATATAGTAAAAATATTTCATAAAATGTAAAATTTGATATCCAGATACATTTTAATATGAAGAACATGTTGGAACATGTTGATCACTTCAAATCGACTATTTAAATTTTGAAACCCAAAAAACCATTTGGTTGGATGAAGGTATTCATCCAAGTGCTTTAAGATTAGCCACACACTCTGTCTGTGTGTGTGTGTGTGTTTATAAGTCATTAAGATGTACCTCACTACCCCTTATCCAAAATAACTCAATTTAAAAAAAATATAAATTTAATATTATAATATATTGGATAAAATAATATACTAGATTGAAATATTTTTTTAATATAAAACACATAAAAATTGTTTCCAAGGCCACTACTTTGACAATACTTATTATGTGGTTAGAAATACAATCAAATCTTAAAAAAAGATCATAATCACATGAATTAAACAACAGTCACACACTCAAAAAGTAGCAACACATCATCGCTTCAGGAGCTCCATAATTTTTAAATTAAATATTATAGTTTGCAACCACCTTTTAAAACTACCAATTTGCATTTATGGGAGTCACAACTAATATAATTATTTTTTACATAGAATATCATCAAATAATTAAACTTTTATTGTTTGTTTGTTTTTCATTTCTTTTCTGTGCAGGGAAGGTACTAAATATATTCTCAAGGAAAAGTGATATTGAAAACAAATTTTATTTGCAATTGCAAAACTATCATACATGTTTCAATTTTAAAAAATATATTTATAAAACAAGTTTTAATCTAGTAACAGAAAAAAAAAATGTTTTTCATGTAAAGTCCGAACCGGAGATGGAATTCACAGTGCAATTTTAACTGGAAAGGGTAGCTTTAATATTCATATATACTAATTTGTAACAGACGATCCATATTTAAATTCAAATTTTTTAGTTAGTATTTGAATTTCTCCATGTGGAGGTCGTAGATTGAAAATTTGGATAGAAAATTCTGGAACACTTTACGTTTGGATGGTGCAAGGATTAGTGCAAGAATAGCAATTTTTAGATTAGTGATTGAGAATAGTGCTAACCCAAGGAATTCAAGAATAGTACTAACTTTGGCTATTCTAGATTAGTAGAAATGTTGTTTGGATTGTATGTTAGGAATATCACTAATTTTTAATTGATATTGCTAATCCCGTTTCTTCTATTTTCTGCTAACCCATGGTTTTGAAGGAATAGCAGAATAGAGTTTTTCCTCCGCTATTCTTATTTCCTATATGTCGTTTGGATGGCAAGGTTCTAGAAATACCTCCGCTATTATGAGAATAACTCTATTCTCACCGCAACCAAACGCATAAGTGACTACTATGAGCAATGCTTTAAATTGCGATCTATAAAAAAACACCGATATTTACAATAGACACTGAATTTCTTTTGGCCCGAGTGAGACTAACTTCAGACTGTCCTTTCCTCATTGTAGGAGTATGGTATGCTTGATTTCTAACATTTGCTTAAAAAAGTTAAAAAAAATATAAATATTTTTATTTTAGATATATTGTATATTAAAATTGTTGCAATAAAATTTAATTAAGCATTCGTTAATTAATTGAGGAGGGATCGGATGACACCTTTTTCGGTGACATCGGATGACACTGTGTATTTTCAAAGTCCAAACAGTCGGTCCAAACCGTTCAACTTGATATATATGTTAAAATGTGCTTTCTGATCAAATTTTACATTTTTCTGAACTTTTTTACTATTTATTAAGATGGGTACAAAAATTCAACAGTCTGAATATAGTAATTTTGTTAAATACTTAATAAATAGTAAAAAAATTTCAAAAAATGTAAAATTTGATCTGCAAGCACATTTTAACATATCCATCAAGTTGAATGGTTTGGATCAACTGTTTGGACTTTAAAAACTTTGAAAATGCACAATGTTATCCGATGTCACTAAAAAAGAGTGTCATCCGATCCCTCCTCTTTGAAAAAATAACTGTTCAAATTAATTTATAATTTCCAAATAGTAATAAATTTAATAAACAATATCATCTAAATTTCATAAAACCACATCTATAATTCTACTTGTTTCAAATTTTGGCAATCATTTGTTAGTTATTATAACTATAATTAATATAAAAATTACCAATCCATTCCTTTCCTGCTTTATATATATATATAGAGACTAATGTGCATTCGTATGCATATGGCCCGATATGCATACGGTCCAAATTTAAAATTTCAAAATCTAAAATGTCGATCCAAACAGTTCATCTTGTTCTTGTTCTTCATATTAATATGTGCTTGGAGACCAAATTTTACATTTTTCTGATTTTTTTTACTATTTATTAAGTCACTTTGAAAATTGTTGATCCAACGGTGGCTTAACAAAATAGTAAAATCAGCAGCCACCGTTGGATCAGTAATTTTCAAAATGGCTTAATAGTAAAAAAATTCAGAAAAATGTAAAATTTGGTCTCCAAGCACATATTAATATGGAGAACAAGATGAACGGTTCGTATTAACGTTTTGGATTTTGAAATTTCAAATTTAGACTGTATGCATATCGGATCATATACATACATTAGCACATTAGTCACACTCTCTCTCTCTATATATAAACATAAATCTCGGATTGGATCTGTGTGATATCTGAGCAAGAATCCATTCATTCATTAACTTTCCAAATTAGGAAAGTGTTGCTCACTGGCCACATTGCTATAAGTATTACAAATTTGGGCATTAATTGAGCCCACTAATTAATCATTAAGCCCCTAATAATAATTATTAATTTACATTTAGGGTTCACTACCCAATTATTAAACGCCGAATAAGAACACTCAGCCACGTTGGACCGGTGGACCCCATCTCCTCGCTGACGTCAGCCATACATCATCATTTCTTCTTCTTTTTTAGGCTTAATTTTTTGTTTTTTTGTTTCTAAAGTGTGAATCCTCTAAAGCTTGAGTTTGAAATTCGGGTCATTTGGTCTGAATATGAACTAATTTCGGACCAATTTAAAATTTTATATGACTACTTTTATATTTTTGTTAATTTATAATGAATGATCCATATTCAATCAAATTTGAGTTACCTTAGAGCATCTATAATGTGGGTTTTTTTTTTTTATTTCTAATTGAATGTGGCATATTTTATTTTAATTGTTGTGATGAATAACAATTGCTCAAAAAGAAAGTAGGAGATACAACTATGACAGTTTTTTTTTAGAAAAATCAATTTGGGATTATTAAATTTTTTTAATAATTTTAGTTTCAAATTACTATATATTATTGAGTAATTGTGTGGCAAATAGCAAGATTGTTGTGTTGTATTCATTTAAAAAAAAATTAAATTTATTTGAATTGATTAGGGAGGCAGTGTTTTGGTCAATCTGGCATGAGAGAAATAAAGTATTTTTTTAAGAATTAAAATGTAATTGGGATTCCGAGGAAGATCCCTATCTTGGATTAGAGGGTTCAGACCTCCTGGATTACCTTAGAGACAGAGAAGAATTGGATGCAGCAGATGCAGCCTATTTGCAACCCTCTAACCCATCTACTTCTTCATCCAATGCCAGCTCCTCTATAGCCAATTAGTTACCTCCATATTAGTTCTAATATCTAGACTTTACTAAATGATGTATTTCTTGCTTTATGTACTACTCTAAATACCTGCTATGCTCTGATTGCCTAACAATTAGAGTATTATTTTGTTGGTTAGATAATTAGCTTGATTTGGTTGGCTGACTCGTATCAGTCCTAACACACATTTTGTATGATCAAAATTAGTTTCTAATGAAACTGGTGGTTTTTTAAACCACTTTTATCAAAAAAAAAAAAGAATTAAAATGTAAAAAAGACTCACTGTATTAGAGGTGGTACAATTGGGGTACCAGTGCTTAATTGGGTCTGGATTTGGGGCATTTGATCCTTAGCAATATCTTTAGATATAATTTCAGGTTGTGCTGTGATTTGAATTATTTAATATATCACAAACTTTCTTGCTCCAATATTATATGGACCCTACAAATTAGAAAGAAAAGGACCCCAAATTTGTCAGAATCTTTTGTTTTATCTTGCATACCATTCTTTGTGTTTTGCCAAAAAAAAAAAATTTGAAAAATATATGCACATTATTCTTTGATAATGTTTTTTTTTCCCTTTTTATTTAAATAGTGGACAAATATAAAAAAAATATAAAATAAACAAACGGAAATTGTTTCACGTTTAAACAACTTAATAAAAATAAAATAAAAATGTGAAGATGTGTTGAGTCATTTCAGTAAAAAATAGATTTAAAAAAAATGGAAATTGGATTGGAAGTTGATAGTCAACACAGATATAGTGCAATTTTAAGGGAGGTGGTTGGGGCATCTTATCCTATATCCCAAAAACCTTGGATTTTGGTGTGTGTGTGTGTGGGTGGGTGGGTTGGGAGGGGGGTGGGTTGATGTAACAACTAATATGAATAGCTTAGTAGCACACCTCTTGAAAAAAAAATTCTTCACTATATGTGGTATTGACTTCTGCAACTTGTATAATAAATTAATAATTAATTAACAATCAATATATATTATAAATGTGAATATAACTAGTTGACAACATGTACAAGTTAATTTGATTAATTAAGGAAAATTTTCAAAAGCACATTCTGCCTTCAAATATATAGAAGTAATTAAATAAGAAAAATATACAAAAACATGTTTTCTTGTAATTTCCTTTTTAGAACTATAAAAGTTCAACAGTTCACATGATGTTTCTACAAGTTTTTGTGTGGAGTATTTTTTTGAAAGAAGATTTTATGTGGAGTATAATAAAAGTATATATCATTTCTATGCTTTTATATACTCCAACAAACAGCACTGATAATTATGAAAAATAGCTTTCCTTGCCTTACTAGATATTCCATATATAATCTATTATATCTTGAATTGAAAGCCACTTTTGAAATCATTCTGACAGCCTCCATTCAGAACCACACTTTTCTAACATAATCACATTCACATGTTAGGACTTTTGTGAAAATAAGAATGAGAATAAAATATTAATTGCTAAAAGTAAATTTTTTTTTTTAAATTGTGAAGATAAATAAAATAAATGAAGAGAGTTCAAATGCCGTCTTTTTTTTAACCCCATCTTGCCTCAATTTTTAAAAATTTTAATAACGAAAAATTTAAAACTTATATGTCAATATAAAACTGTTAGATGTGATTTATATTATTTTCTATAAAATATATTATTCGTGTAATATCATTAAAAATACTAAAGATATAACGAAATTCAAATAATTTATACAACAGAATATTAATTTATTTTAAAAAAAATTAAAAGAAAAAAAATCATATAATAATATACTAGAGAGAAACAATTTTTAAACATAGTGAATTATTTTATAATGTTAAAGAAAGAAAATCATATAATAATATTTGAGAGCGAAGCCACATTTAAAAAGAAAATAATCAATGAATTGATAAAACTGTCTTCATAGATAAATTTAATTTAGATAATATTGTGTTAATAAAAAATTAACATTATTAACATTATAATCCATTAATTCCTCTCATTATAGTTAGGCATGAGATACATAAGTTGTTTTTGTTGCAACCCATTCTTAATTAATTACAAATTAAGGCATGCACCTCCATTTGAGTCCAAAGATAGAATAGTTCTAGCCGATCACAAAGACTTCGGAACCTATTTAGAATATATGAGGTTCACTTTAAGATTCGTGCAAATTTATTCTCGACGGTTCGGATCTAAATCTGACGAGGCCAGGTTGATCATAACATGTTCTTTGTAAGTGTGAACTCTGAGCTAACAGGATCTTCAAGCTTATTATACTTATATATACCTACTGTTCTAATGAGGAAATGATGGGAAACCTTTGAACTTTCAAGCATCCTATACTAGTTGATAATAATTATTACAAACTTAATTATTGCTTGTAGTTGTGCCCCCCCCCCCCCCCCCCCCCCCCCCCCTCCCTCTCTCTCTGTCTCACTCTCATGAGGAACATATTTTCAACAATTCATAGCTGTCAACTAATTATTAATGCTATTGATCATCTATTGTATTTCATCCAAAATGGGCTATCCATTACAAATTAAGATCCACTAGAAATTAATCATGGATAAATGAAATGATTATATGTGATTACAAAGTTGAGAGTTGAGACCATGAATTGGATCCTCTCTCCAGAGAATAATTGTTAGTAAAGTCCTAACCAGTGAAAAGTTGAAAAAGAAAAAAATTTGATGACACAACAAGGCACTCAGGTTTTATTTCTATTTTTCCTTTTAATGCTCCATGCATGATCCATGCATGGCATGCATACTATATAGTTTGCTAAATTAACGCTTATTATTTGGCTAATTATTTGGAATATTCATTGTAGGAATGACAAGAAAAGAGAGAATTGCTTCATTGAATTTTCAATCTTTGCCCTGTCATATAGTGCATATATATATGTAGGAATTAACTTCATCAAAATCCATTGGCAAATTTGGCATCCATCTTCTCACCATATTCTGTCTCATTATAAACATCACCTGCATGTCCAGTAGATAATCAATACATATAAGAAAAAAGAAAAAAAAAGAATATATATATATATATATATATATATATATATATATATATATATTTTTTTTTTTTTTTTTCTAACAGATTTGTGTGGAGTATTATTAAAACATATGTAATTTTTATGTCTCTCTATATATATACTCCAATAAACAACACTGATAATTATCAAAAGACTTTATTTGCCTTAGTTAGTAGGCATTGGATAATCTATTATATATATCCTGAGTTGAATACCAATTTTGAAATTATTCTGACAGCATAATCACATTCATAGGTTAGAAATTATGAATAAATGAGAGGCATCTTTTTACATTGGAACACATCTTACAAATTTTTATTTCCTTTTAGTCAGAATTTGTTTGTATGCCCTTCAAACTCAAAAAAGTATAATTATTGGGTTGCATAAATTAATCCCATTGCACTACTGCACCACCATGCAGATCAAACTATCCAATTGATTTTACATCAAAACTAATAACTGAGAGCTTATTATTCAGCTAGTACCAGAAGAGATAGAGAACTCGATTACCATTTTGAATCTTTCTTTCTTTTCTTTTCTTTTTTTTTGCAAAAAAAATGATCTGATAAATAGCAATTTTCATGATTAATATTTTAAGCATGAAAAATAACACTAACTTATAGTTAATATTATTTCATATTTTACATATGAGTGTGAGGTGCCACCAATGGCACAATTACTAATTAATGCACGATATATATATGATCAATCATGACATTTTTAATTCAAGCTGTTTTTGCTGAGTCCATATGAAAATGCCTCCTCATGTCTAATTCATTTTGTAGAGAGTCATGTGTCAAGCTTAAATATAAATGCACTTTTTCATTTTTTTTTCTTCCTCACACTTCAATTCTATCATATTAATAAAAAAAAAATATCGAATTCTTTTTTTGTAGAGATGAGTGCATCGTATTCTTTTTGCATTGCCTCGATCCAATGGGGATATTTTTTTGCTTGATTAAAAGTGGAAGGTTCTGTCTCAAGAAATGACTGAGTGGTTAATGCAATGTGATCAGGAAATAACCGAGGTTTTCTGGTATGATCTCGAGTTCTGGTTGTCATAGAATGAGTGGAAACAGAAGAAACAGGAACCAGAGGAGTTTGAGAAACAGTAGAGGCGCCAGATTTAAAATGGACTGGGTTCGGATCAGATGCAGCAGGGGAAGGATGGTCCAAAAGATGGAAGGGTTCGGGATCCGGTGCAGATGGGGTTGGACCCGCACGGTTGGAGGAAAAAGGATGCGCCAAGGGGAGGAAAGAGCCTGGATCTGGTGCAACCACTGGAGGATCCGCACGGTTGGAGGTAGCAGGATCCCCTACAACAGAGGCTGGACCCGACGGGTTGGAGGAAAATGAGCCTATAGGGGACAGCAGAGGCAGCCAGCAATTATAACCAGAGGCAGAATTATCCGAGAGCTGTAATTTCTTGAAGGGAAATAGATTTTCATCAAAATTACATGCCTGGAAATAAAATTTTTGTTAGAATCTAAATGAAGGCATTTATATCCCTTTTGACAAAGTGAGTATCCAAGAAAAACACACGGTAAAGACCGGGGTTGGAGTTTGTGATCATTATAGGGCCTTATGTACGGGAAGCATAGACATCCTAAGACCCGTAAGAACATGTAATCGGGTGTTTTCCCGAAGAGCCGAAAGAAAGGAGGAGGATTGTCGGATGAAGGAAGTCGGTTAATCAAATAAACCACGCTAGAGAAAATATCATCCCAATATTTTGTTGGAAAGGAAGCATGAGCCATGACAGCTAAGGCAAGTTCAATAATATGCCGATGCTTTCGTTCGGACACACCGTTTTGTTGTGGTGTGTAGCGTGGTGGGCCCATAACCCACAGGTCCCAGGATCGTAACCTGACTCTGATACCATGAAACCATGTACTGGTAAATGAAAGATTTCAAGAATTGAGAGAAATTGATCTTTATTGATTATTGAATAGAGTACAATAGCTGTTTATATAGGTTGTGTATTAAGACACTAACCAAATGTCTAACTATCTCACCATCTATCTAACCGCCTAACAGCATTCCTTTATTACAATCAATCACTAACTAACTAAGCTAGTCTATCTCATCTAGATGAGCTTGGTGCAGTGAACCAGCAGTTCCTGTATTAAATCTGCAGCTCCATTTTGGGGGGACCGCAGAGCCAATATGCGGCTCCACTTTGTATGTTACAACAACTCAAAACATCCCCGCAGCCCGTTAAGTGGGACCATAGATTGACTCTGCGGTCCCCCCAATTATGAGTAAATGCATGTGAAATTCCCCCAAAATGGGGCGTATTGGTTTTTTTTTTTATTATGGTATATAAAAAAATTTCGGGTAGCGTTCTAAACGTGATTTCATTAAAAGAAAGCTTACAATTTATAAAATTCTCATATATCTTAGAAAATATAAAAAAGTTTATCATGATGAATTTGCAATTGGTATGAAATTGTCAATGTAAATACTCTCATAATTTAAATTAACTTTGATTCTTTCGGGTATGTCAAAAATTTGTACATGTAATTAACGAACATATACTATCAAAGGACAAAGGTGGTACAAATTAATATATCACAAACTTTCTTGCTCCAAGATTATATATATGGACCCTACGAATTAGAAAGAAAAGGACACGAAATTTATCAGAATCTTTTGTTTTATATTACGTACAATTTCATTGTGTTTTGCCAAAAAAAAAAATATAAAAATTCCCATGAAAACCGTGGAAAATACATGCACATTATTCTTGGATGATGTTAATTTTTTTTTCCTTTTTTTTCAAAAAAATAGTGGACGGCTTATAAAAAATTATGGGCAAAATTTTCACTCTCACACAACTTAATAAAATTAATATAAAAAAATATGAAGATATGTCTCGTGTCATTCAGTAAAAATTATATTAAAAAAATGGAAAATTTGATTGGAAGCATGGTAGTCAACACAGATAGTGCAAGTTTAAGGGATGTGGTGGGGCCATCTTATCCTATATTCCAAAAACCTTGTGTTTTGGGGCTGGGAGAACTAAAGCAAATTACAAACGAACGGTCCAGATTAATTCTTTTAACTTCGCTTTAATTTCAAAACGGATCTCCTATAGTTTTTAATGACATCTGGCTTTGATTCGACTGGAATTAATCTGGGCCATCAGTTTGTAATTTACTTGAATCAGGTAGCTATGAGGATATAGATTCAGGAGGGGTTGTGGAGAGGGGGGGTGTGTGTGTGTGTTTCGGGTGTGGGTGAACAACTAATTTGAAAAGCTTAGTAGCACACCTCTCTTAAAAATATGTCCTTCACACTGCAACTTGTAAGAGGTGTATTATTGACTTCAGCAACTTGTAAAACAATTAATTAACAATATATATAAATATAAATGTGACTATAACTAGTTCTAGTTAACCACATTCACACTTTAATTAGATTACTTAAAATTTAGGCAAAATTTCAAAAGCACATTCTGTCTTCAAATACATACAATTAAGTACTTATTAAGCAAAATATATTTGTCATAATTAAGTTGTTTGGTCTATTCATGAGCAAGAATATCCATTACATTTCTGCTTTAGAGCAGAGTAGGTCTGATGGACATCAAACTTATTTTTAGATCGATGAACTCTAAAACCCTCTGATTCATTTAAAGCAAACTCGTACAAATATTAAAGTAGAATGTACATTAAAGCGGATCGAACTATTTTGGAGCCCATTGAACCAAAAATAGATATGATATCTATTAGACCCAAGTTTTGGACCTCCTGGTGCAGGGTTCTGGGAATGGCAACCCCCCATATCCAATGTCTGGCGACGAGGACGAGAATGAAGACTTATTAGATTTGTAGTACTTAGTTTTATGCATGTTATGATGTTTTTGTGTTTTTCTAGGATTGTTGCCTTCTTGTGTTGTGAGCATGATATGATGTTTTGATTTTTTCTATTGTTTTTGCTTATATTTTGAATAGATGTAAAAGACTTGTCATATTTGATTTTGGTACCAATTTTAGATACTAGGTCAAATATGCTATGGTTTTTTATTTCAATGAAATCGGTGGTAAATACCACTATTTTTCAAAAAAATTTTTTTTTACTGATGTAGAGTTAGACTATTAAAAATTAGTTTACAACAACATATTACCGGTTAACTACTATTAGAACACATATGGACATCCTTACAAAAACTGGTTAAGGACTATTGATTGGTGTCATAGTCAAAGAAGACTGAATTTTCTAATTGTAACCTCAGCTAACATGTGAACTGGTTAGCCACATAAATCAATTTATAAGAACATGTTTTATTTTAATTTATTGTTTAGAACTATGAAAGTTCAATATTTCACATGATATTTTAATAAATTTATGCGGTGTATTATTGAACTATATATCATTTCTTGGCCTTACTAGCCATTGCATAATCGATTGTATCCTGAATTGGATGTCATTATTGAAATCACTCTGATAACTTCCATCCAGAATCACAGTAACAACAAAGTTTATCTCAGTCAAATAATATAAAAGATTCACTAGTCATATTTAGTTTATAAAAATGGACGAAATTACCCCTAAAAATTAAAGAAACCCAGTTCTTTCTCTCCTCTCCATTGTTGTATTGTATCCACCAGTGAAACTCTCCCTCGTCCCTCCTGACTGTGTCTGACATTGTTCCTTTTAGAATCTATTAATTCGCTCGCTCCAACACTCTCTTCTTGATAATAATTTTGCTTACTCTTTGCTCTCCAATCTGTGATCTAACGTCCTTCAAAGCGGCCGGCTGAAGGGGACTCGTTAAATTTGACATTGACGGTAATCAAATTGAAGATGCTTGTTGATCCAAAATGCATATGATGGTCAATGTTTCCAATTCATGTAAGTCTTTAGATTGGTTTGGTGAGTGGTTATGTGATTAAAGACATACACTTGATGACCAATTCAGTTTTTATAAAACTTTTCCATCGCCATTAATTTCTTAATTAAATTAACTCTTTGCTCGTCGAGATAGAAATGATGAAGTGATAGTAATACTATTGAGCATTAATGTACATTTCATGGTGTGATACTGACAGCTCTATAACACGTGTCACGTGCTTCCTGGTGAGGCATGTTATGTGTTTTCAATTATTTAGCTAAAGAGTTAAATTTTCTTTTTGTAAATTCGTCTCACAATAAATTAAGTAATCAATTTTGTACATATATTGTCATTCATCAAATATATACCAAGCAAGAGCAGGATACTGATATAAGAATGTTTTTTTGATAAAGGTGTAGATACCAGTATACCACCCTGTTACATCAAAGATATTTTAGATAATAAAAGAATATTACTGTTTGTAATTAATACATCATGTAGGTACTGTGGTGATATATAATTAGTTAAGAGTTGATAGTCAATGTCTTTGTTTATTTATAGAGATGTTCAAATTATCAGCATTGGCATAAAAAATCAAAGGGCTTTTTCTGAAACAAAGTGAAATTAATGTCAAATTATTACCAAAGGCACTGTTAAATTTGGAGTTGCATAGCAACGAGAGGGCATCAAAGAGAGAAGCGCTGAGGCTGGAAAATAATGATACGAGAATAAGGGATCATTTCGTCCTTCAAGACAAAGAAGGGTAAAATTGTCTTTTATTTTAAAAATAGAGGTAACCATGGTTTTCCATAATTTAACTGGAAGGCTAATTATTTAAAGGACAAATAAAAAATAACTTAAATTGTTAAGGGGTAAATAAGATAAATTAAAGAGTTGAGGGATAAATAAGAAATCATAAGAGTTTTGAAGGGTATAGGAAAAATTAACCCAAAGTGGGGTATAATTTAGGTAACAACATCTTCAAACTATATATATATATGCGCTATGATTTAATTAGAAAGATATTCATTTCAGCTCCTAAATTATTTATAGCTCAAACTTGGCCACTACATGCAACAAGACTTTATCAGGTATTTTGCAAACTTTTTTTTTTCATATTATAATTAAAGGACGATTTAAGTTTGCATTGCATGAATATCTACGAAACAATAGGATATATAAGAAAACGATTAAAAAAAAAAGATAAAAGTTTGGAATAGATTTCGTCATAAAAAATTTAGAACCTCATGATATGATATATGGGTAATATGGAAATATTTGCCACAAAATAAGTGTGCAGATAAGACAAACGCTTCCCAAGGCAAGAAATGAAGTATCTAATTAACATCCCTTTTCAGATAATCCACACAAGAAAGGAAAAATTTAGGCTATGAGAATAATTTGCAAACAATGCACACAAATAATCTTGTAAGTTATTCAGTTTAATACTTTAAATTCAGAATTTGAAATTGTCAAATTTGTTTAAATGATTATCAAAAGCTTGCGCCATTGAGATGAAATACTAGCTAGCAAAAGCTGTTCCATACGGGACATAATTTTACAATTGCCAAATTTACCTTAGTTTAAACACAAACTTAACTAATTTATTTATTTTTTGAGTAGAACTAGGGTGTTCTTAAGCTCACCAAAGTGTTTGGTGAGCTTAACTTCAAAACCCATTAAATTGGTTTCAAATAATGAATCTGAACTATTAGAATCTACCTACTTTACGAGTGATGCATCTACATATATGTGAAAATTTTAAACATTCGATTTAATTTAGTGTAAAGTCAATTGTTCAAAATTAGAAGGTTAATAAATTAATTTTAGTACATTCATTTTTTTAACGTTTTTTGATTGCTTGACTTTATACTAAATTAATTCGAATGTTTAAAATTTTCACACGTAGACACATCACTTGTAAGATAGACGGGTTTCAACGGTTCGGATTCGTCATTTAAAACCGATTTGATGAATTTTGGAGTTAAGTTCACCAAACACTTTGGTGAGCTTAAGAACACCCTAGTTCTACTCTCTCTTTTTTTCTGAAAAAAACATAACAAAAAAAAAAACATATTTTGAAAAATAAAATTGGATCAGAGTATGGCAATGCCTCCTCCAAACCTCATGTGGCTCCAGCACTGCGGAATATCCTAAGAACAGGAGAATTGATTCAAGAGAATATCATTTAGCCAAATTGCATTACAGGTATCGTTGTTCAGTGGCATCGGATCCAAATTAGTCCGATGCTCACTCCAAACCGTCTGATTTACTTCATAATATATATGTATTTTGATCCGAACAAAAATTAAAACATAGTGATTGTTAGTAGGCATTTAAAGCCACTAATCCTTAAAAAAAATAATAATTAAAACATAGGGACGGACCCACGTTGATCAGACCAAGTCTAAAATCTATAAAATCGGTTTTAAATAACGAATCCGAACCGTTGAAATCCGCCTATCTTGCGAGTGATGTGTTTACATGTGAAAATTATAAACATTTGAATTAATTTAGTATAAAGTCAAGTGATAAAAAAACTATAAACAAAATAAATACATTAAAATTAATTTATTACCATTTTAATTTTGACTGATTCGGCCTCCATATCCGTTTTACCACTCATGCACCGGTAGTAAACTTGGGGTACTCATCATTCTCAATCTGCACATGTATTCTCACAAAAACAATGGGCCATCCGAGGTTTTGTTATCCAGCCTTGCATTTAGGTCACTAAATTATTCCACAGATGAATTTGTGGAGCCCCATTATTCAGTTCCCACTATTCAGTTCAACTACTGGTTTGATTCTCTGAGGTAACCGAATATTTCTGAACTGTCCGATCAAAATACGGGCCCTTCAATCTTCGTGCGGATTCTAATCGGACAGTTTAGTTCTAAACAGAAATATTCTGTGACCTTAGGTGATATGAAATACTTGTTTCCACTATTATTGGTTCATTCCTCTGAGGTAATTGGGTTTTCACACCTCACCTATTTTAGATCTGGATCATTCAATCAGAATCTGGGTCAATCCGGCTAAGGTGGAACGCCCTAGGAAACTTTAATATTCGTGTGGATACTAATCGGACGGTCGAGATCTAAACTTATATATTTCGTTACGTTAGGTGACATGAAATCCTTGTTCCCAGTATAATTTTCCCATTTCTTAATCTCGCTGCAAGCAAACAAAATCCAAATACCCAAATTGAGAGAGAGAGATCGATCGAGAGAAGAGGAAAGCAGAGATGGCGTTAGAGTACTTCGAGGAGGTGAAGGAGCACTGGAAGAAGAACTTCTCCTTTCTAGACTACTTCAAGAAGACCTACGGTCGCGATCAGCCTCTTCCCAAATGGAGCGATGCTGACGTCGACGAGTTCATCGCCTCCGATCCCGTCTACGGACCTCAGGTATCCCCAGTTTAGTTCTCAATTTGTTCTTTTTCTGAACTAATTTCACATAAATTTCTGGATTAATTGAATCTGCAGTTGAAGGCTTTGAGGGAATCGAGGAAATTTGCACTAGGTGGAGCTGCAATTGGTGCTGGGCATTTGGGAGGCATTGCTATGAAATACTCTAAGGCTCCACATGGTATATATATATATATATACCCATAATTGTATATAATCCAATTGGTTTTTGCTCAAATATATATATATTTTTTGCTAAGATTATGTAACAAAAGTAGTATCTTTATTAAGAAAAAAATGGAATAGGAAACTGTTACTGACGACTATTTTCATGATATTAGATAAAATTGTTGTATGTTAAATTGTGCAAGGTGTTTTGTTGGCAACGGGATTTGGGGCAGTCTGTGGAGCAGTATTTGGGTCAGAGGTGGCAGAGCACTGGTACGGGTTATACAAAATGGACAAACAACAAGCCAACCTTCGCTTTCTCTATTGGTGGGAAGACAAAACCCTAGGTCTCTTCTCTCTCTCTCTCTCTCTCTAACTCAATTTTGCTATAAGACCCACGTATATATCATATTTGCGCCAAATAGCCTGCATGTCTTTTACTGGACACCAAAGTAATGGAGTATGTCAACTCTTAAATTGTTTTCTTTGGATTCAAATTGAAGCAAAACAAAGTCCAGCAGTTGTGATATTTCATTCCAAGTTCACATGGGCTGCTTATTAGATGTTTCGATTAATACCAGTGTTTTAAATAGCGCGCTATAGCGGCGCTATAGCGCCGCTATAGCGTTTTCCGACCAAAAAAGCTATGGCGCTATGCTCAAATAGCGCCACTATAGCGCGCTATTCCGCGCTATAGCGCCGCTGTTTGAGCATAGCGCAATTTTTTTAACCCGTACGCTATTTCGCGATAAACGCTATTTAAACCATTGATTAATACAAAAGGCCTACGTCATCTGGCTTTTGTTTTTACTTGATGTTATTTGGTTTTGCTGGTGGGTCTGTATCCTCTTGAGTTTTGCATGGGCAGTATTAACATAAAATGTGTTGCTTTAAAATTCGTGCAAACGGTTCAGATATTTGTTCGGATAATTTGAGATATATTAGGGGATGCGAATTTGTTGCTGGTTGGGTGTAATCTGCTGAGTTACCTTTGTATTAAGAGAAAGTTCATTGATTTACTATTGATAGTTTGTTACCAAGGAAAAGTGAAGTGTTCTCCTTAAACGAGGATATATGAGCAAGGAGTGCAGAATGACAATTATACCATATTTCAAAGTTAAAATAGTTCATTTGAACCTTTTGCTCCATAGTACAGACCAATCTGCACTATGCATATTGATCCGTAGTACCGACCTATCCGCGCTATGCATAGTACCATAGACTCATTCTTGGTATTATAATAACTGCTTTGAAAACTTGTGAGCCTTTTTCTTTAATTTTTGTAAAGCTATCTCAACAAAGGCTGTTTTATTCCTACACCCCATAAAATTTGAGTGAACACGAAATAGGCTCCGCTCCCTAGAGGAAACAAAGAAATAGGTAAATGTTTTTTGCTCCCTAGAGGAAACCAAGATCGTTGAACTTTTTTGTACCCCATCTAAATAATATGCGTCCGAACCATACAAAGAAACCATACAAAGAAACGTACATAAATTTGCTGGAGTTGATTAATTGTAGATTTTGATGCTATATTTTAGTAGTTAAAAAGTTGATTTAATTTGCATTCTTTCTACAGGGAGCCAGAAGGCTTGAAGGGAAATTGCAACTCAACGAGTCAATTGAAGTCAAGTTGCAGGGTTTCTCGTTCCTAAATTTTTGTTTTCTTTTTTCTTTTTGGTGTCGTTACTCCTGAATAAATCGAGAGTCTGTGTAAAAACAGTTGCCTGATGAACTTGAATCTCACTCTTTTTAAAGTTCTCTGGTTTTGGTTTGTGCCTGGTACATAGGGACTAATGTTGGTTTCCTCCTTGAATGTGACTTGACTTTAAAAGAAAAATAATCTTTGTTGTTTTAGTTTTACATTGACTTAGATGTGATAATTTAGCCTGTATATTTTGTTTCATGTTTCCTGATGAAAAAGTTCGTGAAGAGATGTTGTTACTTCTCTAAAATTTTCTGCTAATATTGACCATAAGTAGCCTCTATATCAGACAAATCTGCAGCATCTTGTATTTAAAACAAGGAGTTCTCAATGTGAAAATTGTATAAAGAGGATGAATGGGTTTGGTTGTCAATGTGTTCAAAGGAAGGCTTATATTGGTTTAATTTAATATTGATCTGGATGGGCCTAAAAGTCATGATGGAATTGATTTATTCGTTTTATTTAGTTTTGCAGTGAAGACCAAACTTTTTGGAGGCCCATGTCAATACAGCATAACAGTTTGGTGCAAGAAAAAATATAAGGTTACTGCACATTACAGTCATTACTTTCTTTTTTTTTATTTTGATAAAAGTGACTTAACACTACCGATTTCATTACTCGAACGAAACCTACAAAGTTGGAATATTTGGTACTAAGCTGATACCAATCAAACCCAACAGTATACAAGCAAATGAACATCCATCTCATTTTCCTATGAATATCTATCAAAAAAGCTACATAACATCAAATTCCTGATCAATCAACTATTATAGTTTTTTATTTACTAAAAAAGTAAATGATCTGATAACTAGTTCAATGTAAATAAAAAAAATAAAAAGAGAGAGAGAGAGAGAAAGAGAGAGATGTAGTAACTGATCAAGTAATAAAACAAAGAATGATATATCAAACATATATAATAGCACAAATAATCTGGTTTTAAGTTACAAGAACAAAATAAAAAAAAGCTCGAAAAGGATTCACAAATTAAAAGAGATCATGAAACATATGTCCCCTGGGGATTATAACAGGATTCATGAAACAGACATGTTTTACACCTAGGTCCCTCTAATTTATTGTTATTAAACATATGTCCCCAGGGGGTTATTTTATTGGCATTAGTAGGAATAACCCATTTCTGAGCCCCTAAAACCAGAATAAGAATAGGAATAGTTAGAATACACAGTTAGTGGGTTAACAATGTCAGCAATATGCGGGGCTCCAAAATGCCCGTTTTGATCTGCAACAATTATCTGCGGTACGTCTATCGGTACATTCTGTTGCTCCACTATCTGCTACAAATTTCAAATAACATATATAATATGAGACTTTATAAACAAACACTATGATACAAATCTTTTAAAAAGTAAAAAATTATAATTGTATATATGTTCTTTGTGATTTTGACTTCCCCTTTTATTTTGGTTTTGGTCGATGTAATTTTATTTGTTAGTTAGGAATTGTGAAGTACCTTCTCTTGGAGTAAGATGTTTGCTGCTTTCAGTATGCCTTCCTGTAATACCATGACTATCTTAGTAGGTGAAGGAGAAAAAATAAATAATAATTATGTTCCTCTTAGTGATTTTTTTTTTAATATATAACTTGAATTAGCATAATGTAAGTGATATTGAGACAAATCATCATATTATAAGCAAAATAAACTGAATTATATATTTTCCTTTTATTTTAGAAATTACTACTGGTAGTTGTTACTTATAAAATCTTTTTTTTGAAAAACATAGGAACAGAAACCAACCTTGCTCTTCAGTGATTCAATCTCTTGAAACATCATTTGCATCTGGAAAACAGAAGTTTAAATTGTGATCAGCATTTAATTCGAGATTCTATTTTCTCATATCGCAGATAGAATACACTGATATCAATACATAAATATGGTGTACCTTTGCTGATCTTATGTTGCACATCCAAATTTCTAGGTACCTCTCCAAGGCATGTAGTTCTTCCAGATCCATATGTTCAGTTGTTTGGGTACCATACATGTACCTATAACACATTTTATACAATACCAATTACTGATAGATTCATATACGGATTATATTTATGATTTTTTTTGTGTGTATGCCAAAATTTAAATCATTAAACTCTACTCCCTTTTGTGGGTATAACATCAAGAATAAATAAACAATTATTATGAATTTACAAGATATATGTTACACTATAACTTTGGTCTTAAGCATGTGTAATATTGCATATTTAATTACTTCACTAATAGTAATACCTAAGCATAATGACATTTTGTTATTATATTTAAGAAACCATTTTGTTAGTGTATAATAGCAAAAAGATAACCTCAGGCCTTTCTGTAACAGATTGATCTCTTGCTTAAGCATCATGGCTTCTCTCTCAGCATCCTGAAATATAAACCAAAATAAATTTCAAAACATTGTATGATAATGATATTCAAGAAGATGTCTGCTAACAAAAATTCAGGACAATTTTTTTTAGCTTGTGTGCCGATAGAGCGGGATCATGTTATCCTCAAGCACCTAGCATTACTAGCGGGTCATTCATATATAATTGCATAAAATATAGTTTACATTCTTCGAAATAACGAAATTGCTAGTAAAATTAGCAGCTTAGAATTAGTGATTGAGATTCAAGCTATCTGACACATTTAATATCCACAAGAAATTCTCTAGCCAAATTTTAAATCTTATACTTTGCACACAGTGAGTATTGCCTTTTAATTTGCTACTATACCAAACATTGGTTCTCAGTCACGTTTACAGTTGTGCTGGTATTACTAGGTGAAATTCCTTCAAGAAAAATCATTCCTAAATTTTAAATTTGGGATAATCTTGGTATATAAATTTTATTTTTCTAAAATTTTTTTTACTATCACATGAAGCAAACGTTTGGACATCTGCCAGGTAATTAATTAGAGTGCAAAAGTTAAAAGTTGACAAACACTTTAAAGGGTTATTCTCTCTAACTTTTAAGCATTAGTCAAGAATATTCTGAAGTAAAATGTGAGCTTATCCTCTCATTAAAAACAAAATAAAAGTTTGTTCTGGAGAAAAGTAGATTGGAATTGTAGAAAAAGTGTCAAGTTTGACTACAATTACTATCCTTTTGTTCATGGCTACATGGGATAAGGCATGAAGCTATAGCCTATATAAAATATCAATATATTCTGTTTAATAAAAGTTAAACAAATCATAATGCATATATACCAAACTCCCTATAAAGAGCATAATAAAGAGACTATGAAAAAAATGGAGGGGGGTAGGGGTAAAATCGACAGATAAAAAATTGTATTCACCTGTGGTTGGTTGGCCTCACTTCCTTCACTTTGAGCTTCTCCACTTGCAGTCTTGTACTTATCAAGCAAACCATCCATTGTTCTTCCATATTTAATTTATATACAATAGATGAAGATACAATTTTAGGCCATTATATATATGAGAAAATATATTTTTTCCAACTTGTTTAATTCAACTAGATAGCTGAATTTTACATTAAATAGAAACATGATGTCAAATATGCAATTTCTGCTCTAAGATTGTAGCATTAATTAATGCAGATTTTTGAATTGAGGAAGAACAAAAGGGTGTTAATTAAACAGATCCTATTTTGAAAACCAACATATAAATATCCTATTTTTCAAGAGAAAAGGAATTTAGATAAATGTTATCTAAGGAGAAAAGTAATTGCCAGAAACACTACTTCTTCATATATGGAGGCTTAAAGAGATATGTAATTAATTCAGAACCACATATATTTTTCACATGGACACTAATTTTTCTTTGTTTATGAAAATTTTATGGAGGCTTCTCTTACCCATTAGAGACAAGCTCATATAGTTTGCCATGTGAAGAGAAGATTATGATTCCTATCTGCGCATCGCACAACACCGATAGCTCCTTGGCCTTTTTGAACAAGCCAGCGCGCCGTTTGCAGAAAGTAACCTGCCTATGCACCGGGTTCTCTATCCGTCTCATCTGCACCTTTCCTCGGGCCATTTTTGCACCTCCTTTGCACACAACCTTCCACTAGTTTGAACTAGCTTCAAGGTTGTTGCTTAAATCTTAGCACTTGCTAATATGGATATGTGTTTCTCACACAACAATACAAAGTTCATGAATGCATGTGTATTTATATGGCCTAGGAAAGGGGAACACTACCTTTTCTTAAAAGTAATTTAAAGTTGAGGAAACACTAATCTATATATTGGCTAGAATATGTTTGCTCCTTGTTCTTTACACATCAATACAACATGTTTAGTTAATTTAGCATCACTTGTGTTGCACTGGGACCGCAGATTTGTTTGGAGTTCAAGGGCTTGGGCTTCTGACACGTGGTAGCTAACGATAGGGATCATTTTAAATACAGATGTAATCATGTTAAGGCATTAAAATTCATACATAAAAGTTAAATTAATACGTATTTATCTCCTTGAAACCTTAATAACTTGAGCAGGAACCAGGAATAAAACAAGGACCACATCAAACTCTTGTTACCAACAAATAGAATCTGACTATGTAGTTTGCAACTTGCAAGAACAAGGAGTCAAGGACCACATAAAAAATCTCACTTTAGTTGTTTCTTTCATATGTTAAATGAATGTTATATATATATTGTTGTTCTGCACATTATTCAAATCTCAAGCTTGATATAATTAGTTGACTGCTCACGTATGAATCAAACATAGTTAAGTGTTGTGTATAGTTTATACAACAAATGCAGATCTTTGTATAAACTTGTGTAATTCAGTGTGATGAAAATATCATTTCTCAAGCTAGCCCCACCTTGCTTACAATGTGTGACAATTGAGATTTGAACTCAAGTCTCTACGGCCACAAATTTGAGTTTCTATGCTATAGTCATACATTTAGCATTTTATCTGGAAGGCCGAACCATATAACATGTAAAAAAATTTATAAAATATAAAGGATAAAATTACTTAATTTCTATTTATGCAAGCTCCCTTTAAATCTGCCCTGACTGTATACATTATTCAAATCTCAAGCAAGATATAATATTGACTGCTCATGTATGTAATGAGGTATAGTTAAGCATTGCATATACAACTAAGTATGTAGATCTTTTAATAAGCTAGTTAGTGTACATCTGTGTGATGAGTGTACTCTTATTTCTCAGGTTATATAGCCCCTCTCTTAAATGTAAATAAATTGTATAATGTATGGCAACAGGGAATTTAAATTCAAGTTTCCACATGTACAAAGGGAAGTTCATATTTACGTCACACATTTAGTATTTTATGAGGAGAACTGAATCATAGAAACACTCATAGAATTTGAATATATATATATATATATATATAATATAAAGGATAAAATTACCAAGTTGTATTGATGGGTGGCTTAGTTACACATGTGCTCCCTTTAAATATCAAGCTAGATATAATTAGTTCATTGCTTGTGTATGTAATCAAGTATTCACAACAAATGCAATATCTTTTTATAAAATAGTATACTTACATGTAATGCCAATCTTATTCTTTGCATCTCTCAAGCTAGCCCCTTGCTTAACTATGAAGCAGCTTAGGTGCATATATACTATACACTAGCTTCTCTTTCAGTGCATTCATTGGCTAGTCAATGTCGGCTGGATGGGACCCCCAATCTATTTGTATATATTATATTTTTGTGGGACTCACTCTTTTAGTATCTGCGCCACAACATGAAAACCACAACATATGTATTACTATTCCTCATCTCAGCTATTTTGATCTTATTATGTATTCTCTAGTGAAAATCTATATCCCTTGATATTTGTGTAAGCTCCAGAGGCAAGAGAGAGCATGAACATCGATCTCATGATGTAGCATTGCATTAAGATTTGTGTACTGTCAAAATCCAATGGCTTATATCGATCTTATTGTTTGATATAACAAATCAGCTGCCATAGCTTTGTAGACCTATGTGGCGAGTTATAATACAAAAGAAATCGGATGAAATATTAAACTAAAATCACCATTTACTGAAGGAAAGAGTCACAGAAAACTTGACTTGTTCTATATTAATTTTGAGAAATCACATGGTGGGTCCACCTCAACGTGAAAAGAGGGGAGCTCAAGCTGGAAAATATTATGATATTAAAATTTTTACTAAGATCATCATGCAAATCTCTTTGGAAAAGTAGGATTAAATTTTAATCCAAAAGATTAAGAAGGCTTAATTCTGTAGTATAGATGCCTTAAAATTAAGGTTCAAATAAGAATGTCTGTTTCAGATAAAAAGAGGTTAAATGTGGTAATTTTAATTTGTTTTAAAGAATTGATGTTTTTAAATTGAGCCTGGTTAGATAGATAGATAGATAGATAGAGAGAGAGAGAGAGAGATAGAGAGAGAGAGAGAGAGGGTTTTCAAAAGAGAGAGAGAGAGAGAGAGAGAATGATTTGGTAACTTCTACCAAGTATTTTCAAAAAGAGAGAGAGAATGACTAATATCAAAACATTTGTTCTTAGACCTTAGAACAAACTTCTCGGTTTATACATTTTTAAAGTTCAAACAGTCGATTCAAACCGTTCAACATTCAATATGTATTAAAATGTCCATGGATACCAAATTTTACATTTTTGATTTTTTTAACTATTTATTAAACCAATTTTAAAATTAATGTTTTCAATGATCCAGAAGTTTTTCAATGTTTATTAAAATCAACGATTCTAAAACTAACTTAATAAATACTAAAGAAATTCAAAAAAAATGTAAAATTTAGCCTACAAGAAAATATTAATATAGAAATCATATTTAACAGTTTGGATTGACTGTTTGGAATTAAAAATCAAAGAATCAATTGGTAGCATATGGCTCCAAACCAAACATTTTGATATTAGCCACTCTCTTTCTCTCTCTTTTTGAAAAAGTTGGCGGTGGCTGCCAATCTAATCCTTTTCTCTCTCTCTCTCTCTTATAGAGATAAAAAGAGATGGGCTATCATGCTTTGGAAATTAAAGATTGTGTTTTACTTTCCGTTCATATCTCTATTTTCAAAATTCAAACAGCCGATTCGAACCTCTCAACATGATCTTTACATTGTAATGTGCTTGGAGACCACATTTTACCTTTTTTCTGGAAATTTTTTACTATTTTTTGAGAAATTTTTGAAGATTACAAAAGTACTAATTTTCAAAAATTCTGAACAAATAGTAAATATTTTTCAAAAAATATAAAATTTGGTCTCCAAACACATTACGATATAAATATCATGTTGAGAAGTTCAAATTGATTGTTTGAACTTTAAAAATGAAAATATGAGTGTAAAGTAAAACACTCTCTTTAATTACTTCTAAAGCATGATAGCTCATCTTTCTCTCTTTCACACACTCTCTCTCGATATATATATATATATATAGAGCTTTTGAGAAAAAAAAATGATCATCAATTGAGCCAATTATTTTGGTACCACATCCTCCTGATACTCAAATGCATGGTGTAAAGGAATTTTTGGAGATCATGTCACAAAATGGTAAATTAATAGGTTTGAGATCCTAGCCTTTGCACTATATAGGTCCAATTGTGGACCACTAATTTGGTCTTAGTTTCACGTGCATGCATCTCATTGCTCCTTTTCAAGGGTTAATTGATGGGCTACATGTGAAACCTCCCCTTCTCTACTGTCAATAGGTTGGGTCATAAGAAGATAAAGAGTACAGAATTCACATGCCTATATGTTAGGGCTGGCAAAAAAGTTTGTAGTTCATGATTCGATTCGGGTTTGATTTGAGTTAATTCGATTAAAAATTAGTTCGAATTGAAACGAACCAAACTAGGTTTGGTTCGAAATTAATTCAAACCAAATTCAAACTAGGTCTGGTTCGATCGAAATGGATTCACGAACTTTTATGGTTTGAATCTCATAATAACATCGGCCGTTCATTTACCTGATAAAATTAGAACCCAAGATAGAGAGTCATAATTTAACCTAGCCGACGCTTCCTGCCTCTCAAAATACTCAGTTCTTGTACGATTACTTGTTTTATTGCATATTTCAGTTCTTATACTTAATTCTCTTTTTACGATTATTTGTTGTGATGTATTTTTTCATGAACATTTTTTCAACTTAAAAACACTAATTTTATACTTTGATGTCACATTGAAGCTCTTTTTTGAGTACCGTAGTGACAATTGTGAGAGTTAATGTAGTAGCTATCAGTTTTGCACTTGTCTATGCTCAGTTAGCAGGATTATAGTAGCTAACAGCTAATAAACTAGCCCATAATCCATTAGTATGAATTTGTGAAAGGTAAAAGAAAGCTGTGTGAATTATCCCGCGAGAAGAAAATTAATGTATAAACTACGGGTATAACTAGGGCTGCTAAAAAAAAATTTAGTTCGTAATTCGATTCGACTTTGATTCGAAAAATATGTAGTTCGCAATTAATTCTATTTGAAATTAGTTCGATTCGAAACAAAGCAAACCCAGTTTGGTTCGAATCTTATTCAAATCAAACTCAAACTAGGGTAGGTTCGATTCGGTTTGATTCGTTGCCACCCCTACTATATGTGTGTGTGTGTGTATATATATATATATATATATATATATATATAGAGAGAGAGAGAGAGAGAGAGAGAGAGATGGGCTACGGTGAGTTGCGAAGTAAAGCGACTATTTTACTTCACGCTCATATTTTGCGATTTTAAAGTTCAAAACGTTGATCCGAACCGTTCATCTTGTTCTCCATATTGAAATGTGCTTGGAGACCAAATTTTACATTTTTTGGAATTTGTTTACTATTTATTAAGCAATTTTGAAAGTCGCTGATCTGATGGTCCAGAAAATTTTACTGTTTTTTACTGTTCACAGCAAAACAGCAATTTAAAAAAATGCTTAATAAATAGTAAAAAAATTCCAAAAAATGTAAAATTTGGTCTCCAAGCACATTTCAATATGGATTAAACATCTAACGGTTCGGATCAGTCGTTTGGACTTTCAAAATAAAAATACGGCGTGAAGTAGAAACGCGTTTTACTTCGCAACTCACCGTAGCCCATCTCTCTCTCTATATATATATATATATATTATTAATTATGTAACTAAAATTATGGTGATTTATGTAGTAAGAGTTAATTCTTAGTTTACGTTCATGTCTCTGATTTTAAAAAGTTCATTTTTTATTTTACTATTTTTTAGATAGGTAGAATTTCTTGGATGATTCAGAATCTTCTATTGTTAGATTCTTTTCTATGACAAGTACTTGTATGCATGAATAAACATATTACAATTTTGTATTATGCAAATAGAAATTAAGAGCATTATATATTTAACTTAATTCACATATATACTTGAGCAATATAAATTAAGTTCCTTTTGATATGTATGATATATAGATGTAATAACAACTCACAATATATTTAGTATTTCATTTTTTTTTAACATTATTTATTGAATTTCTAGCGGCTAAGTAATAATACATGATATCTTCTTTAGAATTAAGGATTTAACAAATAATTAAATAAATTCATACAAGTCATTCACATATATATAAATTAATGTGAATTTCGTCGAATTTTTAATTGAATTATGATATATGCGTTGTACAGCATGCCTTCTTCCTAATTCAGTTGTGTAAGTCACTCACATATAAATAAATTAATGTGAATTTTATCGAATTTTTAATTGAGTTATGATATGCGCTATATATCTTACCAACAACGGTTTACCTTTCTATGTGCATCCAATAGGAACACTGCATCGATCCCTTGATTTAGACATTTTATGGAGCTTTTATTGGGTCCTTATCTCCTCTTTTCCATAGCTTTTTTATTGGGAAGAATCATTTCAAAATTATAGGCATAAGGTTCATAATATAATTAGGAGAATAATTAGCTTAAGAGGTTGTTAATTAAAAGACTTTAAAAGTAAACCCAATCAAAAGTGACCATGTATGAGTTCTCTAAATTATAGAATATATATTTATAATTATATTTTTTTGATTTTATAACTGTTGAATACGTTGTCATGATTTTCAAACATTTTAATTTTTTGTCATATAGAATATACTTATAATTTTACACTTCATATTTGATAGAACCTAAAGGTTACATGAGCATATTTAAAGCTTAATTAGAGGTGACTAAGACTGTGCTCCAGAACAGAGGGGTAAACTCCTCATTAAAGGGAAGAAAAAGGGGAGAGATCGGAGGGTGAGGCAGCCTCTGAACAGTGATTTTACACTTCAAATCGGGAGTGACAGAACTTGTCCAAAATCAACACCACGCGAAGCTTTTCTTCCCTCTTAACAGTGCTCCTTCATCTCTGCTCCCTCCCCGGTTCCTCTCTTCTGGAGCAAAGGAAATCGTCGGGCAGAGCCGGTTTGTGATGAGCGTCTCCCTCGTATAGTGATTCTCCCTTTCTTTTCTTTCGCGTCCCTCCGTCTGAAGCACAGCTTAAGCTATCCCTATGAATTAACAATTAGCAGCTTTACCCTTTATGTTTTGGTTTTTTTTATAAGTACTTATACTTTTTAATTTATCCCTCTTATAAAATTAAAATCACACTATCATAACTTACTCGGCACCAACAGTCACAATTTTCTAGTTTTGCCCATGAAACTACACACATGAAAACTATCCATTTATATATATATATATATCCTCCACATCATAATGCAAACAGAGTTGCAAAGCAGAAAATCCCTCAACTTTTGTAGGAAATTTTCTTTTATATCCTTTTATCATGGAAATGAATTGCTGCGCCGTTAGGTGTAGGAGAGGATGCCACCTGGTGCACATAGACGTGAAGAGACATCACATTGTGGGATGCCTCTTAGGTGCTAGTGGTTTGAAGCATAAAGTTTGATGTGATTCCACTAAGTTCAATTCTTGCATTATTATAATAATGTTATTATAATGTAAAGACAAGGAGCATAAGCTCATGGGACATTGCTAAGAACACTTTTTAGTGTGCTTTATTCTTGGCCAATGGGAATGAGGGGTGTTAGCCAGGTGCTAACTAATTTTTTTGGTATATTTTTGTTTCATTTTCCCAGCTTTTTGCTTCATCTTTTATCTCATGGGATGCTTTTCTAAAGAGTGAGAAAAGAAAGGGAGGAACTTGGTTGAAAATACTATCATCTTTGTTCCTAAGTTTAGTCAATAGTCTCAATTTTTATTGGTATTATTAAGTTCTATAATCATTTTATTCGTTTTATAATTTATTTTTCAACTTGACAATTTGCCAATCTTGTGAGAATATATGCTTAGAGAAATATATATTTACTTCTTTGGATATTCAAACGTTCTTATCCCTTCGTCTCCTTTAAATCTTTAATAATTGTAAAATTTAAAGTTAAATTATAAAACAAAACTGTTAGATATGATATATATAATTTTCTTTATGCACATGTATAATATTACGACATTCCAATTATTTTTTATTGTTATCAAAATCTTGCTAAAATACCCTGATGAATCTTATAAAAAACAAAATATAATTTTGTATATACATATATACAAAGAAAATAATATAGCTCACATATAATGGTTATATTTTTGACATATAAGTTTTAACAAAATTATAATATAAAATTAAAAAAAATGGAAGTCATGATAATAAAGCCATTTGAACCCTCTTTTATCAAATTACAATTTGTAGGAAACTGAATTGGAAGGTTTAGGAATGTTCAGGGATGTTCTATGGTGGCAGAAAAAAATATCATTTGTCTATATTGTAATATATTTGCACACCAACCTAGTATGTCCTGCATGTAGTACTAGAAAATAAGTTATTTATATAATTAGGATTCCAAAGAAATGAATAGGATGGATAGAGAAGTTGAATATTTAATTTTATCCCTTATCAGTACTATGTTTTGTTTTGTTTTTTGAAGAAATTGGATATGTATCCATTGAAACTTTGCAAATTGAAGATATTTGGATATTTACCCATGTTATTCAAATTATTTGCTTTCTACCCATTACAACTTTCTTTTGATAATTACTTCTTCGGTGATGAATTAAGCCACATGAATTCAGAAGAAGACACTTGCCTATGCTAGCTAATTGGCTTAATTTTTTTTTTCGAATGAATTTCTTTTGTCATGTTTATATTTAAAATAATTATACTATATATTATGTTCTATTCTGAAAATTTCGTCACCCTATTCTATTTACCAAAAACCGCAAAATCATCTCACATGTAACATTTAATATTGAATGCATGAGAATCAATGTCATTTTGTAAATCTATAATCTATAAAGCACAAACTCTTGTGAAAATTCAGGGCCATTTGATTGGGTTAAAGTTTTTGCCGAGATCAGATCGAATGCCCCTCGTATATTTGCTCTTTTTTCTTTTCTTTTTTTTGAAAATTCTAGTGGTTTGATATGTCTAGTGGATATAGATAGATATCATATATTTGATAGACACAGATACGGATCGAATATCCGTAGATATATACATATACTTTACATAACATATATTAAAATTATATAATATATATCTACTATTCGATTGAATACAAACAATGAAACTTTAAAACCATATATATCTGTCTCCGCACAAATATCTCAATATTGGATATCAATTTCTAATTTTCGTATCTGAATACAAATGGATAATATCCGATCCGTTTCCACCTCTAAATGAGAGTCGATTAATTACTGGGTCAATATACAGGAATTCATATCATTTCATCAGGTACCTAACATCGCCAGGTAAGATCTGAACTGTTCGTTATGTCTTGACACGAATCACAAAGCGAGATTAATTACATTAAGAATATCCCTTTTTAATTTTTATTAGTTAAACGACAATATCTTTCCAGTGAAAGAGGATCATTGTCAATTCTCTGTGCACCTGTTCGAATTATATATTATTTATTTCAAACGTAATGTCAAATCATTATATTTAGGTTCTAAGAATTGTTCCTGGAATCCAACCTAACTCAATCAAAATCAGAGATATATATTATAGCCAAAACATGTATAAAAATTGCCATATATTTTTGTTGTAAAACATGATTGATTAAAACAACAAAAAATTTGAATCCTCAATAGGAGAGGAAAATTAATATTTATATAGATCTTTCTTTGTACAACTTCATATGAATGCTCATCCTTTTTTTAGTTTACAAAATGTTCAAGACATATTCATATTTTCACAGCACAAGTAAGAAAATAAATTATTTGTCATCAAAACTTGTGATTTAGAAGACTAAATATTTCTGTTAAACATGTTGTATATATATATTTTTAATAAATGATAAAATATATAATTCATAAATTTTAAATGAGTACGTTTTAATAGAAAAAGGAATATATTGGATAAATTTGTGAGCTTTTTTTTTTTTTTTTAGGGTTAAATATGATATTACGAATTTTAGAAGGGGGACTATGTAATTTCAAGGTTTCTGAAGGGCATACATGAAATTCTTCAAAAAATATCTGCAACAATAAATGGGCTGAAAAAATTAATATGAGCCCATTGAAAACAAATTAAATATCCTAATCCGATATTCATATGAGAAGATATAGATTCATGATTAACAAAGTTATGAATTTTTTTGTTAATAGAAATTCATAATCTGGGTCATCGACTATGCAGCAGTTCGTGTAGCAAGCGCAAAGTCAAGTAATTTAATTATAACTTCAACACAAAATACATAAAGACAGAGGCATATAATATCTGCCAGACCACTTTTCTTATTGAGTATAAACACACCTTTCTCCTAATTTTTTTATTAGTACCCTAAAAACAAATGAAATTAATAAAAATATGCCCTCCTTTTTCTTTCTTTGTTTCAAATGTCGCCTTGCTGGAGGCGGCCAGCTCTCAGCACCAAACCACCCCCTAGTGGGGCGGTCAATTTTATTTTTTATTTTTTATATTTTAATATTTTCATTTAAATAATTTTGTGAAGTTTTAGTTTTCTTGTTTAGAGTGTATGCTAAAAAATAAGACATTTAATATATTGATAAGTGATGTCGTAACTCTTTATAACTTTGACTTGATTTGTCAGTTTGATATCACAAGTCTAAAGATAACACTAATTAAGGACTTGACCTTGATTCTTAATAATTTATTTTATTCAAATATATACAAGGAAATATGGTTAGATTGCCTCAATGATGTCATTTTTTTTTTAGATCTTAATATTTTCATTTAAATAATTTTTAGAACAAGATTCTGAAATCATATATATAACCATTACTTTTTTTAATTGCAAACAAGATGCTTTCGATGATTTTTGTATCATAAATATAGCCATAATTCATGCTTTTGATGATTTTTGAATCATAAAGAGTAAAGTTACCATACATTGCAATGCATAGTCATTTTTGTACATTGGACTATAAATCACCGAATTCAAAGTTCAAATAACCGATCCAAACCATTTATCTTATTCTCCATATTAATATGTGTTTGGAGACTCAATTTTATATTTTTTTTGGAAATTTTTTACTATTTTTTTAGATTTATTGAAAATCGTTGTTTTTTATGGTCCAGATTTGTTTGGAAAACAACAATTTTCAATAAATCTAAAAAATAGTAAATAATTTTCCAAAAAAAATGTAAAATTTGGTCTCCAAACACATATTAATATGGAAAACAAGATGAACAGTTTGGATCGGTTATTTGGACTTTGAATCCGATAATTTATAGTTCAATGTACAAAAATGTCTATGCATTGTAATGTATGGTAACCTTACTCAATCATAAATATAACCAAAATTCATGGAAAATATCAACAAAAATGTTTAGAACAAGATTGTAAAATCTAATAGGAGATGGTTTTGAATTTTGAGAAAGAAAATAATTATAGTGTAAAGGACATATATTGATCAATCATAGATAATTTCAATAATTTTTTAATAATAAATGAAACCGTAATCCATAAAAATAAGCAAATGCACGCAATAAATAGTAAATGCATTTTAAAGTTATGGTCTTTGAGAAAGCATTAGTGCGTCATCGATGTTTTAGCAATAATAAAGTTATGGCCGTTTAGAGAACATGGGTGCGTCATTGATGTTCTGACAATGAAACATCAATGCACTTATGTCATCGTTAAGCTGGACATAAAACATTGGTGCATTATCAGTGTTTTTGCAAGGAAGCATCGTTTTTTTTTTAACTTTAAATAACCATAACTTTGGCTAGGAAAGTCGGATTTATGCATATCAATTTGGAAAGGGGGGATGAGACGGTCGGGAACTTCCCTGGCGTATCACCCTCGGGACTTGAGGGAATCAACATTGCAAAAAAAAAAAAACATCGTTTAGTGCCTTAAAAATTCAGTTTAAGTTTTATATCAACGGTAAACATGCAACGATTGATATTAGTTTTTTTTTCAAAAGCCTAAGAGATTATTCAAGAATTACTTATATAATTAATTTAAAATGCATTTACTATTTATTTTGTGCGTTTGATTATTCAAGTAAATGGTATATGTTGACAATAATAAAATAATATAATTATTCTCTTTTTTGCTCTCTAATTATTCTCTAAAAAAAAAAAGTTGACCGCTCCATTGGAAGGGTGGTTTGGTGTTGAGAGATGATTGGCCCCTAGCTAGGCGGTTAGGACATTTATATAAAAAAAAAATCGACGGCATATTCATTAATTTCATTTGTTATTAGAATATTAATAAAAAAATTCGGCACTTTTCTTCTCTCCTCCCTAGCGATCAGTTGCGGCACTTTTTTTTATGAATAGAAAAAGGGTAAATTTTGGAAGTTGGAACTTGGAACCGGTAAAGTCCCTTTGGAAGAAGAATAATAGTACAAAAATCTGAGATATTTCAAAAAGGAGAGAAAACTCATACTATATCCAAAATTATCCCTCCTCAATTTTATCTCTCAAGAATTAATTTCATAATTTTTGAGATTTTATTTATGGTGATTTGTTAACTATGTGTATTAATTAATATATTAGTAATAAATTTACTTTTAACTGAAATGCATATTTTTGAAATATTTTATGACTTCACAAGAAAACTTTTATTGAAGAAAATAATAAGTATCAAGAAGTCAATTTTATAAAATTATTTAATTCAATAAATTTTATATACAAATAAATATGTATTTCTAGATACTAAAATTCTTGAAAGAAGCGCACAAAATATTATATTACTTAAGTTTAAGAGTTCATTTGCACCTTAGGCACTTCAAACACATTCTCCTTTGCATTAGAAAAGAAGCATACAAATACATGAGTCTCTGATCATCATAAATGAAGAGAAATTAATAAGATCAGATAAATGATGACAAGTGATGTAACATGTCTAATTGATCAACTTGATCAACTACCCCTATTTAATTGCAAAAAACACAAACACTTTTCCTGGTTTCCATTAAGGATATAATAACAATATTCAAGTAGTGGTTATCATATTGCTAAATTATATATAATAACAGAAAAGAACATTACATTTATCTACGTCAGATTCCCTATTAATTAAATTAACCAATCATAGGCAAGGTTAGTGCCAATGTAGGCAATTCAATATCTATGTAATCACAATATAAAGTAATATTCCAATGACCAAATCTCTTCTTTGGTACATAATCCTAATAATTTGGAGAAAAGATTTTTCTCACCGTTTGTGTCGTCTGCTAATAATGGTTTGACATGCATGCAACAAGATTTTTATCTCATTTTCTCGTTTATTTTTTATTTAAGAGGAATGTTTTTGTTCGTTGCTTGTGTAATGTGTAAATACTATAAATTTCTGACAAATGTGAATTAATTTTATGTAATTTCGTACTTTATATATATAACTAATATTGTATCCGTGTGTTGCAACGGAAACATATTATAAGAGAATAAAAAAAAATCTCATACAAAATGACATATTTTCATAGAAAAATATAGTCTAATTAAATGACAAATAATTCTTAAATGATATATATATATTTTTAGATATTTTAAACATATTTTCATAAATAAATCTCATACAAAATAACATGTTAACTGAAAAATAACATTTCTTAAAAGATATAAAAAATAGAAAGAAATAAATACATGACCAATCAATTATCAATTAATCTATAAATTACTCAAAAGACATCTAAAAAATAAAAAGAAATCAGGACAAATTAGAAAAATGATACAATTTGAATGTAGCGAGTATGTGTGTCAAATACGTGTACGTCTAATTTTGACCTCTACATGTAAACAAACATAAAAAAGATACATGAAATCAGAAATTTTTTATCAGAAAGTTGATATTCAATACAAAATTTCATCTTTCAATCAAAATCAATGAGAAAATTGAGATTATTACTCATAAAAGGATGGTAATAGTGCGGATTGACAATATATTCGTGAGCAAGTCCGAAGCAAACTTTTCTTAAAATTATTGTTATCAGATTTCTATGTTTAAGTTGATATATGCATATTTATTTGGTATTTCAAGTCGGCAGTGGTGGAGAGTAAAAAAAAAGTTCAGAAATATAAAAAATATATATTTTAAAGTTAAAAATTATAAAATTATGACAAATCCTAAAATTTTATCCCCAAAATATGTTTCTATTGCTATATTTTTCTCAGAAAAATTATAAAGATATACTTAATATCTTTATTGCATGGATATGGATATGGATACGGATATTGTATCAAATACAATACAGATATACAATACAATAATTTTCAACACAATAGAAGTACTGATATCGATATGGCGATATACATAACCATATATCGAAATATCAGGATAGTACAGAGCTTAATATTAAAAACAATTATAAAATTACATCTCACTCTAAAATTTTGTCCCCACTTACTAAAAATCTTAGCTCTGCCTCTGCATATCGTCATTCAAGAGTGACACATAAATTAATATTACTAAGGTTGTACTTATAATTATTAACCCTGATTTAAATTTGTGTGCTTCTTTTGATTGCTACTAGAATGGTTGATAATTAACAATTAAAGCTTTAAAAAGTAGTGTTGTCATTTTTTTTTTCTTTAATAAGAATTAAAGGTGGTGTTGTTGATAAGGATGATGTTATATTAATACAATGATACCAGACAGCCTCCAATACTCCATCCAAAATTTATGATTGTCATATACAAGATTGCAAGTTGCAATCATGCATGTAATGTTGTCTCTTATCTTTTTGTTTTTTTTTTTTTTTTTTTTTTTTGTAAATATGTTAATTAGAATATTGAATGTATCTAGTTAGTTGTTCAAGAATAATAGTACATCTATAAATCATTTGAGGTGATGTTACTCTGATTTGCATACGCTTTAAATATGCTTGAAGCCTTGCTACTGTTCCTTAGCATATGACCTATGTGTCCGGCTGGTATTGGTCGTCTTTGTTCTCAACGAGTTGAGATCTAGTGAGGTACCTCATTGTGTAATTATTTTCACTAATTTTAAAATGAGAATGATTCAGTTCGTTATAACTCAACACTAATTTTAAAGTGAGCATCTTATGAATTCAAGTTAAATATTGATCATTCTCACCGAGTTCAAATACAGTGAGGTACCTCATCGTATGATATATAATTCTCACTAATTTTAAAATGAGAATAATTCGAACAATTCATTATAACTTAACACTAATTTTAAAGTAATCATGTGAATTATAGTGAGATATTGATCATTCTCACCGAGTTCAAATCCAGTGAAGTACCTCATTGTGTAATCATTCTCACTAATTTTAAATGAGAACTATTCGAACAGTTCGTTATAACTCAACACTAATTTTAAAGTGATCCTGTGAATTCTAGTGAGATATTGATCATTCTCTCCGAGTTCAGATCCAGTGAAGTACCTCATTGTGTGATCATTCTCACTAATTTTAAATTGAGAATGATCCAAACAGTTCGTTATAACTCAACACTAATTGTAAAGTGATCATGTGAACTATAGTGAGATATTGATCATTCTCACCGAATTCAGATCCCGTGAAGTACCTCATCGTGTGATCATTCTCACTAATTTTAAAATGAGAACTATTCGAACAGTTTGTTATAACTCAACACTAATTTTAAAGCGGCCTTATAAATTTCAATCAGGTCTCTGAATTTTTTACTGATATTTGGCTGAAAGTAACCTTACAAAATGAGGTACATGAGACAATACTCACTCTTTTTACTGGTATGAACAGTAGGAACCCATCTAGACTAGGAGTCTAGGACACTAGTTAATTCTGTCCTAGCTTCTAAGAAAAACTATATTTTTATATTTGGACTATAACTTATTATAAAAAAAATTATTTTTCTTGTAATATTATGTTCCACCTTAATTAAATATATTTTTTTACGTAAGTAAAATAATTGATGATTAAGTAGATGATTCTTTGTTTATACAATGCAAATTCCCATCTTATCATTACATTGCATATATATGGTGATATTTTATAGGATGACTAATTAATTATTACTTCACGGAGGTATTATATATATATATATATATATTTATTTCCTTTAAGTATTTCCTTTATCAACATCTTAGTTTTATCCAATAATATTAACGGATAACAAAAAAAATATTATAATTATAAAATAAATTAATTTATATAATCTAACAAAAGGTACATCAATCCAATAATATATTACTTTAAACATATTGTGTACATAATATAATAAAATATGCAAAAGTTATAATATTAGTCTTATGTGTTTAACATAATATAAATTATTAATGTTATAAATAACATTGTATATATAAATCTGATCATAAATTACTAATTAATTAAAACTATATAAAATTTTATATATAATACAATAACGTCATAATAATACTATTATATAGTTAAATTTATAAATAGAAGTTTATTATAGAATATATATAGTGGATATGAAATAGTTCTTATACATGTATTAGATAAGCTAGCAATTTTTTTCTTATTATCTTTATCCTATAAACTAACAAAAATATTTTTACCGTTATTCATCTTAATTATCGATTACTATACATGTTATTAAAAAGATATCATTCACATTCTTAATTGTAATACGCTCAATGTTATTAAAACCGGATCCGACCGAACGGTTACATTAAAAAAAAAATTGGACTCAGGTTAATCTCTAGTTTAGTTAATTTAAATGTTTTTGTTATTGAATTGGCAAAAACTGCTTTAATTTATCAGTTTGATAAAAAAAAAGTAAAGAAAGATAAATACAAGTAACCCTTAAAAAAAGGAGCGCAGGTTTAAACATGTCTTATTATTAATTTTCTTTCCATGCATTAATTAATTAGAGACACAGGTCAGCTATAGAGAATGAAGTGTAAATTGACTTCTGAATTTTCTTTTTATTAAGTTTTCATATAAGATTTTTTTTTAATATTTTATCTGAGTCAAATTTTAATAAGAAAATTTCTAATTTATTTATTATAAGTTCGGTCTTATCGTGTGCATTATTGAATAGGTCAGTGTGAATTTTGATAGATGCTATGCAAAAGTTTTGATTATATTTTATAATCTCAGAAAGACAAATTAACAAATCAGTGGGTCGAATCAGTTAAGTTTTGTTTTGAAAATATTAGTTAAGGATAGATCCTGATTAAAGCCTTTATATATGTTACTTTTTTGCCAGTAAATCCATAGAAATGTATAGAATAGAAGCTCTTTACTTTCAATCACAAGCAAACATTTTAATTCCAAATTTGAAAACATTGAACTTGTAATTCTATATTGTAAATATTAATATATATTAAGTAATATATGTGCTTTAATAATTATATAGACTACATCAATGTTACATGATCCAATATATAGTGTTGATTTTCAACAGTTAAAAATATAGCACATCTGTACCATAAAACATCATATATATATATATAAAGACTCTAGTTAATTAGTATGCATGAAAATTAATTGTTTGACTATGATTATTTTGTACAAGAGTGTCTGATTGCAACATTGTCTCCACTATCCAACAAATTCAAGTTCAAGTATTGAGAATTAAAAAATAGCTGGCATGTCCTTGAATATATTCTCTCACTGCAACTAAATTTGATTTTATAAAATATGTTTATCTGTACTGACTAGGTTTTGCACCGTTCAATAAATTAATCTGGACAATTTCACAAAGAGGTTCTATTCTCACATCATTGCCTCATTGGCTAATAAGTAGAGATACTATCCATAAATAATTGCATGAGACCCCACGTAGCTTGTAGCTAGTCATAGGCAGGAACAAATGGATTGCTATATTGTTACCGGGTCGGATTTGCATTGGAGCATTGCCCATCTCATGAAAAACCCACAAAAGAAAATAACTTAACAAAAGGAAATAGGAAAATAAATGCATTAAATTTTTAGAATATAAATAGAGAATGCTCATAAATTATATACAAAAATAGAGAATGTTGTTCCCATCTCATGTGAAAGGCCACAAAAAAAAATACAATATCTCCAAATAAGTACTTGCTCCAAGCTTATTTAGTTTCCTTCTTTTTATTTCATTTCTTTTCATTTTTGAAATATCATTTATATTAAATTGATTGATTATGTTTTCATTTCTTTATATATTTTTTTATATTATATAAAAAATGTTATTTGTCATTTAATAATCTCATTTATATAAATATGATTCTATTATCTATTTTAAATAAATATGATCTCATTTCTATTATTTATTTTACGTACATTAATGCATATAAATTTTGGAGAGATGAGGATAACCGTTATAAGAAATTAACAATAACAAGAGTCATAATATGACAACAAAAGGTGTTATTTTGTTGTTGTCACAACATGAAAACAACAAATAATACAACTAATTGATGATTTTTATTTTCTCTTATTTTTTCGTTAAGCAACATAACAAAAAAAGAATTGTTATGTATCAGGAAAAATAAATCTCATAGGTATGTCATTAAAGAATAGGATTTACATTTGTATGATAATATGTAGGTCTATTTTTTTATTGTTGAATAATAATTATTTTCATTGGTATATTTTTGTATGAAAATATGTCATTTTGTATAAGATTTTTTTCTCTTATAATATTTTCCCATGCAAGGCATGAGCATGAAACTAGTTAGTTTATATATAGTCTTGATTCAAAATTTGTGATCTCTTATAATGTCCCCATTGTAATGCATGAGCACGGAACTAGTTACTTTATATATAATTTTGATTATGAACTTTTTTCTCTTATAATATGTCCCCGTCGCAATGCACTGGCACGAAACTAGTTACTTTATATATAGTTTTGATTCATAATTATTTTCTCTTATAATATGTTCCGTTGCAATGCACGGGCACAAAACTATAGTTACTTTATATATAGTTTTGATTCATAATTTTTTTCTCTTATAATATATCCCGTTGCAACGCACAGACACAAAACTAGTTACTTTATATATAGTTTTGATTTAGAATTTTTTTTTCTCTTATAACATGTCCCTGTGTACGTAACGGCACAAAACTAGTTACTTTATATATAATTTTGATTCAGAATTTTGCAATGTTGGATGCATACAAAAATCTCCCAGAACAGTCTTTCATCATGTAAAATTTTTATTCACAATAGTGTAGTCGTTTGACACAGGATATAATTAATATGGACAACGGGAATAGAAGGCTTTTAAAAATAAAAGCATCTGATACGATGTATTGCAATATCTCACATAGAGATTAGAGGGAGGGAGTGTATTCAGTTTTCTTTTTCTTTTTTATTGTTGTGGCGGTGGGGGGGAAGGGGGTGTTTGAATTTTATTGGTTGTAAAATTGTTTCTTAATTTCATGGAGTAAAAGGCAACTGGAGGAGCATGGGTTAGAGACCGTCCGACCAGAAGGTGAAATATCATGCTAATGCATATCAGATATTTCATATTCTTTCTGGAATAACTATAAATTTGAGTTACTGCAGACAATAAGAAATTTTTTTTAACAACTCTCAATTGTTAATTTTTTTTTTAAAAGAAAAATGGAGGTCAAGGATTCAATTTTTATCTATATATATATGCATAATAAGATTTGTCAATCACAAATAATTGTTTGCTTTGTCATATGAGAGAGATGTTGGTACATTTTTGTTTTCTTCTGATGCCAAATTAAGTGTGTTTGTTGGTACAATTCATTTGGTGAAAATATTATGAGCATGGAGATCATGGTGAATCATGTTGGTACAACTCATTTTCAGATTAAGTGATTTTCTATCTATCTAAAAAAAATAGTAAAAAAATTCTGAAAAATTGTAAAATTTGGTTTGCACGTACATATTCTTATGGAGATTATGTTGAACGGTACGGATTGACCGTTATGATTTTGAAAACTCAAATATTGAACCATTGCACGGAGGCTGGCCCTCCACTAGTGGAAAAAATGGAATCAGAATCGGTCTATCTGGATCGGCTGTACTAACCAACCGATACTAATACCTATCTGGATCGGTTTTAACACTAAAACCGATACTAAAAACTAATAAAATCACAGGTCATGCACTATCAAGATCGGTTCCTATATTAGAACCGATCCTGATACTATCAAGATCGATTTCTAGCTTAGAACCGATCTTGATAGTTATTATTAGGATCAGTTCTAATATAGGAACCGATCTTGATAGTATCAGCATCGGTTCTTATCTTATAAACCGATCTTGATAGTTCATTTAAAGGCATTGCTAAGTCCGATTCATCACAAAATCGCCTTTCTTTCTTCCTCAGACCTCGCCTCCATTACTTAGCGCAGCATCTATCTTTGACGACATTAATCAGCTATCTCCCTTCTTTTGTCAGGTTCATTAATTGATCGATCATTTTTTTTCTCAAGTTTGATGTTAGATGGAGCACCATTAATTCGGCTCATTTTATAAACCCTAAATCTCTCTTTTAGGTTTTTATACATTTTCTATTTCAAGCTTGGGTATATATGTGGACATGTTCTTCAATACATAGGGAAAGCACTCCGAGAAAATCGGGACAAGAGATTAATCTTCATACCATACCATAAGATGTTAGTGTTATATATATATATTCTAATTTTATTATATTTCTTTCAATTCATATAAATTGAATAATATGACATGCTACAAACCTAACATGCAGAAATCATTGGATATTGGCTGTGCTTATGCCAAGAGAACATGCATTGTACGTGTACGATTCCGATAAGAAGTGTAAAAGAATGCTGATGATCAGTGCTGCTATCGAGGAGTAAGTGTCTTTCCTAAATTTTACGTTTGTTTAGAATACTAATGATTTTATTATTATATTATCATTTCAAAAATGTCTCGTAAGTACTGATTGTTCAATGTTTTCATATTTCAACAGCGTCTTCATGAGGGAAATGGGTGCTTCTTTAACGGTTCGTAACAATTGCAAGGTAATAGTTTCTATTGCGATATGATTATAATGACCTAGATGCACACATTTGTGAATATACATATAAGCCATTTGTATGCTCGTAATACAAACATTTTATTTTTTTGAAACTTGTTATATAGTGCCCACAACAACCAGTCGGCTGGAAATGTGCATATTATACCATGTTGCTCATGCAAGACATAATAAAGCACTGTCTCGATGTTTTTCCGCAATTAAAGATATATATGCATTTATAAATTTTTCAAAAATAAGCATTGTTGCTTCAAATATAATAAAATACACAATTTAATTGTATATATATGCTCTTCACAAATTCTAAAAATGCAGGATATTCCCGCTAAATATACGGTACAACGCTTGGCCGACTTTCACCAAATGTGGGCCTAATTTTTGCTGAAAGAAATTAAGCCGAGAATAAGTACAACAATTTATGGTGTTTTATCCGAATTTGCATGCATATATGAACATGAATTTTTTGTAATAAGTTAGGATGTGTATGATATATAATTAATTTAGGATGTATTTTATTGATAATTAATTTAGGATGTGTTTTATTGATAATCTAGGATTTATGATAAATTGAAATTTTGGTCAGCTAAATAAATATGGAAGCTGACCATTTAATAAAAAATATTTTTTAAAAATTCAATAAAGTATCAGGATCGGTTCTTACGTAAGAACCGATCCTGATAGTTATTTTCTGAATTTAAAAAAAAATCTAATTTAAAATATACATCTGGATCGGTTCTACTGTACAACCGATCCTGATAATTGTTTTCTGAATTTTAAAAAAAATCTAATTTACAATATACATCTGTATCGGTTGTACAGTACAACCGATCCAGATAGTAACTATTAGGATCGGTTGTAACAACTGATACAGATTTGTTTGGTATCTGTATCGCCCTGATCAGGATCGGTTGTGAACCGATACTGATATCCGTATATAACCGATCCTGATTCTATTTTTTCCAATGGTGCTCTATGCTACGCGTAGCATATTGGCATTTTCCTCTCTCTATATCTCTCTATATATATATAGAAGGGTTGTGTTTTATATGTATGTACATATAAAGTAGTTAGTTAGTTAGTTAGTTATGTATATATGTATGCATATAAAGTAGTTAATTACATGAACTGTACGTAGGATGCATACGATGGATCTATATCTTTTCTCTTGGATTGTGTTTATTAAATTGATGCATGTATTGATTATTCAGGTTTGAACCCAAAGCCAGATGGTAGTGAGAACAAAAGAGAGCAAAGGTTTCCTTATAAATTGAAACTTATAATTTTATTTTATTAAACTTTGTAATTTTTACGAGCATCAATCATTTTTAAGTTTCTTTATAAAATAAAATTACAATACACTAAAATTATTCAGCTCCCAATTTTAAATTTCTAATTTCTTCCCTATTTTAACTAGATACCCAAGGATTTAGCTAGGGACATGATTTTTTTGTTCCAATTTTGGAGCATAAAAGGACTAATATGATACCATCCTCTAATTGGTTTCAAATATTATTCTATTATTGTTTTTATTTCTGATAAGTCATACAACCTCTAATTGGTTTCAAAATTGTTCTTTGTTCTTCTTCATTTACGTTGATTCACTCATTGCATTGTCCTTTGATGTTATTCATTTCATTTGATACTACCTCTAATTGGTTTAAATTTGTCCTTTTGCTTTTTTATTTTTTTTATTTTTTCATTTCGAAGAGACTACTGATTGAACATTTTAAAATAGCCTATATAAATAGTACTCATTGCTTGGGAATTGAGAAAGAAATGCTTCACTTCAATTTGTCGGAAAATTGGTGCGCTTTAATTTGGTCGAAATTTTTATTAATAGTAAATAGAAAAAGGAAAAATTTTAAATGGGGAAAAATATGGAAAAAATTTAAAAAAATAGAAAGACATAGCCAGTATGACATTCCGCCGAGGCCCTCGCTCGAAAAAAAAAATGCTCCAAGGAATGCCATACAAACTAAAATTAGTTGTTGCCTCCTGAATTTAAACATAGCATAACATCACATACAAAATACCATAACATAAAAGAAAAAAAAAGAATACAATGACATAATATGTGATCTGAATTATAAGTTGCAAGCATAAAATAAAATAAAAAATACAAATTACATAAAAATAACATAACAAGTTCAAAGTACATGACCATATCACAACATAATATAACCTAATATACATGAACATAACATCACATAAGTCCAAACCACAAATCTAAAAAAAAAAAAAAAAAAAAAAAAAATTATTCAGGGCCTCCACTCTAGGGCTATTTTTTTTCCCTGGTGAGGGCCTACATATGGTATGGCATTCTGGCAGGTGGTCATATTGGGTACATGCCTTTCTATTTTAAAAATTTGTTCATATCTTTTTCCAATTATTAATTTTTTTTTGTTTTCTATTTACTATTAATAAAAATTTCGGCTAATTTTGAATGTAAAGTTCCAAGGACACAAGCGTAGGCTACCTAGAAAGAGGCGAAACGGGCAATTTCATTTGTTGGTACTTAGCCTGGAGTGGCTAAATTTGCCAATACCAGTAGTACCATAAATGGATGGATGCTGTATGTCTCTCTTTTCTTTTCAAATTTCCTTTCCCATTTTAGTGGCGCTTGACTGTAGCAAATCTCTGAAACCTTTTTTAATTCTAATCTTATTGAAGGTTATGATTAGTCTTTGCTTTAAAAAATAGAAGTATCTTCTGAGAAATTGCTGTTTGAGATGGCAGTTTTTGTTTCTTGATCATTTGAAAATACATATTTTATGACACTGATTTAAATCTAATTCCGTAAACACGCTCACGCACACACACTCCGTGATCTCCCTCTCTATTTTGTTATTTTGTGATGTTATTTTTTGTGTAGAATTTACATAGTCTACATTTAGAGTAAAATGGGACACAATTAACAAACTTTGCTGCTACAATCGATTTCTATTTTTCTTTTTAGGCCCTTTTGTCATAGAATAGTCCACGGGCCAACAATTTGTTGGGTTTTTCTGTTGTTGCAGTTTTTGAAGGATTATTTCCAGTAGCTAAACTAATATCAGACCAATACAATATCAATATTTTTTTTTGAAGCTAGGTGTTATATCAAAATTAGATACGAAGAATAATGCTCTAATCACTAAACATAATCTCCAATGACACTATTAGCAACTAAATTTGTCTTTAGCTCCATAAGAAAGCACATAAAGCATTTTTCATGAGATGCTTTTATCATTTTGAATTGAAATTGCCGTGATTTTTATTAATACCCTGAGAAAAAATAGCAAATCTGTCCTCGCAAACAATTTTTTTTTTTTAAAATGCCCTGACCGCTCCATGTTTGGGCGGTCTACTCTCAGCACCAGACTGCCCCACATTTGGACGGTCAAGTCTCAATACCAAACAGCCCCATGAGTGGGCGGTTTGGTATAAAACCCCTATATAAGGCATATTTCTCTCTTCCGCCTGCTCAAAATTCATTCTTACTCCAGAGAAAGAGAGAGAAGAAGGGAAAGAAGAGAAAAACGATTAAAAAAAAAAGAGGAACAAGTGAAACCGCACGTGATGAAAAAAGATCAGTCATTAACATTTTTTGGACGGGTAAAGCCCTCTCGGTGAGACATTTGCAACGTTTGTTTTCACCTGAAGATGTTGAAGAATACATGAGCACTGTTGATCCGGATATTAGATAAATCCTTGACGATGACTTCGAAGACAGGGACTCTCCAACTAGATGGGGAGAGTTATGTCAGGTGAATGAAGATATGGTGGATATGTTCTTTTGTCTTAATTGTGACATAGCTGTATGTTCACCCCAAATGTTGACAAGAATGCAGATCTGGTGAATGACGCTCGTTTCACTACGTGGGAGTGTGTGCAGCCACAGGGCTTCGGAGAGGAAGGGAGAAAGTTCAACTACTCCTAAGCCATAGTCTGAATTGTATTATAGTACTATCGTAGTATTTTATGTTAGACTTGATTGTAATAATTTATTTTTTATCTAGATTGTAATATTTTATGTTGTAGTTTTTTGTGTTGTATCTGAATTATAGTAATTTATGTTTTTTATGTAGTTTATTATGTTGTAATCAAAACATACATCTCAAGAGATCATAAATAAGTTCTAAACATACAACTAAACCATGAATAAGTTCTAAAAGAGCTGTCAACAAATTAATAAGTTCCAAACATGCATCTCAACAAATAAAACTAGTTACTTTATATATAATTTTGATTCAGAATTTTGTGTTGGATGCATACAAAAATTTCCCAGAACAGTCTTTTATCATGTAAAAATTTTATATACAATATATAGGGTAGTTGTTTGACACAGGATATAATTAATTAATATGGACAACGGGAATAGAAGGTTTTATAAAATAAAAGCATCTGATATGATGCATGTATTGCAGTATCTCACATAGAGATTAGAGGGAGGGAGTATATTCAGTTTTTCTTTTTTCTTTTTTTATTGTTGTGGGGGTGGGTGGGAGGGGGTTGTTTGAATTTCATTGGTTGTAAAATTGTTTCTTAATTTCATAAAGTAAAAGGCAACTGGAGGATCATGGGTTAGAGACCGTCCGATCAGAAGGTGAAATATCATGCTAATGCATATCAGATGGTTCATATTCTTTCTAAAGTAACTAAAAATTTGAGTTACTGCAGACAATACAATATTTTTTTTAAAAGGAAAATGGAAGTCAAGGATTCAAATTTTATCTATAAATATATATGCATAATAAGATTTGTCGATCACAAATATTGTTTGCTTTGTCACATGGAGAGAGATGTTGGTGCATGTTTTTTTTTTTCTTCTGATGAAGCCAAAGTGAGTTTGTTGATACAACTCATTTGGTGAATCTTGATTGGACAGTACATGTTTTAGGAGAAAAAAATATGTGCCTTGCGTTTCTTATATATCTTATTTTTCTAAGTACACTGTATGATACAATCCTCTAATTGGTTTCAAATTGTCCCATTTTCTTTTCCATTTCTGATACAATCTCTAATTGGTTCAAATTGTCCCTTCTTTTTTCCCATTTCTGATACAACCTCTAATTGGTTCAAATTGTCCCTTTTTCCCATTTCTGATACAACCCACTAATTGGTTTCAACTTGTCCGTTCTTGTTCTTAATTTATTTGGTTCATTAATTTGTTGTTCTTCATTTATTTTGATGCTACCTCTAATTGGTTTAAACTTGTCCTTTTGCCTTTCTTTTTTCTTTTGGAAGAGACTATTGGTTGAACCTTTTAAAAAGCCTATACAAACAGTACTCATTGTTTGGGAATTGAGAAAGAAATGCTTCACTTCAATTTGTCGGAGAATTGGTGCGCTTTAATTTTGACTGTCAAGTTCCAAGGACACAAGTGTAAGCCAGCGAGAAGAAATGGAAATTTTATTTATTGGTACTTTCTTAATTATAGTAGCCAAATTGGCCAATAGTGCCAAAACTGGATGGATGCTATGCTATATGTCTCTCTCTCTTCTCTTTTCAATTTTTTTTTCCCATTTTAGTGGCGCTTATTTGACTGTAGCAAAGTTATGGAACCTGTTATTTATTTATTCTATTATAATATTATTCAAGTTTATCAGAAAAAGGGACATGACTTAATTATTTGTTGTTTGTTGATAATTTGGACAATATATATTAAGAGGAGGGATCATATGACATTGTTTTTTGGTGACATTGGATGACATTGTGCATTTTCAAAGTTTTTAAAGTCCAAATAGTTGATCCAAACCGTTCAACATAATGGATATATTAAAATGTGCTTGCAGATCAAATTTTACATTTTTTGGAATTTTTTTACTATTTATTAAGTATTTAACAAAATCGCTATATTCAGACCGTTGAATTTTTGTACCCATCTTAATAAATAGTAAAAAAATTCAGAAAAATATAAAAATTGATATGCAAGCACATTTTAACATATCCATCAAGTTGAACGGTTTGGATCGACTGTTTGAACTTTGAAAATGAACGGTGTTATCCGATGTCACCAAAAAACGGTGTCATCCGATCCCTCCTCATATATTAATTGCTTGTTTAGTGACTTATTTTATGACAGATTTAATTCTTCCGTACACCCCCCCCCCCCTCTCCCTCTCTACTTCTTTATTTTATGATGTCATTATTTTTTGTGTATATAAATTATATAGTCTACATATATAATTACATTAAAATGGGAGGAATATTTTACCAGAAAAAATGGGACGAATTATGTCATAAATTAATGTTTATATTTTAAACTCTAGACCTTTATTATAAGTTTATAACTATGCACAAGAACCAGCCTTTATTATAAGTATGTCATAAACTAATGTTTAAACTTAATTATAACTGGATTTTTAGTATTTATGTAGATTTATAGGTTCGGACCAACTTTATTTTCTCCTCCTCTTGGAATTTTATTTGTCCCTGTTTGGAGTTATGATTTGTAATTTGGGTTAAATTTAAAATTAAAATTAGAATAAATTTCTTGAATTATGGTTGATAATTAGAATGAGAAGTTAAAGCATTGAAAATTAGAGATAAGATATTAGAAATCATAAGTTAGATCAATGTTTTTTTTTTTAATCTAGTATTGAATTAGTAAATGAATTAAAATCTGATTCGCTATTTTCTTATCCTTCCGACGAAAATTCTAAATCTGTTGCTGAAATAGATATTAAAATTAAAATTTGACTTCTAGCTTTCTCTCTCTCTCTCTCTCTCAAAAAAAAAGAGCTTACACAACTATGAACACAATTAACAAGCTTTGCTGCTTTAATCGATTTCTATTTTGGGTCAGAGAATAGTCCATGGGCCAACAATTCGTTGGGCTTTTATTTCAGTTTTTCAAGGATTATTTTCAGTATTGATCTATAAACATATCAATCTCTTAGGACAAGAGGTTCAAACCTCTAGAGGCTCACCCAGTACTTTTGCTCTTTTAGGACAAAGAGGTTTTTTCTGAGGAGAGGAGAGAGAGGAAGGAGATATATGGTTACTCGGGAAGGGGGTGGAAGAGTGTGTGTGTCTATATATATATAGAGAGAGAGAGAGATTGACTAATATGCTTTCGATAGCACTTCAGCCAAAGTGCTACCGAACTCAAAACTGCAAACTAAGTAGCTCAATAAATTGGTTATATATTGAACTTGTAGAATACCAATTTTTACTAGTTTTGAAATTTTTTTACTATTTTTTATAATTTATGAAATATGTTAAAAAATGGTCTAAAATATTAGCAATTTTCTTTTATTTTTAGACCATTTTTTGCCATCTAATGAGCTACTTAGTAAAAATTTCAAAATAGTAAAAATTGGTATTTTACTAGTGCAATATATAACCAATTTAATGAGCTACTTAGTTCAAAGTTTCGAATTTGTTTTTTTTTAATTTGGATCGGTAGTACTTTGGTCGAAGTGCTATCGAAAGCATATTAGTTAATCTCATATATATATATAAGATAAGCTCCTCGATCTACATCATTCGAAACAGTGATCCTGTACTAATATTCATATTAAACTGAAACTATGAAGATTCAAAGAGTGAATCCTCAAGAGTCTATTGTGCGCAAAGTATGAATACTTTGAATAGTGTTTTAAGTTTAGGAATAAAAAAAGATCATCAACATGAGGAATTAAGAATATATAGGTAACACCTGGAAAACAATTATTCTTGTCCTTTGCATGTTACTGCCTAGCGCTTTGAAACACTGCCTCGTTACAACTTTCTTTTTTATTAAGAAATCAATTACATCTATCACAGAGGAATTACAAGATTAGGCTTCTAGTAACTCCATTATTTTTCTCGTTTTTCTAAAATTTTATTGTCATTTTTACAAACGAACCGTCTGAATTAACCTATTCCAAGAAATTGCGTGTCATTATTCCTTTATTTCTTCTGTATTTTTTTTTTCTGTTGCTTATCGGAATATAATTTAGTATATAAAACTACTAGCTAGGGGATATTTTCTATCACAATTTATGTTATCTTATATTGTACGTAGTTGCACTTATGTGAAATGTGTGAAGGTATTACCTTTTACCTTTCTATGTTGCCTCCTTTTATTTACCACCTTATGCACAAATTAATTTCCCCACTGATTATAATTATCTATAAATTAATCCATTATTACCGCCGTAACCACCGCCAAGGAGGAACTGGAGGGTGCCCGTTGCCTGGTCGGAGTCATTCCATCTGTTTTAAGATTTGTGTATAATGCTTTAATATTTGTGCAAAAAAGTTTGCATTAATCTTAATACAGATTTGATGTCTCTAATCGAGTATGAGATTGAATTTGGTTAATTGGATGCCTATCAAAGCGATCTCTTTTCGCTGCTAAGATACTAGAATGAGTGCTAGTTCGTTGTATCAAGAGGTGAAGGTTTTTTAACTGGGCTGCTAGTGATTATTTTGTGCCAAAGCCCAATAATAAATTATTTTTCAAGCCTGGACCCTGGTTTGTTAGTAATTGTTACTTTGGTAACTATCACCCAAGGGAACAAAATATTTATGTTTACATCTGAACCGTCCGATAAAAAACCACACGAAAATTAAAGAAGCACCGTGCATTCCCCTCGAGCTGGATTGGTATTTGGTCCGGGTTCTGAGCATACAGTCCGGATGTAAACAGAAATATGTGTGTTAGTTGTATCAAAAGGTGGGTAATTGGGCCTTCGGGTGGTTATTTTGGGCCTAAGCTGTTGTCACTGAATACCGACACTTCGCATTTTTAGGCTTTTTAGTTTTATAATAATGTACAAAGCAGGTCAATAAATCGGGACCAAAATCATACTAATTTGAGTAATCAGACCGTCAGGTCATGCTTTTTTTTTTTGGTGCTTCGAAATGTACTTCTAAACGGATTGAATGAAATTCATACTGGAGAGTACTGTACCAAGTATTTGATAATATCATAATAGATTATAGATTAGTAGTATTCAAATGTTACTGGTACACTACTTGGCATTTTTGTCAAATCAGATGGTAGTGCAGCTATAGGCGGAACCAGCGCCTGGGCCCTGACCCCCCTTGGCCCAAAAAAATATACAGAGCCCTTTAATTAAAAAAAAAAACCTGACACCCCCTACATCGTTTTGAGACGCATGTAATTTGACCTCACAGATTTGATGTTCATAGATACTAAGTCTTTGGTGATTTCTCAGTTGGTATATTGTGTACCAGCAGGTTTTATAGCTTTTGTTATTACTTATCCAGGTGTTTGGTACTTGCAAAATTCTAATTACATCTGATCAGAATTTACCAATATCCAGTACTGAATTCCATGATTAAGGACTAAAAGGTACATATAAAGTTATGCATAAATGCATGCCTTATATCAGAAGCACATAAAGCATTTTTCATGAGATGCTTTTATCATTTTAAATTCAAATTGTATGTCACCTTAATTATTTTAGTTCATGAATTGCTACAAGTAGTGTTTGCAAGAACAAACTTTTTGATAGGCAATCAAGCACTGTATATGTATGCAAAACTTGAACTAGGGAACAAATCATAAAATGAAAATTTTAACCAAGTATTTAAAAATAATTATAGTAAGCAGAATGCCATCCTAAGGGAAAAAAAATGTAGATTTATTAAATACCATGAATATACAAAAATAGCTCTGTTGCAAATAGTATAACAACCATCAACATCAAAACCTTTATTCTGGTGTTTTAAAGAAAAAATAAATTCTCCAACAAATACTAAAATTAGCTTTTGCATCTCAATTTAACAAGTATTAAAACCATTTCAAGCATCAAGAAATGGGTAATCAGTGTACCCAACAACAGGATCTGGCACACAGAAAGTACTCCAATCATACTTATTCAATGGTGCATTCAACTCGAAACGCTTCGGCAGATCAGGATTTGCCAAAAAATGTCTACCAAATGCTACCAAATCAGTGGATCCTTCTGCTATCACCTTATTGCCTTCCTCTCTGTCGTAACCCCCCGCCACGATAAAGGTGCCATTGAATGCTTTTCTCATTGACAAAAGTGCATCTGGTACCTTCAACTTGCCATCCTCATCAACCATTCCTGGTTCGACCGGATGGAGATATGCAACGTTTAATTTTGACAGAGATTTGGCCATGTACAAAGCAAGTGCATCAGGGTTTGAGTCAGAGCATTGCAAGATGTCAAGGTAGGGGGAAAGGCGCACTCCGACTCGATCAGTCCCGATTTCATCTATGATGGCTTGAATGATTTCTACCGCCAAATTTGTCAGTGCAGTCGTTCACTCCATCCTTGAGAAACTGCTCGATTAAGTATCCACCGGCTGCATGAACTTCTATGCCATCAAAACCTATAAATTGAAAGAAACTAAAATTATTAGTAAGAAAATGTCTAACTTACTTTTTTTTTTTGTGGATGGAACAATTTTAAAAAAAAGGAAACAGAAATCATAGCCATTAAAATGCTGGTCTTATCAGAGATGAATTATACTAACAATCTTAAAAACTACTAATACCAGTAGCAACAACAGCAAAAACAAATAGAATAGCAATTTGCAAAATCCATTAATTTTAATTCAGAATATGTTAATTTTGACTCCAAAATTACCAGCATCAATGGCATTTCGAGCGGCAAGTCTAAAATCATTAACAATCTGAGGTATCTCCTCTGTATCTAGTTTCCTCGGAATTGGGTAGTTGAGCGGCTGCCCGTCCTCCCCAACTTCTAGTGTAATGCGCTTATCGGTGCTTGATACTGGTGCTTGCCCGTTTGGTTGATAACCTGTACATTTTCAGAATTAAATTTTTTACATAAACTTCAGTAATGGTAACATTAAATAAATATTGTCGCATTTCTCATAAAAAATATATAAACCTACTATAGTCAGAGGCGCGTCCACAGTGCCAGATCTGGCAAAAGAAGATGCCTCCCTTTTCATGAACTGCATTGACAATCGGCTTCCACGCCTCCACATGCTCCTTCGTCCAAATTCCTGGTGTCCTTGGGTACCTTTTTTAAAAAAAATTCAAGTGATTAAAGTTACAGGGACTCAATTATGAAAAACAATTATAATTATAGTTGCATTGTAGTAAAATTCCAATTTTACCCCTGGGCTGTTTCTGAAACACCGGTACCTTCGGAAATGAGGAGGCCTCCTTTTGTGGTTCTTTGAGAATAGTAGAGAGCTGCATGTGGTTGCGGCACATTGTTGTATGATCTACACCGTGTCAACGGAGCTAATACAACCCTAGGTTTTATAAAAAAAGAAAAAGAAAACAGATTCAGAAATTTGTTTATATTTATGTATTCATGAACTTATTGCTTATCAATATAATGCAAATATACCTTCAATGTTCTGGAGGAACTCACACAATGAAGTATCCATAAATGGATTAAGCTAGAGGTGTTAGTATGGTACGGATTAGGTGGAGAATTTTCATACCCATACCCACCCATTAAGCTCATGAAAAAAAACTTTACACATATCCGATAAGCTAACGAAATAGGCTATATATAGAGGTTGACTAACAAGTAATGGGTACGAAATAGTCTTTAACCTTATCAAAGCGATAAAAAGCTTACTTATAGGGTAATGGGTAGAAAATAGTCTTTAACCTTACCCGATAACCCAATAAGCTAATGGGGAAAAAAAAATTCTCCAAAAATTTGATTACGATATAGGTCAGGTAAATGGAGAAAAGGGTTTCATTGACATCCTTAGATTAAGCATGCCAGAAAAGGAACAAATGATTGCTCAAATAAATGAGACGAAAAAAAAAAAAAAAAAACAGAGACCTGTGGGAAAGCTGGAATCTTCCCATCTGGTATGGTGTTAGCAATGGTTGCTCTTCCATTCTTTATACCTTCTCAGAATTCTCTCTTAGTTAATTAAAACACTAGTTTTATTTTCTCATTTGTCTAAATAATTTTTTCAACTTTGGCATGAATTTATAGAGGAGACTGTTTTGAATTTTCAAAAAGAATCTTGATCCAATTAGGATAAAGAACTTTCTCACTGACTTGATGAGAAAATTAATTGTATTTTCAAGTCACAATTTCGTGTCAAAATCGGCTACACATGGAGGAAACAAAGATTAGGTGGCAATATTTCAACCACCAGAAAAAAAAAATAACATCAGGCTTTTCTTGATGAATGAGAAAAAGAAAAGGCACAAGCTGGGGAGAAGAAACAGTAGATTGTGAATTAACTTAGATTTTATAGGGTCCTACTTAGAGGTGTCAACGGTACAATACGGATTGGGTGGAGGCATTTCATATATGTATCTATTACGATAACAACATCTTTATCCTTACCCATTTTTTCGAATACAGTACGGATCAGATAAACGGACAAAAAAGTGTCATTGACATTTCGATTTATGTTTTCAATAAAATAATTTTTAAAACAAGAAAAAAAAATATAATAATGAATACAACTAATTTGTATTAAAAAATTTTAGTAAAATACAAAACTTTATTGTATCATATATCATCTACGTACAAATATATACCTATATATATATATATAGAGGAGGGTTCAAATGCACCCAAATTTTTGTGCACCCAAATGCACTCTATCATTTTTCTCTGTTTTTAAAGTCCGAATAGTCAATCTGAACCATTAGATGCGATCTATATATTAAGATGTGCTTGGAGACCAAATTTTACATTTTTTGGAATTTTTTTACTATTTATTAAGCCACTTTGAAAATTGCTGATCCAATGGTCCAGAAAATGTAAAATCAGCGATTTTCAAAGTGACTTAATAAATAGTAAAAAAATTCAAAAAAATGTAAAATTTGGTCTCCAAGTACATCTTAATATATAGATCGCATCTAACGGTTTGGATTGAATATTCGGACTTTGAAAACGGAAAAAAAAAATGATTTGAAAGATAGAGTGCATTTGGATGTACAAAAATTTGGGTGCATTTGAACCCTCCTTATATATATATATAGATATAGATATAGATAATTTTATTTTTAAAAATTATCTTATACAAAAACAGGTAAGATAACAAAAAAAATTGTTATTCTTATTCATACTTAATAAATTAACAAAAAAATATCTTACTCTTATTCGTATATTTAGATACCATATAAATCAGATAAATGAATAAAAGAGTGTCATTAAACTCCTAGTCCTACTTCACAAACCGTAGCGAACTGAGATAGCATATATTAATGGTAAGTTTCCCTTTCAAGCGGTAAAATCACCAACTACAGCGCACCCATCAAATTTTGGTCAAAGGCCCAAATTTTGCTGCCTTGGATATCTATACAAATTATTAAAATAAAATGTACCGAAATAGAAAAATTATTTTGATTCTAGCATAGTTAGAAATATAGAAATTATTAAAATAGGATGTACGGAAATAGAAAAAAGTAATTTGAACGATTCTAATTCTTTTTTTTTTTTTGAAAAAAACTACAGATACAAAGAATTTGATGCCATAGAAAATCAATATGCTAATGGATCAGACTCAATAGTCTCGATCCGTTAATTTTTTTTTTTGTAACTCCCCAGAGTGTTGGGAAGTAGAAAGGGATATTTTATTCACATAAATTAATAAAAAAATTAGAGATGGATATAGAAAGAGTACTATAGTTGTTAGATGGATTATAGATAGAAAGATTGGATTCAATGTTTCCGATTCAAAAATTTGGATTGGATTCAATGATACCAATCGAATCAATTATTTCTTTTTTGTTTCAGTTTTCACAGAGTCGCATGAAAATAGCCATAGAAGATCTTAAATATGTCCAAAGTTTATACTTTTTTTTTAGATATGCCCGTAGGCCCCTAAGTCGGCCATTTTTATTAATATCCCATAAAAAATAAAAAATTTAAAAATGTCCCTGTTTAAATTTTTTTTTTATACATGCCCTGACCGATATGAGCATTTGCAACTGGACGGTACAGATGCGCCTCACAGGCCTAATGGGGCGCCCAAAAACCCTATGAGGCGCCAGACCCACAGGCGGCCCATGCCACTTGTGAGGCGCCAGCCCCTGGGCCTGTGAGGTGCCACCCCCCCAGGCGCCCCATATGTAAACTCATTTATACACTTCGTTTTCTACCTCTGCCAACGCGATTTGAGAACTTCTCTCGAGGCGAGGAGCTCAGTGAATAGGTATTTTTTTTAATTATAATAATTAGTCATTATTTTTTAATTATAATAATTAGTCATTATTTTTTAATTATAATAATTAGTCATTATTTTTTAATTATAATAATTAGTCATTATTTTTTAATTATAATAATTAGTCATTATTTTTTAATTATAATAATTAGTCATTATTTTTTAATTATAATAATTAGTCATTATTTTTTAATTATAATAATTAGTCATTACTGTTGCAAATTTACTATAGCTAATTTACTGTGACTGTTGCATGTACTGTACAACTCCTCCTCCTCCCCCTTCTTCTTCTTATATTTCTTCTGCAGAGTCTTCGGATCACACCCGAACAACTCCGGTATCATCCTCTGCAGCTCTGGATGGTCTGAGATGCCACCTATGGGGTCGCCATCGATACGTAAACCCCATAAGGCGCTCACATCACCAAGGGTGACTGTCATCTCCCCGATCGGGATATGAAATGTATGAGTCTCAGGTCGCCATCTCTCCGCTAGACCATGCATCAGAGACACATCGATCTTACTCTGCGGCATGGTGGCAAGCTGATACAACCCGAGGTTCAAGATGTATCGCTGCATTTCTTTATGGGGAACGAACGAAATCTCAGACCTGCGGTGCCTCACCGTAAGCATGACATTATCCTGTATTTATTATCAATTTGTCAGACTCAAAATCGTGCCATTTTTTAGTAACTCAACAGATGTCATTTTTAAGTATAAAAATCACGTACCTCAACAGATGCCAATGAGACGCGGTGCTTAACATGATAGGTCCATAGAAGAGGACTAAATGTGTTAGGATCATGCACACCATCTGGAAAATCGGCCTGAGACGACGGATTCGCTCCAGTCAGATCCTCAAAACCCCTGCCAGTCGTATCATCATACGACGACGGGCCCTCTCCAGTCGGATCCACCGAGGACGTGCCCGCTCCACTCGGATCCACAGCATCTGCACCCGCTGCAGGCTCAGCTCGTACTCCCCACCGTCTTGTTAGTGTAATAATCTAGAAGTCAATAATACGATAAATTATCATAAAGCTTTGTTCATTAATTGAATGTTTATCATTTTGTTGCCTTGAGTATTATTGAATTTATGGATCATTTCGAGTTCATGACTGAAATTGTGAAACTCCATAATATAGATGATATATACTCTTAAAAGTCACTGACCAAGGTAATTAGCAGGAACACTAATTACCGCAATAAGGTTAGTATGTTGATTAAAAGATGGTTAAGTTTTACAAACCACCTGACACGAGATGTCATTTTAATCACATAGATACATATTCTAGGAACATGGTATTTGACAGACCCCGAATGAAACATTAAATAGAATTGTGTTCGTGTCATTTATGTTTTCATTCAGTGTCAAGTCCTACAGTATGAGGTATTTATCGTTCCCACTAAGAAATATGTATGTGTGAGTGTTATCTAACGCTGTCCGTAAAAAGAAGTCATAACGGTTGCATTTCCATATGTATAGCTTAGCTGAGGAAGTGATAGTCTGCCAAGAATACTATTTGTCCCTCGTATCTCTATACGAGCTATAGCATCACTGGGCCCCTTGATAGGGTTAGATTATCTGCATGCGGTATAATTACAAGAGTAATTATATTTGATAATCTACTCAAGATCAAGAAAAAATACAGTTAGCAAGGATGACACACATCTACCTTGAAACTGATCTGATAGCTATGAGACAGAAGAACTGACACAAGTAAATTGTTTACTGGATCGTGATAATGTACAGTACATCATCATCTGTGTAATTGGATGGTCATAGTGTATACTGCCAGATGCCTCCTATGATTATAGAAGTTAAAACAGTTTTAACTCTGTTTACCAACATAACACAGATCCTATTGGGTCACACCATATAGGAGTTAATCGGAGAATCTTATTGTGATTGATTATAAATTGGTTATGATCAATATTAAGATGGTTATAATTAATTATACGTGTTATAATTAAATTATACTTGTCATTAAAAAATGACAAAGCAAAAACTAATGGTTATAATTAGTTATATTTGGTATAATTAATTATAATTAATTGTGCGTCATTTAGAATGACAAACAGAAACACATGTTAGTTTATAAACATGTTTGACATGTCGTATAAAAATTACCAAACGAAAACCGTAAACGAATATAATTGTACATGACAATTATACATATTTGATTTGGATATTTACTATTCATAATGGGTTTGGGTTAATGGGTTTAGAATCCATTAAACTAATCTAACCAATATGAAGTTGCAAAATCAAATTTGAATGCCAAAAGGGCATTTTGGTAATTTTGGCAACTTGAGGGGTATTTCGGTCTTTTGCGAACCTCCTCAAATGCCTATAAATAGAGGGGCATAGGTGAAAGATAAAACTCACTAATTCACGTGTTAATCCGATTACTTCATTAATTGGAATTTCTCTCTTTCTCTGTTTACGGTTTTTCGATCGTTGAATAGTGTTTACCGAATTTTCGCGGTATTTCAGATTTGGTTTATTAGTGAATTTGATTAAGCGAAAAATTTCGGTGAATAGTGTTTTTGCATAATTCCGCGGTTTATAGTATTTCTGGCAAAAGAAATAAACAGCTCTCTGGTTAGTCCTGGTGGATAACCAATAGAGGTATCACACGTGTGATACTCCGAGTCGATTCCTTCCCTGGTGAGGCTCTACTCGCTCGGTCTGCATTCCAACTGTGATTTGGAAACAAGGTATAAACATGTTATATTAATCTATTTAATTGATAAATAGATTTAATGTTTTAGAAATCAATTATGGAGTAGATCTGTAAATAGGATTAAACGAATCTTCTTGATTCATTTAATCCGTAGCTTAAGGTAGATGTAAAAGTTTTGTTTTACTCTTTCCGCACCTTAAGCATATAAATGGGTTTGAACAGTCAAAACCCCAACATAACTAATCAATGGGTTTGAACAGTCAAAAACCCAACACGTCTAACTCTAGGCATACTACATTTACCAAAAAATATATATTAATCAATTACAACTTAAGAAAATCAAATTCATGCAATTGAAAAATAATTAATTATTTATAATAAACTCCTAATTATATGATATTAATATATTCAATAATTATACAATAACTATAGTATATTATATTATTACTATAATAATTATTTAATATATTAAGAATATAACATATTTATTAAATAATTATATATTAATAACTATTACTAATAATTAGAAGTGCTATCGGGTCGGGTCGGGTCCGGGTACTATTATATTTGGACCCGGACCCTAAAAGTGTTCGGGTCCAAATTTCGATTCATATACTTATTTGTTTCAAATCGGGTCGGGTACGGATCCGGATACCTATCTACCCATAGATATTTCGGGTCCAGTCTTTCGGTTCCGGGTAGATAGATACTCGTAACTTGTTTGTGGATTATCGGGTCCGGTTCGGATACGGGGCGGTTCCGGATCCAGAGCGGGTATAGGTCACAACTCCAAAGTATTCGAGAAATTATTTACATTTAAATATAATTATAATTTCTTAAACATCTCATATAATAAATCATTACAATATAAATTAAAAACTACTGCAAAATAAAAATTATACTATTAATCATGTTTATAAATAATAAAATATATCATGCTACATAGCAAAATAAAAATAATAACTCTAAATTATTAGTTGGTTGTTGGTTGTTTGGAGTACTCATGGTGTAACAAAAAATATTGAATTCAGTTTTTTGTTAATAGCTTTTGAATTCAGGAGGATGGAGGAGATATATTTTTTAGAAAGTAAAATATTAGAGATGATGATTTCCTTTTCTATAATTCAAAAAAATCTATGAATTGAATGTAATAGAAGAAAAAAGGTATAAAATAAGCTGGTTATGGAAGAATAAATTTGACAATCATGTGTCATGTGTCACATGTGTATAATATAGAACAAAAATTAAAGGGCGTAATTAAAGGGCTAGTTAAGGATGTAATTAAAGGGTAGTGTAAAACAGTAGTATAAATTTGGTTAAGTTTTATCAAATTATAGCTTAGCTGAAATATATTATCTAACACAAAAACTTGATGCAGAGTTATTAATATATATTTTATCGGGTATTTATACGGGTATCGGGTCGGGTCCGGTTCTGGGTCGGATAATTAAATGATACCCATATCCTACCCATTACAGTATCGGTTCCGGTTCGGATCCGGATTGGATATTAAATTATTAATTTTGTACCCATACCCATAATTTTATCGGTTATATTTTTTAAACCATACCCTATCCAAATTAATCGGATCCGGTTCGGTTCCCAATCGGATCCGGGTAATCGGGTAAAAGTAGCACCTCTACTAATAATAAAATACTAATCGAATAATTATAATTTACCAATAATTATTAATCAAAACATACAATTTATATAATCTTTTTTTAATAAGAATTTAATATTTTCATAATATGTAATTATTTAATTAGAGTAAGTCTATGATACTATGCATATTACGATTTGACTCGTGCTACGGCTCAATATTCGAGTTTTCAAAATCCTAATGGTCGATCTGAACTGTTCGTATTGTTCTCCATATTAATATGTGTTTGGAGACCAATTTTTACATTTTTTCAAATTTTTTTACTATTTTTTTAGATTTATTGAAAATCACTGTTTTCGGATGGTCCACAATTTTCAATTCAGGTGATTTTCTAAATATCTAAAAAAATCGTAAAAAAATTACAGAAATATATCATTTGGTCTCCAAACACATATTAATATCGAGAACTAGATGAATTGTTCGGATCGACCATTAGAATTTTGAAAACTCGAATATTCAGTCGTAGCACGGACCAACCCGTGATATGCATAGTACCATAGACTCACTCTATTAATTATATAATTAATATAAAAATCATTGTTAAATTTTTACTTTTAAAAATAAAAATTATTTTGAAAATCAACAAACAAATAAAATTTACAAAAAAACAAAATTAATCTTTTAACAAAAAAAAATGCATATTTTTAAACCATAAACTCTAACCCTAAATTTTAAAATTAAAAAAAATATCTGATATACATGCAATTTACTTGTAACAAAAAAATATATATATCATTTTTAAATAAATATTGATATACTTCAAAATAATTAGTTTTACCTCAAATTAATTTCTATTGAAATATATATGTTTTTCGCCAACTATCACAACAATAATTTAAAAAAAATTAATATGCATATTTTGAAATCATAAACTCAAACCCTACATTCTTAAACATTTCAACCAATTGAACCATAAATTCTAACCCTAAATTGAACCATAAATTTTAGCCCTGAATTGAACCATAAACCCAAAATTTTTAAGTAATTCACAATTCACAACCATAAATCCTAAATTTAACTACAAACCCTAAATATTAAAAGCAATTCACAATTCACATCCATAAACCCTAAATTGAACCATATCACATTCAAGCAATTTTTCTATAAATCATAATCCTAAATTCAAGCAATTGAACCAATTCGAGCAATTCGAGAATTCAACCAATTCAAGCATTCAACCAATTCAAGTATCCAATTCGAGCAATTCAACTATAAACGAATCAAATCGATTCACATTCAACAATTCAAGCAATTCACCCCTAAAATCTAATCGAATCGAATCGAATCACAATCAACAATCAATTTAATCACATTTAACAATCAATTTAAACTAATCGAATCGAATCGAATCGAATTGAATCGCATTCACAATTAAACCCTAACCCTAACCCTAAATTATGTTGGGTTTTCGTGAACGGTTCAAACCCATTTAATTAGCTTAAGCTGCGGAAAGAGTAAAACAAAAATTTTTACATCTAACTTAAGCTACGGATTAAATGAATCAAGAAGATTCGTTTAATCCTATTTACAGATCTACTCCATAATTGATTTCCTAAAGCATTAAATCTATTTACAAATTAAATAGATTAATATAACAATTTATACCTTGATTCCAAATCTCAGTTGGAATGCAGACCGAGCGAGTAGAGCCTCACCAGGGATGGAATCGACTCGCAGTATCACACGTGTGATACCTCTATTGGTTATCCACCAGGACTAACCGGAGAGCGATTTACTTCTTCTGCCAGAAATACCGTAAACCGCGGAATTCTGCAGAAACACTATTCACCGAAATAGGGACAGATTAAATATATTTAAGACTCCAAGTTATTCAGTTTCACTTAAAAAGCAAAACACGAAATACCGCAGAGTTTGCAAAAATATATTTTTCCGAATCTCGTAATAACCGAAATCAGGGAAGAGAGAAAAACCGATTAACAAAGTAATCAGATTAACATGTGAATTAGCAAATTTTCTCTCTACCCTCACCCCTCTATTTATAGTGTTTTGAGGAGGTTCGCAAAAGACCAAAATACCCCTCAAAACAAATCTATTTACCAAAAGCCCTTGACACCTCATCCTTTAATATGTGAAAAGACCAAAATACCCCTTCCACACCCTTCCACACTCTTCTCCATGTTTCTACACCCCTAAGGTGTCATGCAAGGTGGCATAGGTGTGAAATGACCATTTTGCCCTTGGCCCATTAAGGCATGAATAGTAAAAGGCTTTGATTTTGGGCTTTGACTTTGGGCCTTTAATTTTAATTAAGGCTTTTATTATTTTGGGCTTTTAAACCCATAATTCAAATCCATAATTAACAATTAAAATTCCAAATCATATATATATAATTGTCATGTACAATTATATTTCTTTTCGGTTATTGTTCGGTAACTTTTATACAACGTAACGTGTACGTTTATAAATTAACCGTTGTTTCTGCTTGTCATTCTAAATGACATTTATAATTTAATTATATCACGTATAATTAATTATAACCATCTTAATATTAATTATAATCAATTTATAATTAATCAGTAAGATTCTCCGAGTAGCTCCTATATGGTGTGACCCAATAGGATCTGTGTTATGTTGGTAAACAGAGTTAAAACTGTTTTAACTTCTGTTAGTCATGGGTGGCATCTGGCAACACATCATGACCATCCAATTACACAGATGATGCTGTACTGTACAATATCACGATCCAGTAAACAATTTACTTGTGTCAGTTCTTCTGTCTCATAGCTATCAGATCAGTTTTAAGGTAGATATGTGTCATCCTTGTTAACTGTATCTTTTCTTGATCTTGAGTAGATTATCAAATATAATTACTCTTGTAATTATACCGCATGCAGATAATCTAACTCTATCAAGGGGCCCAGTGATGCTATAGCTCGTATAGAGATACGAGGGACAAGTAGTATTCTTGGTAGACTATCACTTCCTCAGCTAAGTTATACATATGGGAATGCTATCGTTATGGCTGCTTTTTACGGACAGCGTTAGATAACACTCACTCATATATATTTCTTAGTGGGAACGATAAATACCTCATACTGTAGAACTTTGACACTGAATGAAAACATAAATGACACGAACACAATTCTATTTAATGTTTCATTCGGGGTCTGTCAAATACCATGTTCCTAGAACATGTATCTATGTGATTAAAATGACATCTCGTGTCAGGTGGTTTGTAAAACTTAACCATCTTTTAATCCACATACTAACCTTATAGCGGTAATTAGTGTTCCTGCTAATTACCTTGATCAGTGACCTTTTAAGAGTATATATTATCTATATTATGGAGTTTCACAATTTCAGTCATGAACTCGAAATGATCCACAAATGCAATAATACTCAAGGCAACAAAATGATATATAAACATTCAATTCATGAACAAAGCTTTATGATTAATTTATCGTATTATTGACTTCTAGATTATTACAAACTAACAATCTCCCACTTAAGCTAGGAGCCAATCATCGTAGGCCCTAGTTACACAAATCTCTAGTATTCTAAAAATCTCGTAGATCTAAAGAAAAAACTCATAGCCAGTCTCCTATGTGTCTCAGACCCATAGAGGCAATATGCATCTGGTGCTTGGCTTGAGGGAGAGGTTTTGTAAGTGGATCAGCTGTGTTGCTGACTGTGTCAACTTTACATATCTTTACATCACCTCTATTTACGATCTCTCGTATCAGGTGAAAACGTCGTAGAACATGCTTGGATTTCGAGTGCGATCTCGGTTCTTTGGCCTGAGCTATAGCTCCATTGTTGTCACAATAGAGGTCCACAGGGCCTTGAACACTGGGAACCACTCCAAGTTCGCTAAGGAACTTCTTGATCCAGAAACCTTCTTTAGCTGCCTCGGATGCAGCTATGTACTCTGCTTCGGTGGTTGAGTCTGCTGTAGTCTCTTGCTTTGAACTCTTCCAGCTCACAGCACCACCATTGAGTATAAACACATACCCAGACTGTGATCTCGAGTCATCATGGTCAGTTTGGAAACTGGCATCAGTGTAACCATTTATTACAAGCTCGGAATCACCACCGTAGACGAGAAACATATCCTTAGTTCTTCTCAAGTACTTAAGGATATTCTTTGCAGCAATCCAGTGCTCTTTGCCTGGATTAGCCTGATATCTACTCGTCACACTCAAAGCGTACGAGACATCAGGGCGAGTGCACAACATGGCGTACATGATAGAGCCAATAGCCGAAGCGTATGGTACTCTACTCATAATGCTTCGCTCATCAGTTGTCGAAGGACACTGAGTCTTGCTTAGCTGAACACTATGCGACATTGGCAGGAATCCTCTCTTAGAATCCTGCATGCTGAACCGATTCAGCACTTTGTCAATGTACGTGCTTTGACTTAAACCTATAAGTCTATTTGATCTATCTCGGTAGATCTTTATGCCTAGTATATAGACAGCCTCGCCCAAGTCCTTCATTGAAAAGACTTTCTTTAACGAAGACTTGGCTTGTTGCAAAAAAGGAATATCATTTCCTATTAGTAGTATGTCATCTACATATAGGACAAGAAAAGCGATGGCACTCCCACTAGTCTTTCTGTACACACATGGTTCTTCTTCGCATCTGACGAAGTCAAACTTTTTGATTTCTTCGTCAAATCGAAGATTCCAACTCCGTGATGCTTGCTTCAGTCCATAAATGGATTTAAGAAGCTTGCACACCTTCCCAGCATTCTTTGAATCCTCAAAACCCTCAGGCTGTGTCATGTACACATCCTCTTCTAAATTTCCATTTAAGAAGGCGGTTTTGACATCCATTTGCCATATTTCATAATCATGAAATGCGGCAATTGCTAGGAGTATCCGAATTGACTTAAACATAGCCACGGGCGAAAAAGTTTCATCATAATCTACACCGAGAATCTGTTTGAAACCTTTCGCTACTAGCCGTGCTTTGTATATAGTCATCTTACCATCCATATCTGTTTTTATTTTAAAAACCCACTTGTTAGCTATGGGTTTTACCCCATCAGGTGGTACAACTAGGTTCCAGACCGTGTTGTCATACATGGATTGTATTTCGGATCTCATGGCCTCCAGCCATTTATCAGAGTCGGGCCTATCCATTGCTTCCGCATAGGTCAAAGGATCTTCAGTCTCATAGGCTGAGATCTCGTGCAGTCCCAAGTACCTCTCAGGTGCATGGACTACTCTTGTTGACCTACGTAGCACTTGTTCTTCAGGCTGTTGAACTTGATCTACAACGGTCTGCGGATCTAGTTCTTCTTCAACTTGCGTTGAAGTACTTGAGCTTGGGACTAGAACCTCATCCACAACTACTTGTGGGTTTGGTAGTTCCAGATGCTCATCAGCCGAAAAATCAAGAGGTGGGTTAATCTGATCTGGTTCAGATATTGTATTGTGTGATGTATCTTGAATTTCTTCAAGAATTACATTACTCCCACTACTTCCTTTTGCGAGAAACTCGTTCTCCAAAAATCTACCATCTCGAGCAACAACTATTTTGTTCTCGGATTGGTGATAAAAGTAATATCCTTTCGTTTCCTTAGGATACCCTACGAAGAAGCACTTGTCAGCCTTGGGATCAAGTTTGCCAGACATCGGGCGTTTGACAAATACTTCGCAACCCCATATTTTAAGATAAGACATATTTGGGAGTTTCCCAAACCATAACTCGTATGGAGTCTTTTCTACTGACTTGGATGGAACCATGTTTATTGTTCGTGCAGCAGTTTCTAGTGCGTGTCCCCAGAAGGATTTCGGCAGTGTGGCTTTACTCATCATGGATCGAACCATATCCAGTAGAGTTCGATTCCGTCTCTCAGAAACACCATTCCATTGTGGTGTCCCTGGAGGTGTGAGCTGTGAGACTATCCCACATTCCTTTAAGTACTCTTTAAACTCAAAACTCAAGTATTCGCCTCCACGATCAGATCGTAAAGCCTTAATACTTTTGTTTAATTGATTTTCTACTTCAGTCTTGAATTCTTTGAACTTGTCAAAGGATTCAGACTTATGTCTCATCAAGTAGACATAACCGTATCTACTGTAATCATCAGTAAACGTGATAAAGTAAGAAAAACCATTTCTTGTACAAGTACTCATAGGTCCACATACATCCGTGTGTATAAGACTTAACAAGTCACTTGCCCTTTCGCCCTTTTTGGAGAAAGGCGCTTTGGTCATTTTACCTCGTAAACAAGATTCGCATGTGTCAATTGATTCCAGATCAAATTTACCAAGAAGTCCATTTTTATGTAACTTCTTGATGCGTTTCTCATTTATATGACCAAGGCGACAATGCCACATGTAAGTCATGCTTTCATGTGATGCTTTGAGTCGTTTGTTATTTATGTTAAACACGGGTTTATTCATTTCCAGTATATAAAGACCATTTATCATATAAGAAGATCCATAATATAATTCATCTTTGTATATAGAACATCTATTGTCCTTTATCACAAAAGAGAAACCATTCATCTCTAAACATGAGATTGAAATGATGTTTCTGGAAATGCTAGGAACAAAATATACATTTTCTAGTTCCATTACAAGCCCGCTGGGTAGACACAACTCTATATTACCAGCTGTTACGGCTGCAACTCGTGCTCCGTTTCCAACTTGGAGTTGTATCTCCTTGTTATGTAGCTTCCTCCTATTTTTCAGTGCTTGTACATTTGAACAAATATGAGCACATGATCCGGTATCCAGTACCCAATCATTAATAGAGGTTGCAACGTTAACTTCAATAACATTGATACCAGAAACTGAAATTTCTGAGACTCGCCCAGATTTCAGAACTTCCAGATCCTTCAGGCAGTCTCTCTTCCAATGACTTTTGTTATTGCTGAAATAGCAGTCAAAGTTAGTAGAAACTTTTATCTTGGGAGAGTTCGTTCCTAGAACCAACTTCCCTTTGCCTTTGTACTTCGGAGCCACCTTCTTTGGGGCTTTCTTTATCTTCCTCCCACCTTCTTGGATCATGAGGACATGAGAGCTATTCTCAATGTCTTTATCAGTGATCCTCAGCATCCCTTGGGGCTCCTGCAAGCTCTTATCCAACTCTTGCTTATGGGAGTTCACAATGAACTCCGAATAGCTGGGAGGAAAAGAGTTCAGGATAACTTTCGTGGCCAACTCGTGGCTCCACGGATAGTTAAGCTTCTTCAGTTTCTCATCATCGCTTGTCATACGAAGCGTGTGAGTACTGACAGAGCTGCTCTCTACTATTTCAGCAGGGACCGGTGTATTTCGGATATATTCCCTTTTCTCACGTGTTTGTTTTTCGAGCAGGGAGCGTAGAGAGAAGGACGTTTCTTTAGCCATATTACTACAACGTTAAAAGTAAAGATTTTAGCTTTGTTCATGTAATGTTTTATTCTAATGATAAAACTCCCACTGCAAATTTGTTTTATTCCCGTTTTGCAGTAGGACCAAGATCCATGTTTTCACCAATAACCAAGGCAGTGTATGCATATCATGGCTATCAGTTATCTTAGGTAAGCAAACTTTGCTAATCACATCTCTTTGTGATTCTTGGTTTCGTTAAGACATCACGTGTATTTAACGAAGACTTTGCCCAGAGCCTAAAACTCTTTTAGAAATCATCGATAAGTAACCTCACTCTACTTTGTTTTGTTATGTCTCACATAACCCTCGACCACCAAAGGTAAAAGGCGATGCCTACTGAGTAGGTTTCAATCATCAACCAATGAACAACGATGTGAGGAGGATAGAGTAGGAAGGGCATACTACTTAATATTAATGGGTTGGTGTTTATGCTTAACAGTGCCAGCAATCTTCAAAGGGGTATGTCAGAAAGAACAACTAATGTGATTCTATTCGTATCTTTATAGCGACTTCTTTCATATGCTTCATTAAGCAATTATAGAAAGGAAGTCTTGAATACGGAATGTGATCTCCATTTCTTTTCTTAGCTTATGTCAGAAAGAACAACTAATGTGATTCTATTCGTATTTTTATAGCGACCTCTTTCATATGCTTCATTAAGCAGTCGTGGAAAGGAAGTCTAAATATGAAATGTGATCTCCATTAGTTTTTGTTCTTTATTAATATCTCTTTGATATGCTTAGCTTTGTTAAGCAGTCAGTTCTTGTAACTGACTTACGGACACGTGAAAGTCGTCTGCCAGAAAGACAACGGTGAGTTCCTTCACAAATCTTTCTTTGACATCACGTTCTTTCACGGTTCCTTTGAAAGCAATAAATCTAATTTATTCAATTCATATTAAAGTAGTAAATCTAATTTACTTATATACGGGAGCAAGTCAGGTATATTATTTATCAATATACGGGAGCAAGTCAGGTATATTATTTATCAGTTCCTAATTCTTTATTTTGCAGCTATGCTCAGTTCTTTATTCTATACCGTTTAAAGCATATAAACAGTTTACATGTTTTAAAACATATATTCTTTTCGGTCCATAAAGCAATTTGGTAACGTGACAAAGTTCCTTTTGGGCCAGTCATTAGGACATGTAAAAGGGGCCCCCAGGAAAGATTGGGGTCACGAGGACCGCTTAGACTCAATCTTTCCTAGACAGAACCATCTCTTTTACGGTGTGGAAATGACAGTTCTTACTAAGGTACTTTATTGCTTCATCACATTCTTCGATGAACTTTATTTTTCCGAAGGTTTTCGAAAAGGCGAAAGATTTACACTAAATTTTGCCATTTCAAAAGCGTTAAAGCAATTTGGTAACGTGACAAAGTTCCTTTTCGGCCAGCCATTAGGACGTGTAAAAGGGGCTCCCAGGAAAGATCGGGGTCACGAGGACCGCTTAGACTCAATCTTTCCTAGACAGAACCATCTCTTTTACGGTGTGGAAATGACAGCTCTTACTAAGGTACTTTATTGCTTCATCACATTCTTCGATGAACTTTAACGCAATCAAAAGTTTTGAAAAACGAAAACATAAAGAAAGCATAAAATCCTATTTTATCTTTCTCGGTCGGAAAACCGATCCAAGAAATGTAAACATTTACATTTCATAAGAAAGCATAAAGAAAGCATAAAGAAAGCTTAAATCTAATTTAACTTTCTTAGTCGGTAAAACCGAACCAAGAAAATCTCATTTCTAATCGGTTTTGGACTTGTGCTGCAAATGTAAGAATTTAAACCAATACGCGGTATATGCACCTTATTTGCATAAGTTATAACTTTAGAAAATCAATCAGCGGGAGAGCCTTGAGCTCTGATACCACTGTTGGGTTTTCGTGAACGGTTCAAACCCATTTAATTAGCTTAAGCTGCGGAAAGAGTAAAACAAAAATTTTTACATCTAACTTAAGCTACGGATTAAATGAATCAAGAAGATTCGTTTAATCCTATTTACAGATCTACTCCATAATTGATTTCCTAAAGCATTAAATCTATTTACAAATTAAATAGATTAATATAACAATTTATACCTTGATTCCAAATCTCAGTTGGAATGCAGACCGAGCGAGTAGAGCCTCACCAGGGATGGAATCGACTCGCAGTATCACACGTGTGATACCTCTATTGGTTATCCACCAGGACTAACCGGAGAGCGATTTACTTCTTCTGCCAGAAATACCGTAAACCGCGGAATTCTGCAGAAACACTATTCACCGAAATAGGGACAGATTAAATATATTTAAGACTCCAAGTTATTCAGTTTCACTTAAAAAGCAAAACACGAAATACCGCAGAGTTTGCAAAAATATATTTTTCCGAATCTCGTAATAACCGAAATCAGGGAAGAGAGAAAAACCGATTAACAAAGTAATCAGATTAACATGTGAATTAGCAAATTTTCTCTCTACCCTCACCCCTCTATTTATAGTGTTTTGAGGAGGTTCGCAAAAGACCAAAATACCCCTCAAAACAAATCTATTTACCAAAAGCCCTTGACACCTCATCCTTTAATATGTGAAAAGACCAAAATACCCCTTCCACACCCTTCCACACTCTTCTCCATGTTTCTACACCCCTAAGGTGTCATGCAAGGTGGCATAGGTGTGAAATGACCATTTTGCCCTTGGCCCATTAAGGCATGAATAGTAAAAGGCTTTGATTTTGGGCTTTGACTTTGGGCCTTTAATTTTAATTAAGGCTTTTATTATTTTGGGCTTTTAAACCCATAATTCAAATCCATAATTAACAATTAAAATTCCAAATCATATATATATAATTGTCATGTACAATTATATTTCTTTTCGGTTATTGTTCGGTAACTTTTATACAACGTAACGTGTACGTTTATAAATTAACCGTTGTTTCTGCTTGTCATTCTAAATGACATTTATAATTTAATTATATCACGTATAATTAATTATAACCATCTTAATATTAATTATAATCAATTTATAATTAATCAGTAAGATTCTCCGAGTAGCTCCTATATGGTGTGACCCAATAGGATCTGTGTTATGTTGGTAAACAGAGTTAAAACTGTTTTAACTTCTGTTAGTCATGGGTGGCATCTGGCAACACATCATGACCATCCAATTACACAGATGATGCTGTACTGTACAATATCACGATCCAGTAAACAATTTACTTGTGTCAGTTCTTCTGTCTCATAGCTATCAGATCAGTTTTAAGGTAGATATGTGTCATCCTTGTTAACTGTATCTTTTCTTGATCTTGAGTAGATTATCAAATATAATTACTCTTGTAATTATACCGCATGCAGATAATCTAACTCTATCAAGGGGCCCAGTGATGCTATAGCTCGTATAGAGATACGAGGGACAAGTAGTATTCTTGGTAGACTATCACTTCCTCAGCTAAGTTATACATATGGGAATGCTATCGTTATGGCTGCTTTTTACGGACAGCGTTAGATAACACTCACTCATATATATTTCTTAGTGGGAACGATAAATACCTCATACTGTAGAACTTTGACACTGAATGAAAACATAAATGACACGAACACAATTCTATTTAATGTTTCATTCGGGGTCTGTCAAATACCATGTTCCTAGAACATGTATCTATGTGATTAAAATGACATCTCGTGTCAGGTGGTTTGTAAAACTTAACCATCTTTTAATCCACATACTAACCTTATAGCGGTAATTAGTGTTCCTGCTAATTACCTTGATCAGTGACCTTTTAAGAGTATATATTATCTATATTATGGAGTTTCACAATTTCAGTCATGAACTCGAAATGATCCACAAATGCAATAATACTCAAGGCAACAAAATGATATATAAACATTCAATTCATGAACAAAGCTTTATGATTAATTTATCGTATTATTGACTTCTAGATTATTACAAACTAACAAATTAAACTAATCGAATCGCAATCAAAAAACATACCTTCAATCGAGGAGGCTTCGGCTCGGTGGGGAAGCGGCTCGGTGGCTCGACGGGGCAGCGGCTTGGTGGTGTAGCGAGTGAGGGAGAGAGGGAGCGAGGGAAATGACAATGTCGCGGTGGGGAGCAGGTGGTGAGGCATCGACTGGCAGGGCAGAGCAGGGGCGCTTTTTTTTTTTTCCTTTTTTCTGGTCTAGAGGCGGGGCAGAGTGGGGGAGAGGCGTGAGGGTTCGGGTTGGTATATGGGGCATGGGTCGCCCGGGGGTGTGGCGCCTCACTTGGCTCATGGAGCGCCCCAGCGTGTGGCGCCTCATTCGGTTTGTGGGCCGCCTGGCGGGCTGGCGCTTCATATGTTAATTGGGTTGCCCGTAATTCTGGCGGTCAGGGCATGTTTAAAAAAAAAAATTTAAGCAGGGGCATTTTTAAAATTTTGATTTTTTTTAGAGATATTAATAAAAATGGCCGCCCCAAAGTTTATACTTTAAATAAATGCTGAAGTTCTCTCTTCTGTTTCTTACACATGCTTCTTATGTATGCAACAAAGAAACTAAAGACGATTTTATATGGCGCTTTCTATATAACATTAAGTGTTGCTAAGGTGAAATATAAAAGAAAATAAAACGAAGATTGAATCGGTAGCATTGAATCCGATTCAAAACTTCGGATGAGAAACATTGACTCCGATCTATTGATGCAAGAAATTTTGTATTATTTCTATTTTTCCCAATCATTATTTATTAATTTCTATGAATAAAAATCCGCAAGTAGAAAGGGTGAATTTTCAAAGACGTGACATTGATGAGTTCAGATCTGCTGAAATTCAGCTGAAATCCATGGAGATTTCAGGGACTCTGAAATTCTCAATCCAACCATCAATATATTTCGTAATTTGTACATATTTGCTTTGAAATTTGTATATGAAAAAACTTTTGGATGTAGCGAGAATAGCGAGAATAGCGGGAACAGCGAGAACAGTGCTATTCCGATCCATTCAAACATACTCAGGAACAGCGAGAATAGCGATGTTCTCGCTGTTCTCGCTATTCCTACAAAAACATGAAATAGCAAACTACTCTCTCAAATGTTCAATCGCTGTTCTCGTTATTCTAAATGTTCAATCCAAATAACATTCCGAATAGCTTTGAGTTAGCGCTATTCTTAAATAGTAGCTATTCTAACTATTATTAACCTACTATTTTCAACAGTAGCTATTCTAGCTATTATCTAGTGCATTCAAACTTAAAATAGTTGGATTTGAAATTTTAGGGATCCTGAAATCCTCAGCAGATTTCATTTCGGCATTGATGGAGCAGCGGTTTATTATGAATTTGATTATTCTGCGGCACGCACTGGGTTAATAATTCAAGCGGGTCGCTTCTTAATCTATCTTCCATAAAGTACTACATTTTGTAGCAAGAGATACGCCACATGGGAATTGATATAACTTTTTTGGTAGGAAGACCCATGTGCCGAATTGATAAAACTTTTATCTCACCTAGTGTATTGCAAATGGGCCGGGTCAGGCCGGTCCGGTCCGAACCCGGCTAGTCCACAGTTCCCCATAATCAACAGTTTCTACAGGTCTACACGGTCTGAATCCAGCGAGTCCGATTTAAAATCGTTAGTTCAAACTCCTGCTAGTATCATGGTTCAAATTCACACGGTCCAGTTGGGTTCCGGTCCGGTCCGTACAGGTCTTTTTTTAAAAAAAAAAAGTTAAATTGTTAAATTTTTTTTAAAAAATTAGAATAATCAGATTCAAAATTTAATTTAGAAAAAATTACTACATGAATTTTTATATTATTTATATCAAAATAAAGATATAAAAATCTACTTTTTAAATAATATAATTTCTATATACAAAAATATTAACGATTAATTAACAAATTTCAGAAATCAGACTCTTAATTGGTGTCGGAAAATTTGTGAGGTTTATTTTTGACTGTCGATAGGTATTCAAACAGTTGTCGGTAAATTGGTGCGCTTTAATTTTCACTGTCAAGTTCTAAGGACACGTGTAGGCCAGAGAGGAGAAATGAGAAAAATTATTTGTTTGTACTTTGCATAATTTCAAAGGTTGTAAATAATGTTATGCAGTCATCGAACGAACATGATACCATCAAGGATTAATTGGAAATAATCGAAAATTGGTCTATAATCAGAAATAATTGGCTAATTAGTTAGGAAAATTAGTAACAATTTGATCACTACCAACGACTAATCAGTCGATTAATTGGTCTAAACGAACGTTTTTTACAACACTATTACATATAGTGGTCATTTGACTCGTTGTAAATACGTTTTTTTATCAATGAAATCGTTAGTAGACATTTAAAGCCGGATCTTAAAAAAATTGTCTTCAACTTAAAAGGAAGCAACACATGCATCTGGAATTGGAAACATAAAGCATTTTTCATGAGATGCTTTATCATTTTGAATTTTAAGTTAATAGGTATTCAATGTATTTTCCTGTATTGTAAATAAAATAACTCCTATTTTGTATTATTTTGTATGCATGTCACCTAAATTACTTTAATTCATGAGATGCCATAATTAGTGTTTGCAAGAGTAAAATTTTGATAATGCAATGCAAGCACTGTATATATATTATCAAGTTCTCCCCAAGTGATTAATACAAATTAAGCTCAAATGGATGTTATCCAAAGAGAAATAGGGCAAATATTTTGGATTTATTATGTAGCATGCATAATAAAAGTTCTTCTATCAATATACAAAAATAACAACATTGCAAAAATAATAAAACAACCATCAACATCAAAAGCTTTATTTTGCTATTTAAAAGAAAGAATAAAATTCTTCAACAAATACTAAAATCTTCTTTTGCATCTTAATTTAACATGTATTAAAACCATTTCAATTTTCAAGCATCAAGAAATGGATAATCAGTGTACCCAACAACGGGATCTGGCAAGTAGAAAGTACTCCGATCATACTTATTCAACGGTGCATTCAGCTCGAAATGCTTTGGCAGATCAGGATTTGCCATGAAATGTCTACCAAACGCCACCAAATCGGTGTATCCTTCTGCTATCACCTTATTGCCTTCCTCTCTGTCATAACCCCCCGCCACAATGAACGTGCCATTAAACGCTTTTCTCATCAACAAAAGCATGTGTGGTAGCTTTAGCTTGCCATCGACATGCACCATTCTTGGTTCGATCGGGTGAAGATATGCAACATTTAATTTCGACAGTGATTCAGCCATGTGCACAGCGAGTGCATCAGGGTTTGAATCAGAGCATTGATAGATGTCCAAGTAAGGGGATAGGCGCACCCCGACTTGATCAGACCCGATTTCATCTATTATGGCTTGAATGATTTCTAGGCAAAATCGAGTGCGGTTTTTGAGGCTACCACCATATATGTCAGTGCGGTCGTTCACGCCATCCTTGAGAAACTGCTCGATCAAGTATCCATTTGCTGCGTGAACTTCTATGCCGTCGAAACCTATAATATTAAAAGAAGTAAAAAATTACAAAATTAGAAAAAAAAAATGATGGAGATATATTTTTTTTAGATGAACCCGTAGGTAATGGAGATGATTATTGCTGTCTAATATGCTGTCTTTTTAGGATGGAAGTTCTGGTCTTATCACAGATTAACTACAATAACAATCTGAAAAGAGTGAGGTTATGGTACTATGCATAGCGCATAATAATCCGTACTATGGATCGATAACTGCATTTTCAAAGTCTAAGCAATCGATCTGAACCGTTCAACATGATATCTTCATTAAAATATATATACTTGTAGATCAAATTATGGTTTTTAGAATTTTTGTACTGTTTTTTAGATAGGTTGAAAATCACTTGTTCTAAAAATTCTAGACCATTCAAAAGTACTAATTTCCTACCTATCTATAAAAAAATGTAAAATTTAATCTGGAACTATATTTTCATATGAAGATCATGTTGAACGGTTTATATCAACTATTTAAACTTTTAAAAACAAAAATATTGATATGCAGTACGAACCAATATGTGTTATGCATAGGACCATAGCCTCACTCAACTGATAAAGATATACCAGTACCAGTAGAAACAACAAAAACCAATAGAATAGCAATTTGCAAAAGATATTAATTCACAATACATTAATTAGGACTCCAAAATTACCAGCATCAATGGCATTTCGAGCAGCGAGTCTAAAATCATTAACAATCTGAGGTATCTCCTCTGAAGCTAGTTTCCTCGGAGTCGGGTAGTTGAGCGGCTCCCCTTCTTCCCCAACTTCTAGAGTAATGCGCTTATCGGTGCTTGATATTGGTGCTTGCCCATTTGGTTGATAACCTATACATTTTCAGAATTAAATTTTTTACAGAAACTTCAGTAATGGTTTGAACTGTTATCAAATTTCTCTCTCAAAAAAAAAAAAAAAAAAAGCTGAAACATACTGTAGTCAGATGCGTGTCCACTGTGCCAGATCTGGCAAAAGAAGATGCCTCCCTTTGCATGAACTGCATCGACAATCGGCTTCCATGCCTCTACATGCTCCTTCAACCAAATTCCTGGTGTCCTTGGGTACCTTTTTAAACAAAAAAAAAAAAAAACAAAAAAAAAAGAGAGACTAAGGGTCAAAGTCCTTAGTTATACATTGATATTCACGAGATATCCCTCTTTCGAGTTGCAAATGTGTGATGTAGAAGCGTATTGTTTTAGCCACTAAATCAAAGACTGGTTATGAATAATCAAATAATAATTATAGTTGCATTGTAGTAAAATTTCAATTTTACCCTTGGGCTGTTTCTGAAACACCGGTAGCCTTCGCAATGAGGAGGCCGCCTTTTGTGGTTCTTTGAGAATAGTAGAGAGCTGCATGTGGCTACGGCACATTATTATACGATCTACACCGTGTCAACGGTGCCAATACAACCCTATGTTTTTTTTTAAAAAAAAAAAATCAGAAATTTGTTTATATTGATGTGTTATGTATTCATGAATGTATTGCTTATGATCATTAATTATAATGCAAATATATATGCAATGCTCTGGAGGAATTCACATATTGAAGTATCAATAAATGGATTAAGCTAGAGGTGTCAACTAATACGGTATGGATCAAGTGGAAGTATTTTTAGATCCATATCCATTAGCTAACAAAATAGAATTTTCATCCATATCCATACTCCAATAAACTAAAAAAAAAAAAAAATAACTTTATCTATACCCGTATCGAGGGCGTTACAGATTTGATAAATGGAAAAAAAAGAGTGACATTGACATTCCTATTTATGCTTACAATAAAATATATTTTCAAAACAAGATGAAGTAAAAAAAATTGAATAAAAGAAATGAATTTTTTTTTTTAGAGTTATATCATATATATACTTCGATCATGAATAAAACTATATATATCATAAATCATCCCCATAATAATATATACCTATATATCTAATTTTATTTTTTATAATTACATCTATAGAGTAACGGATAGCAAATAATCTTTTACCGTATCCTTACACATTAAGCTAACAAAAAAAATAAACCTTATCATACCCGTTTTATCAAATACCATACAAATCAGGTAAACCAAGAAAAGGATTCCATTGACAGGCCATAGATTAAGCATGCCAGAAAAGTAACAAAATATTGCTCAAATAAATGGAATGGAAAGAAAAAACAGAGAGAAACCTGTGGGAAAGCTGGAATCTTCCCATCTGGTATGGTGTCAGCAATGGTTGTGCTTCCATTCTTTCTACCTTCACAGAATTCTCTCTTAATTAATTAAATGCTATTTTGATTCTCTTTTGTCTCAGTAAATTTTTCTAACTTGGGTCTGAATTTATAGAGGATGCTTCATTGAATTTTCAATAAGAATCTTATTACAAGTCACAACTTTTTCAAAATTATTTGCTACACATGGAGTAAACATAGATTATCTAGGTAGAAATATTTCACATCAGTCAAAAGTGGAAATGGAATTAGGAAACCTGATAGTGATTCACAAATGTGAATTCAATCAAAAAAAAGCATCTAACCTTTTCAAAGAACAAGAAAAAGAAAAAGAAAAAGAAAAGCACAAACTAAGGAGAAGATATATATATATATATATATATATATATATATATATATATATATATACAGAGTTAGGCTGGGGTGCTATGGATAGCATAGTGGCCTCTATGCTACGGCTCAATATTCGAGTTTTCAAAATCCAAACGGTCGATCCGAACCGTTCATCTTATTCTCCATATTAATATCTGCTTGGAGACCAAATTTTATAATTTTCTGAATTTTTTTACTATTTATTAAGCCACTTTGAAAATCGCTAATCCAACGGTTTTACTGTTTTGTGCAGCCACCGTTGGATCAACAATTTTGTAAAATACTTAATAAATAGTAAAAAAATTCAGAAAAATGTAAAATTTGGTCTCCAAGCAGATATTAATATGGAGAATAAGATGAACGGTTCGGATCGACCGTTTGGATTTTGAAAACTCAAATATTGAGCCGTAGCATAGAGGCCACTATGCTATCCATAGCACCCCAGCCTAACTCTATATATACACACACACACACAACAGATTGTGAATTGGTTTAGATTTATAATAAGGTCCTACTTTCCAAACAATAGTAACAAATTTAATTACTATGATAAACTGGATGTGGACGGTACAGATGCTCATATCTGTCAATTTTATAAGAAATTTGCAACTGGTCATACAGATGTGAACGGTACAGATGCTCATATCCGTTTCATTCAAGTGGTCAGAAATTTTATAAGAATAAATGTGAAAAGTACAGATGCTCGTATCTGTCAATTTCAAGTTTCTTAGTCAACTAATCTGCTTTATGCAGCAAACTTCAAAAGGAGCACCTGTAGTTGAAGTGAATTTCTCTAGAAAATTTAGAAATGGTTCCACTATTCAGTTTTGGCCTAATCGATGGATTTTAAAACATCTACTTGCTAGTTTATTTCCTAACTTATATAACATTTTAGCTGATCCTGATTTGTTGGTTATTGAAGCATTCCCAAATTGTAACATTCTCCTAAATTTCTTATAAAAATAAATATATATACTATGTTGTTTGATTATTTAGTTATATAATACAAGTTATATTTAGAAGCTAATATGCATTAAAATGGATATAAAGGAATTTATGTAATAAAACATAAATATATATATATTACTAAAAATTTTATATATATAATTAAAATGGTATATATATATTAGAATTAATTTTAGAAAGGATTGAGATGTATTAAAAATTTAATAAGAGGTTTCATGTGCAAAATAGCCATCCCTTGTAATTTCAACAAAATAGAGGGGCCTATTAGAAAAATTCCAAGTACATATCACCCAAACCTTTCTTCTTTCCTTGGGCATACCGATTTTCTGTGTGTGTATTCGGTGGAGAGGTGTGTGTGGCCGAAACCATAGAGAAAGAGAGAAAGAGAGTGAAGTTTGAGCGATAGATCGAGCCGATCGTAGTTTCGAAATCAGAACGACGTTCTCTACTCGATTCTAATCTCTAAATTGGTATAAATTCTATCCTTTGATTTCTTGTAAACCCTTGAATTTCCTTTCTTTGAATTTTGGTTTGAAATTTCAGAATTTGTGTTGAATTGATTGAGTTTAATTCGATTATCGTATCGATTGCGATTATGTTGATTGAATTTTATCGTTTGGACTTTGAAACTTGGAACTAGGGTTTTGGGATTTTGGATAATGGGAAATTAAATTGAATTGAGTATTGTGTAGCTCAATTAATCCATTTAGAACTGTTATACTGAACCCTTTGGAAATTATCGCAATCGACACCGATCGAATCGAGTTAAAACCTAAGTAGTCAAAAATCTGTGTATTGGTTGCGGGCCGCAATGGAAATTCTGAAAAACGCTGCTCTCGGTCTGGGGTTTCTGCGGGCCGCAATGGATCTGTTCCGGGCCGCAAGGAACACCCTGTTTAGCACTAATTGAGTGTTTTAAACCCTAATTTTTGAAATTCTTGATCTAAACCTAATTAATATTAATAGTAGGTGTCGAATCGGTAAGGCGAGGTCTTTCGGGATCCTTCGAGACGTCTGAACCTTAGGCAGGTGTACGCTATACGCTAAGGTGCGGGATTTCTGGACTTGTCTGATGTTTTATTTTCAGAATTAAATTGTAATTCGATTGACATGTTGAATATTCTTGTTGTTGCATTATATGAGTTGTGCATTGCATTGCATACCCTAATATTGTCGAACTCGAATTGCGGTAATCTGATTGACTTGCATATTGGTATTGATTACGTTTGTGTCGATCTATTATGATCTGATCTTAGATGAAAAGTCACCGGAATTGGAAATGAGAAAAATGGTATGTTATGGATCACCAATGTGTGACCAATTTGCAAAACCTGGTGCACGGATTTTGAGAGAATTCTAAAGCTTTAGTCTACCGAGGCTCGCGTAAGTCCCCAAACCGGTTGGGGCAAGGGCAGTATGAAATGAATTGTGAATTGTAGGAATATGGGTGACTAGTGTGAAATGTCGTATGCATGATGCGTTTGAATGGTCGGTTGAGATTATGATTCTTAATGAATTTTCTGAATATGACTTATAACTAGAAATTTAGGAAATGGTTAAGCCAAGCACTACCGATGGGTGTCATATACAGTTCAGTAGGGTGGCCTTCTGTAGGTGTCTGGAACCCTACCGTTGTCAACGGGTTTGTGGTACAGCTGGGTGGTACATCGGTAGTTGCTACCAGACTGATTAAAATAATTAAGCCTGATTGTTCGTTGATTTGAAATTCGATTTAATAACTCTTGTGTTGTAATTCATTCGATTATCTGCTGTCAGGTATGCATTTATGTTTATATAGTGTTATATATGTGCAATGTGTTGTTAATGATTTCATTTTGAAAATAAAGTTTGATTGCAAGTCCAGGGATTCATTTGTGGAAATTATCGCACTGAGAATTTATTCTCACGCCCGTTGGGTTTTTTTTTTTTAGGATCTGGTGCGGCTGATCCGGGAGAGGCACGACAGCTGTAGGTCATCTTGCTACTTAGTTTGGTATGGTATTTGACTAGAGATGTACACATGTTTTTGATGTTATATATTCTCTATGTCATGAACCACTTTTGTACCCGTATGGAATACTGTTCGGTATGACATACTTATCTGTGTTGTGTCTGACTTGTATGATATGGTATTTTATTAGAACATGTGATGTGTGTTCGATGTTGGGGTTATTATTTGGGAATATTTTGGGGACATGTTGTGATGTTGGATATTTTTGGGGTTATGTATGATGTGTGCATGTGGGGTATTTTGGGATTATTTTGGATGTAAAAAAAAAAAAAAATTAAATTAATCATAATTGCCTAGTAGGCATACGGGAAACCGTATGTTTACGGCAGGGTACCGGTCGCATTCCGTAGTTGGTGGCTACGGGGTGTGACACAAATGGTTCTTTACATCTTTCTTTTAATAGACAACTAACTGGTGTGTTATTAAATGACTGGAATGCTTTATCATCCTTATTGATTGACTGCAAACCTGATTCTAGCCTACCAGATATTCATTACTATGGAGATGGTCCTCTAAAGGGACATTCTTTGTGCACTCTTATTATCTCTAGCTCGAATATGGTGGTATGATCAATAATGAATTTACTTCAATCTGGTCCTCCAAAATCCCCCTCAAGATTAAAATTTTCCTTTACCTTCTTAAAAAAAACAAAATTTTGACTAAGGAAAATCTCATATCTAGAGGGTGGACTGGTGATACTTCTTGCTCTTTTTGTGGTGTTTTTGAATCCACTGACCATCTTTTTGTTAATTATCCATTCACTATTCAAATTTGGAAATGGATTGCAGCTCACAATAATTTTATTTTTGATGATTACTCAATGAACGATGTCTGGTTTCTTAATACTGCTATCCCTCTCAAAAACAAGCCAGTAGTAGAACTGGTTAGAGGTGCTGTACTTTGGTGTATTTGGCTTGAACATAATAAAATTTTGTTTTCAAAATCATTCTTTGCCAACTTTGCAGGTGGTTGGTTCTAAGATAATCTCTTTAGCATCTTTTTGGTAATCTTTTTGGTGTAAGACTCTTAATGATGGTTCTATGTTGCACTTATCTCTAATATTACCTTTTCACACACACACACACACACACACACACAGAGTGACTAATGTGCATTCGAATGTATATGGGCCGAAATACATACAGTCCAAATTCGACTTTTTAAAATTCAAACGGTCGATCCAAACCGTTCATCTTGTTCTCCATATTAATATATGCTTGGAGACCAAATTTTACATTTTTCTGAATTTTTTTACTATTTATTAAGCCACTTTGAAAATTGTTGATCCAATGGTGGCTTAACAAAACAGTAAAATCACCAGCCACCGTTGGATCAACAATTTCAAAGTGGCTTAATAAATAGTAAAAAAAATTCAGAAAAATATAAAATTTGGTCTCCAAGCACATATTAATATGGAGAACAAGATGAACAGTTCAGATCGACGTTTTAGATTTTAAAATTTTAAATTTGGACCGTATACATATCGAGCCATATGCATACAAATGCACATTAGTCACACACTCTCTCTCTCTATATATAGGAGTTGGCTACGGTGCTACGCGTAGCATAGATGGCCTCCGTGCAACGGCTCAATATTTGAGTTTTCAAAATTCTAACGGTAGATCCAATCCGTTCACACATGATCTCCATATGAATATGTTCATGCAAACTAAATTTTATATTTTTTTGAATTTTTTAACTATTTTTTTAGATAGATAGAAAATCACTTGTTTTGAAAAAATTTCAATCAATTTTTTTTGGAAATAACGAAGAATACAAAACAAACAAAAGATGCACAATTAAAGAGAGAACTTTACTGCATCATTCATTAATTGCGAAGAGAGAATTTAAAAAAAAAATGGAGGGGCCAAAATTTATGAAACCACACAAACTGGAGAATCAAAGAACAATATTGAATTTGTTCAAATTGAGAGGGTGAATGCACATAACTTTCATTTATAGTACTTTTTTGTAGTTTTACTTCAAAACAGTGTTGTAATTAGTAGTATGCGCTCATCGGATGAACAAAGTAATGCCATGTAATTATAATAAAAATAATAATTAACTGATTAGTAAAAAAAAATCATAATAGCTAGGTCTCTACCAACACTAATCAACTATTACAACACTGCTTCAAACTGTGCTTAAACTTAAATTAGTCGACCCAACCCGGCAATACAGTGGAAGAGCAAACATGTAAGACTGTCTTTAATATCATTGCACACGAATATTGAAGCAATTACATACGTACATATATTAAAGCGGCAATAGCAGATCTTAAAGAGAATCGGACGGACTCAAATTATTTGAATTCAATGGACGTTCCGATCCAAATTATTTCCTTTTTAAAAATAAGTTCAACTTTGCAAAATTCGAATTGATTTCAGCTAATTTTATATACCCTTCATAGGCTACAAATATAGCCTGCCACAAAATTGAAAGTTGGACAATAGATGAAAAAAAAAAAAAAAAACATTATCGGGAGTTACTGGTTGTCACTGGTGCGCAAACAACAAACAGCTTAGATCTGCATGCCTCAATTGTAAATATGTTCAAAGAGAAAAATCAGTGCTTGTCAGGAAGGAGCAACATGATTGGATACAGAATCTGAGAAGTAGAAGAGAAACGCGAGGCGAGCCTAGATTTTTTTTAATTGATCATTAACTTTAATCGGCCCATTATTTGTCGGCCCAAAAGCCCAAAATAGATTCATTCAGTGATGCCCATCTACTCTTACTTAGAACGCACCTCTTTCTCTTCCTTTCCTAGGGTTTTATTTTTCTCACTTCGCCGCAGCCTCAGGTGACTTTGCAATTTTAGACTTCTTATTCTCCTATTTATATCCACCTGTTGAATATAACTAGATTGTTTCGAGTAGATTTGAAAATCTCAGCGTTTAATTTAAATTTTGTTTTTTTTTGTATTTTCAGTTTGTTTGAAGATAACCACATATGGCACCTCCCAAAAAAGGTATGAAATTTGTTGCTGTTGTTACCATTTTGTTAATTTAGTTTTTTTTATTGGTTATGTATGTGAAATATAATCATGTAAAGAAACCAGTAGAGGAATTTCCGATGTCTGTATTAAATACATTTTCAATTCAATTTTAATGATGTAGTTGATGCAATGATGTTATGTTTGTTAGATTGGCATCTAATATTTTACAAATTTTGTCAATTTTTTTAGATTTCTTAATCTAAGAAAATAATTGTTACTGTTATAGGTTTTTTTTTTTTTTTTCTGAGTACATCTTTTCATCAACATTGGAATCTTGTATCATACAATCTTTTCATCAACATTTTTTTTATAAGAATTGCTCACCATCTCCATGAAAAAACTGCCTCAGGTAAGAAGCCTGATGCAAAAGCTCAGGCTGAGAAGACTGCAAAGGCAGTGAAGTCAGGCCCCACAACTGGTATAAAGAAGACGAAAATACGCACATCGGTTACCTTTCACCGGCCCCGCACTTTGAAGAAGCCGAGAACCCCTAGGTATCCCCGACAGAGTGCACCCGGAAGGAACAGGCTTGACCAGTACCAGATCCTCAAATATCCTCTCACAACAGAGTCTGCTATGAAGAAAATTGAGGACAATAATACCCTTGTGTTTATTGTCGATATCCTTGCTGATAAGAAGAAAATCAAGGATGCAGTTAAGAAGATGTATGACATTCAGGCGAAGAAGGTCAATACTCTCATCAGGTACATTTGTTGTTTGCTTATGTTTTATATTATATTGTGATTTCTATGTATTTCTTGGTATTTTATTAACTTGTCGGTCATTTGGTATGTTGGTTTATTAATTGAAATGTTTTAAGTATATTATCTGTACAATTAAACGGAATTATCATTTGTACTAATTATGTCTTGTCCAGTATTGGTTTTATTGGATACTCAAAAGGGTTTATTTTGTCTTGTCCAGAGTGCACACATTGTACTAATTCTTACTGTCATTTTGTCTACATTACCTCACTATTTGAGTTGAATCGGACCGTCCGATCATAATTTAGGCCAATCCAGCCCAAGCCTATAATGTACAGGGCCTCTTTAAGATAGGGCCTCTTTAAGATCCCTGCTAGTATATAACAAATGGACATTTGAATTACTTTGTGTAGAACAATTTTAATCTATCATATGCTTTTTTGACATTGTTCAGTTAAATTTGTGCAGTGTTTTATATTAAGTTGTGCTAATTATTTGCTTCCTGATTTATTTATTTAATACAGGCCTGATGGTACCAAGAAGGCCTATGTAAGGCTGACACCAGATTTTGATGCTTTAGATGTTGCTAACAAGATCGGCATCATCTAAATTCTTTGTTAGCTTGTTTGGCTTGTAGTTTCAGTTGGTATGACAGGGGTATTTTTTTGTGCTGCATAGTTATTGACTTGTTTCATCGCACAACATTCTCAAACAAATCTAATCACTGTGACTTATTTTTGCTGCTGGTAATCAAGGAGTCTTTATTTTATTTTATTTTTTTATTAATGAAGCTACTGTTTGTGGAGGGCAAGGGTTGTGATATTTTGCCAAACCCAATCTGGCTGATCTAACCTTTTTAGAACTGGACCGACCGATCAGATTCCGGGCAATCTGATTAGACAGTTCAGATCTAAAAAAAATATTCTGTTACTGTCACAATATTCTTCTGCTGTGGCATTTTCCATATAGAAGGAATTATGGGTCATTCAGATTGAAAAAAAAAATTATTTAGAAAATTTTTGTTTGAATTATTCGGATCCAATCACAAATTTTGGGTTTATTTGAAAATAGCAGCAGGACTTGTTCTTGTTATTAGAAAATTTGAAAAAAGCAGGACCTGTTCTTATATACAAGAGCAAGAGATACAAATAGAGTGACAAGCTCCTCATCTATACCTTGTTATAAGAAATTTCGACATGAATGAAAGTCAAGAAAGAAGAAAGCATAGCTTCTGTAATATTTATTATACTGTATAGGACCAATTATTTTTGGTACCAGAATGAACTACCAGTCTTGTTACTGGTAGCTGAAATCAAAGATAACCATACCTATCAGTCTTTGTTCCTACCAATTAAGTTTGATTGTATTTCAATCATCCCAATTTCTCAACCTTCCCCAACAAAGTGTTCTCCAGATGGAGCTCAACAAGAGACCCAATTTTCATGTTTTCCCTCTTCTCCCCCTTGCAACCTAACCCTAATTCTTATCTGGTTAGTTTCCTAATTTTGCTTTATTTTACAAATTAAGAAACTTTTTTTATGTTACTGTAGTTTCTTTTGCTGTTCCATAAGATGCTTATCATTGTGTTAATTTTTCTTTATTAGACAATTAAGATGCTTTATTTCGATAAATTTGCTGTTTGTTTCGTACTGGGCATGTTCTGGGTTGCATAAATCAGTACAAACTGTCAATCCCCTTGAGCTAATTTATTTTGAAATGAAATTTTAGCAGAACTCTAGCTAGTAAAACAACACAAAAAAGTATACTAGCTCCAAAGAATCCACCCAACAAATAACACAATATAGTATGCTTGGTGTTTTTATTCAAATTCTCTCTCTCTCTCTCTATATATATATAGAGCATCATAAAATCAGATTTATTATCTAAGATTCTGCAAGGCAATTAACATCTTTTCATTGACAGAAAATCAAAGCAGTGCCACATGATTCCCGAGTGAGGACTAATCGTGCCATTGGATATATGCACTGGTGCTCTCCTTGGTGAGTTTTTCTGTCAGAGATGCTTGCCAGAATGTTGCTTTAAATGTTGCTCTAATAGCAGACAACTGTCATTCAGACATTCATGTTGACACCTTCAACAAGAACTCGTGAGAGTACTTGTTAAAGGTGTCCGAGTTAGTGCTGTTGCAGACAGCAACATTTGTTTCTACAGAGCAGTCCCGACAAGGTGTACATAACTTGAATGTCAGATCGGGTTTGCTATTAGGCCTACTTTCTGAAGAGTGCCTCCGACGAAGAAATTGAAAAGAAGAGCACCGGTGCTTATGTCGAATGGCACCGAGTGGTCCCTACGAAGGGAATCGAGCCTCGAGGATGGATAACATTCACCTGAAAAGTTATGTTTTCACTGACAAACTTGCTGAGCATTAATTGAATTATTAACAGTGGTAACTGGTAAATAATTTGCAGAAAATAAAGTAAAAAAAAAAGTGCTTACAAGCTGACTACTGGGTGTTATATGCAAATGCAGTAACCAAACATCATATTACCATATTTTTTTTTAATTTTTTAATACCTTGATGGTGACTGTCAAGTATCATATTATCATATTTCAGTTACAAACTATTGTGCTTCTCAGAAAGTCTAATTCAAGCAAAGAAATAGCTCCCTCCTGTACTTGCATACACACAAGTAAGCCCTTTAATGTAGTTTTGTCAAGTCTTTTATTTACAGGGGTATTTTTAAAATTTTTGGCTTTTAAAGTAAACACAAATCATAGATGGAGCATTTGATAATATTGATTAATCATTCTTTTTAAATTATATGGGTAAATAAGAAAGAAATTGAAGAGTGTGGAAAATTTTATATATACACGAGTTTTGAGAGAAATAAAAAATTGACATTGTATTGAAGGGCATTGAAGAAATTAGGCACGGATTCTTTTAATATTTTTGTCGAAGTATATTAGACTGTCCGAGTCCAAACTCAAATTTTGAGTTACTTTAGTGGATCCTAATTCGTATAAAAGTGATGCTGGCATGGATGAATCTGTATTGTTTACATGGGACATACTGTGTCCATAACATCGGGCCAATTCGGCTAATGCTTATATCGCATGGGGCCTTTAATATTAGTGTGGATCTCAATTAAACGGTCCAGATCTTAATTTAAAATTTGAGTTAATGCAGACGATACAAATTCCACTTGGATAGGAGTGAATAATTTGTGATGATAAATGTTGAAGTTGTTTGGGCCAGATGAAAGATCACTTTTCAAGCCTGAGCTGCTATTCGTTGCATAGTAATTAAATGAAATATCATTCAGGTAAGGAGACAAAAGCATGATAAAAGGTTTTTGGATGATATATAAGATTTTTTGCTCCCAAAAAGTATTAGATAATACTAAAATAAACTGATATTGTCACTAAAATTTTCACCTTATTTATCTCAAAAGTGCAAGTATATATATGCAAATGAATTGACGATGCTTTTATATGCATACAGAAAATAACTTGCTATTTAAATTAATGGTATCCATTTTTATTTATAACTATTAACTAATTGAGATGTTGGAGGGAATTAAAAAAATTGATCAATTTACATAAAAAGAAATGAACTTCACTTTCGGTTCAGTTGGATGCCTGGCGATGTGAGGTCAAATGGACAATTTTAATTAATTAATTATTTTGATAAACTAATATTTAGATTATGTATAAAAGCAAAGATTTTGAAAATAACAAAATAGAGAAAGTTATTTTTATGAATTAATTATTTTAAACTGTATAATATTATTTATATTATGTAATTGCAATAGTGAAGAAAAAAATAAATTAATAATGATATATATGTTATTTCTTTTCCAACTTATTTTTTTATTGAAATATTATTTTGCAACTCTTAACCGTAATTCAGAAGTGTTTATACTTAATACCGAAATTTTTAAATATATCATACCCAAAAAAAAATAAAAAAAAAATCAAACAACCACGTTTTCTTGAAAATTCGAATTTTGACACGGCCGCATCACCTAGATGCAGCCACCTTTCTGTGGGCTGCATCTAGGGGATGTGGCCATTTTTTTTCCTTCTCGTGCGGCAGTTCAATCTGAATGGAAAAAAAAGGAGGCGGCCGCATCTAGGGGATGCTGCTGTGTCAAAATTCGAATTTTTCAGATAACGTTGTTATTTGGTTTTATTTTTTTTTGGGTATGATATATCTAAAAAGGGAAAATTTCTAGTGTATCTATCGAAACTTTCAAAATAGTCAATTTCCCCATCAAAACATCTAAATATCCAATTTACCCATAAAAATTTAACATCCTTTCTTCTATCCCCTTTTACTCATTAAATCTAGTATTTAGTTATTTTAAATATTTAAGTGACAAATATACCCCCTTCTTCTTAAATGGAGGAGATGTCCCTAAAAGTTGAGATCACCATTATTCTTATTGATTGACCGCTAAAAATCATACCTTAAACGAAAGAGATTAGAAGAAAATTTAAATTTGTCTCCACCTCTGCAGGATGAGAGACAATAGCTTCTTTTCCAACAAAAGAAGCTCTTGACTAGTACAATCCTGATCCCTTAACCCGGTGTTGTTGTTGTTCTTTTATTTCCGTCTCTCTATCTGTATCAAAGACATCTTGACTGGTATACGATATTAGTCAATCTTCTATAATTAATGCTAGTTGTTCCAGTAACAAAGTTATTTAAAACACTGAGAAGCACATGCAATTTGATTCCCAAAGTGTTATATAATTTTTCATGATAGAATATGCTTCATTTTTATATATTTTGTTTTTATTCTTTTTGAAATTGGCAATGAATGGAAAAATCTCAGGTTGCTTTATGTAACCTTTAAAGACTCGGTAAGTTCTCAAAGTCCATTTCCTTTGAGACATTGTCTCTGTTGACCTGATTCATGAAGTATAGGGAGGGTACAATACAGGAAGGAGGAACAGACGTGCGTGTAGAGGCGGAAACTAATTCAATTCTTCTTCTAATCCTTATCGTTTAAGGACCAGGATCATAAATCAGGTCGGTGGTTATTCAATAAGAACAACGGTGATCTGATTTTATTAAGATTAATGGTGCTCTCAACTTTTAAGGGACTCTAATTAAGAGGAAGGGGGTATATTTGGAGATTTAATATTTAAAATAACTAAATACTAGATTTAATGAGTAAAAGCGGATAGAAAAAATGATGTTAAATTTCTATGGGTAAATTGGATATTAAGATGTTTTGATGAGAAAATTAGCTATTTTGAAAATTTTGATGGGTACACCAGAAATTTTCCCATTTAAAAATTACGGTACTTAATAGACTTGTTTCTTATATCCGAATTCACAAGTACAATTATGTCTAGTATACCATATTTGTCAAAAAAAATCCTAAATAATAATGAGAAAGTTCAAAATAAAACTTTTGCTAATAAATAAACATACAAAGTGACATTTTAATACCACAAGAGAAGTTTAATCAAGTCTATACAACCACAGAGCATAATATGTATAAGGGAAAATTTCTAGTGTGCCCCTCCAAACTTCCAAAATAGTATAATGTATAATGTAATTCGGCTCTGTGCCTAGCGATTTCGACAGATTCATCGATCCGATTCTGATTTTACGGTTAAGTAATTGATTCTGATTCCGATTATTCCTTCTATGATCACCATAATTAATGGAAAAATTAACTAAAATAAAAGTTAAATCATAACATATCATCATAAATGATTTCATTAGAACAAAATATTGAAATGTTCCTCAAGAGTAAGACCCCTATTTACTTGCAGCACAAACATTAGACCGAAAAAAAAGATGCAGAGAATTATTGTGTTTGTGAGCGTACGAACCATAAAATAAATAAAATTATATTTTTGGAACGAGATAATATGAATCAAATGATTTTTTCCGAAACTAAATATAATGAAAAAAAATAATTGAAGAGAATAAAGTAACCCAAGGACTCGATGGTATGGATAATACCCTAAAAAATTTCTTTGTCAATATTGTCTGAATTAATAATTTTCAGAAACACAATTTTATGTATTAGAAAATAGAAATAATAGTTAATTTTATCTCGTTCAAGCATGAAATAAACTTTTAAATCTGTTATTCAATGAATAATCATATTAAGTATAGACTGATCGAAGATAGAAATGGCCCATTTAAAACTAAATAATATAATGTTTTGTACACAGATATATAGAAATATTCAATTTAAAATAACATAACTTAAATTGTTCACACTATAGCAATACGTCTGATATATCAGACATGAGTTGCATGTAGCATGAGACTCATGTCTGAGGTATCACAACAATCCTATATAGAGCAAATAAATTGAAATAAAATGAAATATTCCCACTCCTAACTTATAGTAAGCCCTCACTTGTTATTTCTCAATAACTCTTTGAGTCGATCCAATGCAACCTTCGCCGCGCGATTCTGACAGGTTTCCTTCTTGGCACCATAAGTAGCACTACCAATCACCTCTTCATCTAAGAGAACATCTATGGTCTGGTTCTGAGCCCAGTTATTGTTATATTTCACATTAAAGTGATACTTCTGGCATAGCTCATGGAGCTCGGTTGCTGGGTGCTGTCCAAGAGTCTCAATGGTAATAAAAGGCTGTGAAAGTCTTATAAATATCTGTTATGAAAGAGTTGTAATTAGAGAAAAAAAATAACTAAAGAAAACACTAGTAATAAGGTACTTGGGTATCAATTTTAGCTGGTTAATTAACAACAGTGAAAATATGCAGCAAGGCTTTATATAGTACTTGCTACTAAGGTGTAATCTACTGTCTGAAAATTATGCTCTCGTCATTATTCATGCAATATATATATAACCATAAAGCAGGAGTTAAAAACCTGACAATTAAAAATTTATTGGCCTATGGTCTAAAGATGGTAGGCTACATATATTGGTCTGATGGCTCCACCTAGAAATATCAAGGACACAATAATAAACCTAGCTAGCTAGTTTGATATGCATCATCTTACAAAACTCAACATGCATGCACATATATAGACAGACCTTCCAAACGGTCTCATAACACTTGTTGGTGTCAACATAGACAGCACCAAGAAGAGACTCGATGATGTCAGAAAGAATTTTTGGTGGGTCCAAAAGCCCGTTTGAGTGTATCGGGTAGTTCTTCAAATCGTTAACAAATTCCTTTATCTGCACAAATAAACCATGCAATATTACAGTGGTCAGTTATACTCAGTTCGGTGTGTCATATGTATAACAAATGCAACGAAATAAAAAAGTGGCCAATTGGAAATTTAGAATGTAGTTCTATCTGGAAATTGAATTTTCGAGATATCAAGTGTCAAGTTGGAATAGTTTGACGGTGATGACCATAGAGCAGTATAATTTAGTGTAATTTAGTATAAATTAGTATAATTTAGTTCAACCTAGTTCTAGTATAACTTTTTATAAATATCTAGATTTAATGAAAAATTAGTATAACTTTTTATAAATAGTTAGATTTAGTATAAATTAATATTTATAGGATAATTAAGTATAAATTACTGTTAGTTAGTATAATTTAGTATAAGTTAGTACAACTTTTTATAAATAGCTAGGTTTAGTTATAAACTAGTATAACTTCTTTGTAGATTGGTACTTTTATGGAATAGAAAAGTAATAAACCTTTTGTTCCAATTTTAACATCCTTTTTAGATGTTCATCAGAAAAAGCATAGATTCCGGTCCATTTGTAGATCAGCTGATGAAAATTATATATTATACCAAAAATACATATCCCACAAATGGAAATCCTATGAAAGAGAGGGAAGAAAGAAACCCAATAGAACAGAAAAAAAAGCACCAAATTTAAACACAAATAAAGAGTGACTGATGTCTGACCTGGCTTTCAAGATGATGTGCCTTATGCCTTAGATACCGGTCGAGCCCGTGTGCGATAGCAATGCGGGCCAGTTTCTCCTTATCCACATTGGAGGAACGAAGACGTGTCATTGGTCCCGGTGCAAGATCAGGATAATTGTAGAAGACCTCTGAAGCGACACCAAAATTCAACACGGCATCACCCAGGAACTCCAGCCTCTCATACGACTTGACCGGTTTGGACGTGAAGTAGAAAGACTTGTGTGTCATGGCCTCCTCTACTAAACTCCTGTCATAGAACTTGTAATCAATAATTTCTTCAATTGCATCGATATGTGATTCCTCCATGGGTGGCAGCCAGACCAAGCTGCTCTCCTCTTGTTCGGTCTGTTCTGTTTCTTGAGCTTCTTGTGACGAACTCATGCTGGAATAGGAAGGTGCAATTGGGCGAGTGAGGGAAGGATGGATGAAGAGAGATATTGAGGGAGATAGAGAGAGCAAGAAAAGGGAAGCTATGTTTAAATAGACCGGAGAATCTATTTATATTTTTGGGATATGTATTTTTTTTATTTCTTTCTTTCCTTTCTTTCATACGGTTTCCATTTTTGGGATATGCATTTTTGGTATATAGTTATATAGAGTAAGGCTTGGGTGCTATGGATAGCATAGAGGGCTACGGTGCTACGGTGCTACGGCCCAATATTCAAGTTTTCAAAATTCTAACGGTTGATCCAAACCGTTCATCTTGTTCTCCATATTAATATGTATTTGGAGACCAAATTTTACATTTTTTGAAAATTTTTTACTATTTTTTTAGCTAGATAGAAAATCACTTGATCTAAAAAATTCTGCACCATTCAGATATTTGATTTTCTACCTAGCTAAAAAAATAATATAAAATTTCCAAAAAATGTAAAATTTGGTCTCCAAACACATATTAATATGGAGAACAAGATGAATGGTTCGGATCGACTGTTAGAATTTTGAAAACTCGAATATTGAGCCGTAGCACCGTAGCCCTCTATGCTATCCATAGCACCCAAGCCTTACTCTAGTTATATATATAGTTTTCATCAGCTGATCTATAAATAGACCGTAGAATCTATGCTTTTTCTGATGAACATCTAAAAAGGGTATTAAAATTGGAACAAAGAGGTTTATTACTTTTCTATTCTATAAAAATACTAATCTACAAAAAGTTATACTAATTTTTGACTAAATCTAGCTATTTATAAAAGTTATACTAATTAATACTACTTAAACTAATTTTAACTAAACTCATGTTGGAATAGGAAGGTGCAATGGGGCGAGTGAGGGAAGGAGGGATGAAGAGAGATGTATTGATGTTTCCAATGGACACACAAGAAGGCTAGGACAGAGAAATTGAGGGAGATAGAGAGAGAAAAAGAAAGGGAAACTATGTATGCAAGCAGAGAACAGGGGCAAAATTATACTAATTTTTATAGAAGGTTATACTATTTATAAGAAGTCATACTATTTTTATTTATCTAAATCTACCTATTTATAAAACGTTATACTAATTTTTTAATTAAATTTACATAGTTATAAAAAAAGTTATACTAGAACTAAGTTGAACTAAATTATACTAAATTATACTAAATTTTTCTCCATCAATTTATTTAGCACACAATCTCTGGCTCATAATTTACGTAACATGCTAGCATAACTTAGTTCTAGTACAACTTTTTATAAATATCTAGATTTAGTTAAAAGATAGTATAACTTTTTATAAATGGCTAGATTTAGATAAAAATTAGTATAACTTCATAAATAGTTAGATTTAGTATAATTAAGTATAAATTAGTATTAGTTAGTATAATTTAGTATAATTTAGTATAAATTAGTAGAGTAGAACTAGAGTGTTCTTAAGCTCACTAAGGTGTTTGGTGAGTTTAACTCTAAAATCTATTAGATTGGCTTGAAACAATAAATTCAAACCGTTGAAAATGATTTAATTCACGAGTGATAAATTTACATGTAAAGTTAATATAATTTTGAATTAATTTTGTATAAAGTCAAGGGGTAAAAATATTCAAAAAATGAATGCACTTAAATTAATTTCTAACCCTCTAATTTTGACCACTTGACTTTATACTAAAATAATTTGAAAACTTAAAATTTTTACATGTAAATTCGTCACTTATGAAGTGTTGGCTTTTGGAGCCCTAGTCTTACTCATTTGACTAGATTTGCAATACATACATAATTGCATTTTACAGTTTTTATTCTTGAGACATGTGCAGGTTCATTACAATTGGAGATATAATAAATACATATCGAGGATGAATTGATGAACTGCAATATAACATCAAGAATGTGGTCATGAAGCACAAGATTATAGATGATAAAAGCATAACTCAAGATTAAGGACAATTAATATGTAAAATTAATAAAATAAGATTGAGACTGAACAAGTGAGGCCTAGCGTTGTAATAGTCCATGAACCGTTGCAATGAAATAAATCAGGTCGCAGAAATGACTGCAACTCGTTAAATCAAATCACGAGGTCTAAACTGGAAAATAAGTCAGAGGGTTACCGTTGTGGTAACTGTTGCAACGGTCCTCTACCGTTGCACAGCCAAACCTGTTCGAACTACCCTACCGTTGTAACGAACCATGAACTGTTGCAACGGTCGAGGTCACTTACTTTCTTTTTTGGCAGCTCTCTATAAATAGAAGCTATTCCAAGATTTGGCTTGACACTCTAGCCGCCCCCAACTTCAATATTTCATATTTTTAGATCTAGATAAAGTCATTGTTGCTTGTGTGCTTAAATTTCAATACTCACAATCAATATCAAGTTTATTCAATCAATTACACAACTCCTAGAGTGATCCTGCGTGATCAACCCATTTACTGCTTTGAGCTGTAGTGCTCACCTCGGCAATCCTTGAGTCATTGCGAATCAGATTGACCAACTTGAGCCTTTAGTGCTCCTTGTTCGGGCCGTGTGACTTTCGAGAAGATTGTAAGAGCTCACCGGTTCCACTTTGTAATCCTTTCTCATTGGGTAAATAAAGGCGTGCCATCTCAAAGGTCGCGGGCCCTGGAGACGTAAGCATTAGTGCCGAACTTCGTAAACAACTCTCATATCAAGTGTCTCTAAACTCTACTTTTTACTTTACTTATTTTATACTTTTAGTTTAGAACAAAGTTATTCTAAGTTTCCACCAATAATAACTTTAGGATACCCTTGAATTTTATAACTTAGATTAAAAACTTTAAAATGACCTATTCACCCCCCCCCCCCCCCCCCCCTCTAGGTACCTTTGGGACCAACATGAAGTAGATGGATTTCAACGGCTTAGATTTGTTGTTCGAAACTGATATAATATATTTTGGAGTTAAGCTCACCAAACGCCTTGGTGAGCTTCAGAACATTCTAGTTTTACTCTAAATTCGTATAACATTTTATAAATAGCTAGATATAGTTAAAAAGTGGAGAAAGAAGATTTATATCCACAACCTTTTGACCACACTTTTTTCACAAATATTTGGATAAAGTTTCATAATAGTCTTCTAAGTAACTTTCTTTATTTTCCATATTATCTCTCATTTTCTCATATTTCTTTCTCTCTCACCCACACAAAAATTAAACCCTTTTCAAATAGAGTACGAGCTCCTCTCACGTAGCTTTCTCTCCGTCCGCCTCCGCCTCCCACCTCCGTCCCTTCACCTCCCATCTTCGTCCCTCCACCTCTTCTCCACCTATTCCTCGCGTCATGTGCGTCCTTTCAAGCCATGCGAGCTATTGGAATCCGCTACAACTATCGGCCCAGCCACTGCTCTAACCACGGAGATAGGAAGAGACAATCTAAGAGAGGCGGTCTAAAGGAGCGATCTATAGGAGAGAGATGAGGGCGAAGGTGATCTGGAGCATAATTGGGTTGTTTTATAGTATTTACCTTGTGATTTTTCAATGTTGTATCTTGTGATTTTACAATATTCATCTTATGACAATCTGAATGAGAGAGAGGCGATATGGAGAAAATATGAGGAGACAATCTGAGAGAGGCGATATGGAGGAGAGATGAAAGCAAGGCGATATGGAGTATTGATCTTGTTATTTTACAGTATTCTCCTTGTGAAAATCTAGAGGAAAGATATAATGTAGAGGTGATCTTGAGAAGATAAGAGGAGAGGATCTAGAGGAGAGAGATGACATAGAGGCGATATGACGTATTAAATCTTGTTATTTTACAGTATTCGTCGGAGCTTACCACTTCCCTCTCCTTCGCACAACCTCTTGAACTCTATTACGGTGTCCGATCAGATTAGGTCTATTGTTTCTTCTAGTTGTTTCTTTCTATATAAATCTATTTAGATCGTTCTTTTACATCTATTTGTTTCCTTCTATTTATATCTATTTGTTTCTTTCTATTTACATATATTTAGATCGTTCTTTTACATGTTATATGACTTAAATCGAGGATTGTATCTATTTTTATCTTAATTAATCCTCATTATGCAATAGTTTTCAGATCTTTATTTTACATAACTAGATCAATTCATGCATCTTGTTGAGTTAGTATTCTAGCTGATGCAGTTGTTTTACAGGATTCTTGTGATTGCTTTATAAGATTCTTGCACTAATTGTACATGATTCTTGAAATAGTTTTACAAAAAATTTACAATTGTTTCTTATACTGATTTAAATTTTCAGTATTTTGTAATAGATTTACAGGATATATATAATATTTTACAGGATATATGAATCATGTTTAAATGTTATGTAGAGTATTTTTACCGGATATAGTTCACAGTTTTACATGATATATGCATTATTTTACAATCACTACTACAAAAATGGTCATTGTACACTGCACATTGTACACGGATTTGACAATTTTACGTAAAAACCGTGGAGAAATTGTAATTTTTTGGGTGCCCGGAATATCTGTGAAATCTCTACACGGTTTTTTATTAAAGAATCGGTGTAGAAAGCCTTGAGAGAGCTACACGGACATTTATTAGGGAATGTACACGGCTTATTGTCTAAATAACAGTGTAGAAAGCCTTGATAGAGCTACACGGATATTTAATTAAAGAACCGTGAAGAAATGACCAACTTGTACACGGATGTCTGTTTAAATAACAGTGTACAAAGCTTGAGAGAGCTACACGGATATTTAATTAAAGAACCGTGAAGAAATGTCCAACTTGTACACGGATGTTTGTTTAAATAACAGTGTAGAAAGCTTGAGAGAGCTGCACGGACGTTTAATAAAAAGCCGTGTAGAAAGGTTATTTTAGGGTTTTGGTAAGGGCGCGCCTTTTCGAGCACCAAGTTGGTTATAAAAAAGGCCTTCTCCTTCCAGCGCCGTTTTGATCAATTCTCTCTCTCTCTGTAATCTGATTATTTACAGAGGGGGTAATATGAAGATCATGTTTTAATAAAGAAAGAGCTGATCGAATAAAGAGTTGGGATGAAGACCTTCAAAAAAAATGGAAGAGGAGGGATGAATGACCTTCAGAGCCAGACGAAGTGTCAGATGAAGAGTCCAATGAAGAGTCGGACGATTCTTCATTCGACTCTTCATCCGACTCTGAAGGTTGTTCATCCACCTCTTCTCTTTTTTTTGAAGGTCCTTCATCCAACTTTTTATTTTCAGCTAGCTCTTTCTTTATTAAAATATGTATCTTCATATTACCCTCTGTAAACCCTACTGGCACCAAAAGGAAAGAATCACCCACTTGTAAACTAAAAATATCCATTAACGACTGGAAGAGGGGATCCCCTCTTCCAGTCCTTAATGGAAATTTTAGTTTACATATGAATCTTTATTGAACTCTTTCTTTATTAGAACATATTGATCAATCTGTACTCTCCCTCTCGCAGTTAACAATTGGGCGGAAATTTAGGTTTATCAATTATTTCGGATCGCAAATCTATAAAGATGAGCTACTGTTTTTGGAGCTCATAAGATGACCAGTCCGATATAATTGATAACCTACATCTCGAATTCCCATGCGAATTGCTTCATTTCCCCCATTAATTGGTCTGATTTGTGCGCTAAAGTTTTTTTGGAGGATAATTTCAGAGTCGGATAGTCGGATGAAGGACCAGAGCCGGGTGGGGAGTCGGACGAGATCGTCTTCATCTGACTCTCCATCCGATTCTGAGGGTCCTTCATATATCCACCTCTTCCAGTCCTTGATAGAATTTTTTAGTTTATATGGATTTAACTTTTGTAATTAATGCTCAATAAGAATTTGTAATTTTTGTATAAATTAATGTACATGAATTTTTTGTTCAAATTGCTATATATGTTTTGGAATTCAGGATTTTAAATGTCTTCCTCTTTTTTGGAAATTGTTTGTTTTGCTATCTGAAAAACATAAAAAAAAAACCAAAAAAAAATACAATGCTAAACGGACATTTAATAAAGAGCCGTGTAGAAAGGTAGAATTAAAAAAGGTTGTTTCTTTTAATTAAAAAGAGTTAAAAAATAATTATACACGGCTGTTTATATAAAAGTCCGTGTAGCTCTCTCGACTTTCTACACGGCTTTATAGATAAATGTCCGTGTAGAAAGGTTTAGGGTTACAAAAAGGCCTTCTTCCAGCGCCGTTTTGATCAATTACTCTCTCTCTCTCTCTGTTGGTCTGATTTCTGCGCAGAAGGATCGAGACCGAAGCTGAGATCTTTGAAGTTAATTTGCATTTCTCCTCTCTATCTTGCTAGGGTTAGTCTTCCTCTTTTCTCTCGCTAATTTTCTGGTACTTATTATTGCTTAATTATTTAGGTCAATTATTTATTAATGCATGCATGCTTGATCTGTTAAGGTAATGTAAATAATTAGTGTATTGTGGTCCAATAACCGACCTATTGATGCTTTTAGGTCCATGCCCGTTCAAAATTAATCTAATAGGGATTAATTTTGGATAGTCCCCCGTTTGGGACTGCTCTTTGAATATTGTGTCTCATTTAGGATGTGAACACATTAATTAGCGGGATTTAATTAGTGTTTGAGAAAAATTCGTCAGCATTTCTCCTTATTGCTCCTACGAGTATGTGGTTTACGCATACTTGGGGAGTTAAGGGGAAATGCTGTCGAATTTTTCTTAAACACTAATTAAATCCCGCTAATTAATGTGTTCACATATGAGGCATAATATTCAAGGAGTGGGTTACGATTGTAAACCGGCCCGTTTGTAAGCCAAGAATTTGTAACAATGTATGTTGCTCGACCACCATGACTAATTGGAATCATTATTTTAATTTAATTTACAGATGGATCGAAGTTGGATGTACGAATTGCGACGTGATACTGCAGAATATTTGGCTCGCGTTGATGAGTTCATAAAATGTGCCGAGAGTTATAGAGCGAAGACAAAGGATAACGACATCTTGTGTCCTTGTAGAGATTGTAGCAATTTTAAAAGATTTGGGGACTTGGAAGAAATTAGAGCTCATTTGATTTGTCGGGGATTTCAGAAGAGATATACGTGTTGGTTTATGCATGGTGAGAAAATTGGGGAATGTAGTGCTACCAATAGAAATTTTGTTTTGGAAGACAATGTTGATATTAATGTAGAAGTTGATGATAATTTTGAGCTTCATTCCAACGATGATTTTGAGAATGTCGAAAATTTTGATAATCTACTTGAACTTAATTACAACGAGGATGATTGTGTGAATATTGATGAAAATGCAGAATACGATTTTATTGAAAATCTAGAAGACATGTTACGTGATGTGGAAGATGAAATTAGTGATAAAAATTATAAAAAATTTCAGTATATGTCTAATGAATCCAAAAGGCCGTTATATCCCGGGTGTACCAAATTTTCAAAACTGTCAGCTGTGTTGAAATTGTTGAACTTAAAAGTAGACAATGGTTGGAGCGACAAGAGTTTCACGTCCTTATTAGAGCTCTTACGAGAAATGCTCCCAGATAACAACGAGTTACCCTGTACAATATATCAGGCGAAGAAGTTGATCTGTCCAATGGGCTTGAAGGTCGAAAAAATACATGCCTGTCCGAATGACTGTGTATTGTACCGTGGAGAGTACGAGGCCATGCATGTTTGTCCTAAATGCGGTGTTTCACGGTACAGACGTAAGAACCAGGACACTGACGATGGTAACGATGAAGGAAACAAGGGTCGGGCTCCGGCTAAGTCGGTGTGGTATTTTCCGATAATACCGAGATTCAAACGGTTATTTGCAAATCCCAAAGATGCGAAATTATTGCGTTGGCATGAAGACGAGCGCAAAAGGGACGGTAAACTAAGACACCCAGCTGATTCTCCTCAGTGGAGAAACATTGATAGAGATTTCACAGAATTTGGTGGCGAATCAAGAAACCTTAGGCTAGGGTTGAGCACAGACGGAATGAGTCCGTTTGGAAGCATGAGCAGTCGGCACAGTACTTGGCCAGTTCTTATATGCATTTACAATCTTCCTCCTTGGTTGTGCATGAAACGCAGGTATATAATGATGTCATTACTAATCCAAGGACCCAGACAACCCGTAAATGACATAGATGTATATCTCGCACCATTAATTGAGGACCTCCAAAAATTGTGGAGGGATGGCGTCCGGGTGTGGGATGCGTACGGTAAAGAGCAATTTGAGCTGCGGGCCATGGTATTTTGCACCATAAACGATTTTCCCGCGTACGGAAATTTATCGGGCTATAGTACTAAAGGAGCAAAAGCGTGCCCTATCTGTGAAGATGACACGCAGGTGCTGAGGTTGAAAAATTGTAAAAAGAATGTTTTCATGGGGCACTGTAGGTTTCTTCCTATTAATCACTCATACCGTAAGAAGAAGAAAGAATTCAACGGGAACACTGAGCTTGGAGTGGCACGTCGTCCGTTAGACGGGAAGGGTGTCTTCCTGCTGGTTAAAAATCTTAAAGTTGTTTTCGGAAAATGTGCCAAAGCACCACCGAAAAATATTTGGAAAAAGAAGTCCATATTTTGGGAGCTACCGTACTGGGAATATTTAGAAGTGAGACACTGCCTAGATGTCATGCATATTGAGAAAAATGTCTGCGACAGTCTGATCGGCACATTGTTGAATATTCCGGGAAAGACTAAAGACGGTATCAATGCTCGAAAAGACATGGTGGAAATGAAAATAAGACCCAAGCTTGCACCGCAGGATAAAGGGAAGCAAAAGGCATACCTACCTCCCGCAATGTGCACAATGTCGAAGACCGAGAAAACAAGCTTCTGTAAATGCCTTCATAGTATTAAAGTCCCATCAGGGTATTCTTCGAATATTAAGAAGCTTGTGTCCATGAAGGACATGAAATTGATTGGTCCGAAATCCCACGACTGTCATGTTTTAATGACACATATGATTCCTGTTGCAATCCGAGGAATTTTACCAAAGCCCGTTCGGCAAGCCATCACGAAGCTTTGTTTTTTCTTCAATGCAATTAATTCCAAAGTGATAGACCCGCTAAAATTGGACTCTCTGCAAAAGGAGGTCGTCGTTACTCTTTGCCATCTTGAGATGTATTTTTCGCCATCTTTTTTCGATGTTATGGTTCACCTTGTTGTTCACCTTGTGAGGGAAATTAAGATTTGTGGTCCCGTGTTCCTGCGGTATATGTATCCATTCGAGAGATTCATGGGTATTTTGAAAAGTTACGTAAGGAACCGACATCGGCCCGAAGGTAGCATCGTAGAAGGATATTCCACAGAAGAGGTGATTGAGTTTTGCACCAACTACATGACCGGTGTTGGTCCTATTGGCGTTCCAACATCTCGATACGAGGGAAGGCTCCAAGGAGTAGGGACTATTGGGTTGAAAGCCATACTTGCTGATAGAGATGAACTGTTAAAGGCACATTTTATTGTACTACAGCACATGGCAGATGTCACTCCCTATATAGATGAGCACATGGCAATCCTTCGACAACAGAACTACACGAGAAGTCAGAAGTGGATTACTGACGAGCATAACCGTTGTTTCATAGGATGGCTGAAAGAAAGAGTGAAGTCACACTCCGAAATGTCGCCCGTAAGTGAAACGGTTAGATGGCTGGGCCAAGGACCCCAAATGGTTGTTAGAACATTCCAAGGATACGAGATTAATGGATATACATTTTACACTAAATTACAAAGTGATAAGAGCACCATGCAAAATAGTGGGGTGACGTTGGTGGCGACGTCTCAAGAATTCAGTAGATCAGGGGATGCCCGGCCTGTAATGGCATCAAACTCATATTACGGTGTTATTGAAGAAATTTGGGAGCTCGTTTACAATGCTCACCTCAGCATTCCCTTGTTTCGGTGTCAATGGGTCGAAGACCGTGGCGTTAAAGTTGATAACGACGGGTTCACAATGGTAGATTTTAACAGAGTCGGGTATGTTGATGATCCGTTCATACTCGCCAAGCAAGCAACCCAAGTCTTTTATGTCACTGACCCGAGTGATGCTAGGTGGAGCATCGTCTTACCCGGAAAAAGAAGGATTGTTGGGATAGAAAACGTAATCGACGAAGAAGAGTACGACCAGTTCGATGAGATACCTCCATTTTGTGCCGATGTGCAAGCTGAGATAGCAACAACTACTGAAGAACAAGACGAAGCAAATTACATGAGATCTGACCACAGTGAAGGACTATGGGAAAATGTTCAAACAGTGGAAAAAAAGAAAAAAAAGGAAAAAAAAACCAATGTATAATATTTATTTCGTTTAACCGTGAACAATTTCATATTTATATTCCAGAAAAAAACAATTTATAATATTTATTTCTTTTATAATATTTCAGAGATGAATAGCCGAATAGATAAGCATAGTTTATTTGCATTACTGATGAGATCTTTGGATGACTGTAAACCGATCGATAATATTTTACTGTGTTTTTGTATTTTACATTTTATTTGTTTATTTATTCCTTTTAAATATAAATTTTATGAATATAGATATCTGATAAGCAGAACCGATGGTGAGAGAACCCATCGAACAGCCCCCTTTTCTCTTAAGAAGAGTTTTAATGACAAATTGCTTTTCTACACGGACATGTAGTTAAATGTCCGTGTAGCTCTCTTTTAGCTATGTATTTCTTTTTTTGAATATTTTAAAATGTTTAAAAACCTTTCTAAATGTTCGCAGCCATTTTGCATTTATCCTTAAGTTTTTACATTTATTATTTAAACTGGAAAAGGAAACTACGCTCCATATTATGAAATTTTGCATTTATTCTTACTATTTAATATGGTTTTGTATGATCTGTTGTTCAATATTATGATTTCGTATCATTGTTTATATGTAGTGTTTTTTTTCTAGTTGACATATTAAGTGCATCATTTAAGAATAAAAAAATAAAGGCAACTTATTATGTAAGTACCAACAAAAATCCGTTTAGAAAGGTTTTCCACATGGACCTTTAATCCGTTTGGAAAACCTTTCTAAACGGATTTTTAATTAAAACTCCGTGTAGAAAGGTTTTTCACACGGACTTTTAACTACAAATCCGTGTAGAAAGGTATTCCACACGGACTTTTAGCCCTACTCTTTATTAATTAGTTTTTACTCTTTTACATGTATTAATTATGAGCAGGCTTTTGCATCGTTGGAACTTATGACTATTAAATAAAAGACAATTGAAAGGGCACCATATTCATTCCCTAACCCTTTAGTAATTAGAGCCATATTTATTGACCAAAACTATTAGAAAGAATCGTACACGGACGTTTAATCAAACGTCCGTGTAGAAATAGTTATTTTAATTAAGACGTCCGTTATGCATGAATCTTGTAAAATGTTGCATTTATTTTGAAGCGCGGAATTCGAATAGTTGCCTTTCTATGTAATTATCTGAGAAGATGATCAAAACAACTTCATAATTCTATATAATCCGAGAAACTCCATTACAAAACAATATGAATTGTACATTTCTTTTGAACTTACTTCTTTAATTTGTTCCCAGGAAAAATGGATCCCTACTCATCCGATGACTCACAAAATAACAGTGACTACTCAAACTCTAACGATTCAAATAGTTCTGAGAGTGAGTTCTTCCAGCAAACTGAAGGTTCAGACTCAGACGACTCACAAAACGACTTACCCACTGGAGGCATACAGTGCACAGTGTGCCAAGAGGTCGGAAAATATGAGTGGTTGTTCCATTGCAACCACTGTCAAGACTCATACCACCCGTTATGCGTCTGCTCAAATACTTACCAAGGCAGCAGAGATCCGAGATACAATTCATGGATCTGTCCTAGGTGCGAGAACGATGACCAAGAAGAAGAAGATGATGACGAAGACGACGATGAAGAAGAAGAGGAGGGAGAGGAAGAGGAGGAAGAGGAAGAGGCTGCTGGAGAAGATGATGAGGAGGAAGGAGAAGAGGAAGACGAGGAGAAGAGAAGGGCGAGGAAGAAGCAGAAAAAAAATGAAGAAGATCAAGAAAGCAATAAAGACAAAAAAGATGAATCTTCAAATAAAACCAAGAAATAGATTATTTTTATTTTTAATATTAAATAATTTATATTTCATTTGTCTATATTTTAATTGTTTATATTTTGTCTGTTTATATTTTATGAATCTTTACTTAAATATTAATATAAATTTGAGATTATTAATATAAAGGTATTTTAACACTTCAATTGAATATCCATGTAGAAAGGTATTTTAACACTTTAATTTAACACGTTAATTTATATCTATAACATATTAACATTATTAATTATTTAGATAGCATCATTTATTTAACAAAAAAGAAAAATTTATAGAAAACAAAATGTTGATTAAATTAAACAAAATATATTACATCAAAAAGGATCCTGGCTAATACATCATATAACACAAAAAAAACTGATTAAACAAAATACAGAAGAAGAAAACAAAAAAAGATAGCTAAATTAATGAAACATGCCTTCATAAAGGCCCTGGCGCGACCCCGGCCTCCTCCTAATCCAGGGGCTCTTTGGCCTGATCCAGCGATCGCCCCTCCTTATGTACGGCTTTGGTGGTGGATGCCCCCTTGGACTTCGGCGTGGCACATTTGAAGGCGGCCACGGCCATGTCCTCCTGTAGTTGGGAGGAGGCCTGAGATAGCCAGGAGGGACTTCGAAACCGGGGGGGAGTTCGAAATTAACATCAACCTCTTCGGGCGGGACGTAGCCGGAGGGCAATGGCCACGGCACATTTGAGGGGTGAGCACTGCCGGCCGGAGGGACTTCGGCCATTTCTACTTGCAAATAAAATTTATATAAATATCTTGATCGAACTAGTTTCATATAGAATTTTGAAGAGCCGTTTCGTCTTCTAAGAATTTTAAATTAATAAATATTTGCACACGGATGTTTAATGAAATATCCGTGGAGACATTCTCTATCATTTCTAAACGGTTTTTTACTTAAACATCCGTGTAGAAAGTTAAAAGATTTGCTATTTAAACTGAAAATGTGCTTTTTAAATAATTATCAAATGGAAGTCGGAACGACGTCGCTTCAAACTCTGAAATTTTATTATTTATAAATATTTGAGTTTAGATGCAAATTAAGTTTAAAATTTTTTAAAAAAAATAAAAATATGTCTTTACATTTCGAACTTCCCAAGGCGCGAATTTGTTTCCGCGAACGCATAGAATTTATACACGGATTATTAATGAAATAACCGTCTAGAAATGTCTTCCTTCACGGATGTTTAATTAAATATCCGTGTATAAATGGTTTGCGCGAAATAAAATGCGCGCTGGGTCGGCCTGGTCACTTTCTTTTCAAAATCCCTTCGTCTCCTCTTAACCCTAAACCCACGCGTCTCCTCCTCTCTCTTTCCGTGGTTCCTCTCTCTTGGTGCTGCCACTGTTGGTGTTTCGCTCTGTCCTCCTGTAGTTGGTGAACCTCTAAGCTCCTCTCGCTCGCTCGGTAGATTGTAGAAAGAACGATGACACATTCAGGTGAGGATAATGTAGAGAATGTAGCTGTGATGGATAATGTAGAAGGAGAGAATGTAGCTGTCATGGAAGAAGAGGTCTCGCAGGCTCGGCCTGAAAAAAGGAAAAGAGGTCCGACAATGTGCAAGAAGATCACTGAGCAGAAGGAAATATTGCCAATCGAATTCCACAAGAACGGCTGTGCGACGGGTGATAATCGGGCAAAGTACTCAAATTTTTGCGCCTCCACGGTGAAGAAACATGCATCTATCCTGGTCGAGCGCTGGGATCAGTTTGATCAAAAGAAGGACAAGGACCAATGGTGGAACATTGTGAAGGTAAAGTACCTAACAATTCTAATTTTTTTTTTGGAGTAGATGAACTTACATGCAGTAGTTTCGTTGTCAATCAGGACCAGTGGAACATCGTGGACGACCCAAAAGACAAGATAAAGGGAGTGTCTTTGAAGATAATGAATGAAGCTTGGAAGCAATTCAAGAGCAGGTTGAAAACACTTTACATGGATCAAGGGAAAGATCCGTTGCCAGTGTATCCTTGGCTGACACAAGAGGTGTGGGAGGAGTTCCAAGCTTTGAAGAAAACAGAAGAATTCAAGGTATGTAAATTTAGGTAACTCATTAGAGCATCTCCAACAGTGATTGCTTATGGATTGCTTATGCTGATGCGTCAATTGTTTCTGTAATTGCTGGGTTGTACGGCTATTGCTTATTTAGCAATTGTTGGAATTAATTTCATAACCGCACAAATTAGCAATTAATTTCAATTGCTGGATTGGAGATGCTCTTAGTTTTTGTTCTTTCTCAATCTGTACCCATCTTCCTTAAGTAATGGATTTACTTTGATGTTCGAAGGAAAAAAGTGAGAAGGGCAGGAAGATCGCCAAAATGAACAAGTACCCGCACAAATTAGGGTCAGGTGGTTACGAGGGTAAGTCGAAAGAATGGGCAAAAGTTATTTTGAAAAACCAACAGTCTGACTCACCCGTGGTTAAGATAAAAAATCCTAGGGGCCAAGATTGGCTCATGGGAAGATCTGAGGTAACCCTTGAGGGGCGGATAGTACTCCCAAAAGACGTGGAGCCCGTTGCTCATAAAATGGTAAGAGCCTTTTGTTATAACTGTGTCATTCAAACAAAATCATAACTTTGTGTACATTACTTAGTGTTTTGTTATAACCAATTTTTTAATTAACAGTTGGAGGTGGAGGAGGTCAATTCTGGTGCCCGGACTGTCGCAAGTCAAGAAGATTCCTTGTCCTTGGCGCTCCCGAATCCAGAACACACCGGTCGAGTTAGGGGCAGAGGGGTCTACACGGGCTGGAAGGAGGAATTCAATGGAGCAAAACCCCGGAGAAGACCTCGTGCCAAGGTCAACAAAGATGAGATGGAATCAAGGTTGGCGCAGGTGCGCCAGGAGGTACGCGAGGAGCTTTCAATGGAGTACAACCAGAAGCTGGCTGAGCTGGAATCAAGGATGGTGAACCAAATGCACCAAATTAGGCAGCCATCCGAGGACCGACCTCCCGTTTCTCCGGGAATTCGGCGAAGCAGTCAGGCATCCGGGACCGAAGTGATAGGCGGCTTGGACAATCTAAAGGTAACCACTACTTGTTCATAATCGAAAGGTATTGTTGATTATCGCGGTTAATTCGCTAGACAATATTATTTCATTCTAAAGACAACTAATTGCTGATAATTATTGCAGGAGGCCACAGCATGCGACCTCGTCATGTATTTCGGTACTACTCCTCTGACCATTGCTAAGGGCACTGTATATCCTCCTGCAGCCGGTGATCAGTTGAGGCCCAACTATCTCCGCGTAGCGATTGAGAAGATCACGCAGGATTGGGCTGTGAGAATACCTCTTCCTGTCCCTGTCGATGAAATGGTGGTGCTTGATGATGCCCGCTATTCGACAGTCCAATGGCCGAAAAATCAAATTATTTTGGACAATGTACGTAAACTCCAAATTAATGGGATATCTTATTCAAATCATTCTTTTCAAATACTTGAAAAAGACATATACAACATTTGATACAGATACGAAGAGGTGAGACAATCAATGAGGATGAAGCGTTGTCACCGGTACGGGACATGGAATTATACTTGGTGTCTGTTGCGCCAGAAGTGCCTGATGCGCCAGTGGATGCGCCAGTAGATGCGCCAGTGGATGCGCCAGTGGATGCGCCAGTAGATGCGCCAGTGGATGCGCCACTAGACCGTACGGGGCTCACAGCAGAAGAGGTTAGCCGTTTGCCTGGTCAGTTGCAGACTCTCCACGTCCACTTGATCAAGGCACCCAAGGACATGACGGCTGTTACCTTCAGTGTCCCCCCCGGTATGTTTCTACACGATGGCAGGGAGGTCGTGCTGCCTTTCACAGAATTCAACGACTTTCTACAGGGCGCCTCGTCAAGCGATAAATGGCTCGATGTGGGAGTCATCACCGTTTTCCTCATGTTAGTGACCAATCAATTATTTATATCATGTGTATAGCACTCAAATATATATACTCTAATGTAAAATGATGATTTTTCAGGTTCCTAGTCCATAAATGCCGTGAGACCGCATCGAAAGGTAAGGTGAACTTGTGTGCACTTTTGGACCCCGGCAGAATTAATGGAAACATGTTGGAATGGTATGAGGATGATTGTGTCGACTACTTGCGTAAAGCGATGCATCATGCTCGTGGGGATCAAAAGAAATTTCTTCTCCTGCCATACCACCAAAAGTAGGTTACTTGTAACCCTTAATTGTTTATATTTTCAGTTAAACAATTACACAATGAACCATAGCAAACAGTTGTGTCACCATTACATGCTGAAATATATATGTCACTAATTTTATGCTAAAGTACTACAATTCTTCTCCCCCCACAGCTCCCACTGGTGTTTGTTGGTGATTGTGCCACTTGAAAATACGATTTATGTCATGGATTCAAGGCGGCCCGACAAATCCATCACCACTCAGCAGTCTAAAAGAGTCATGACTGTTATAATTAAGTAAGTTATCTAAATATCACTTGGTTTGATTTTTTTTTTTTATAATTGTGGAATTGCTAATTACAGTCACTCAATTTTGTAAGGGCTTTTCGGCAATATCTTAAAGAGGGTGGAGTGCAGAGCACGGGTAAGAGCAGAAATAAAATGAATGGGCTCTGGAAGGAGGTGAGCACACTATAATTTTATAATTTCATATTTTTGGGTTCAAAAATTTATTGTCATTCTGACATAGGCTGCTGAATGTAAATATCAGTGCCCGCAACAGATTGGCGGTTGGGAGTGCGGTTATTACACGATGATTTTTATGTTTCACTTTGTTGAGAGCATACAATTCAAATGGCCAGCATATCCGGTATGTAATTCATATGTTTTGCCTTGACTTGTCCATACAATTAATATTGATTTCCTCTAAACTTGTTTTATTAGTTGCATTGTTATAATTGCAATAATTTATTTCTATAAAGCAAAACAGAGATGTAGTTGCCGTATTTTTGTAACTTGCATGTTTCGAATTTTTTGTAGTATTCACCAGATTCAAAGAGTTACTCCAAGGAGCAGTTAGATCACTTTAGATGTATGTGGGCAGATTTTTTTATAAAAGAATTTTGTAAACCAGAATATGGATTTGTATGATCTTTGTATAATTCAGTGTACATGAATTTTGTATTAATTTTTTATATAATTTGGAAATTTCGAAAATTTACCGGTTTTGGTATTCTTATTTTGGAAATTCTCTGTTCTGGAATTGATCTGATTTTAAATGGCTGGCAAAACTGGAGGCTAGCCAAAAAAAAGCAAAAATTTTTTAAAAAAAAGTAGTTCAATTATACACGGACATTTTAAAATTTATCCGTGTACAAAGGTTTTTCCAAATTAAAAAAATAAAGAAGAAAATTAATACATAAAATTATATATTAAAAAAATATTAAAAAATAAGAGAGCTACACGGATATTTAATTATACATCCGTGTACAAAGATCATTCAATATAAAAAAAATATTAAAAAATAAGAGGGGTACACGGATTTTAATTATACATCCGTGTAGAAAGGTGTTTCCACATTAAAAAAATAAAGAAGAAAATTAATACATAAAATAATATATTTAAAAAATATTAAAAAATAAGAGAGCTACACGGATATTTAATTATACATCCGTGTAGAAAGGTGTTTCCACATTAAAAAAAAAGAAGAAAATTAATACATAAAATAATATATTTAAAAAATATTAAAAAATAAGAGAGCTACACGGATATTTAATTATACATCCGTGTAGAAAGGTGTTTCCACATTAAAAAATATTAAAAAATAAGAGAGGTACACTGATATTTAATTATACATCCGTGTAGAAAGGTGTTTCCACATTAAAAAAATAAAGAAGAAAATTAATACATAAAATTATATATTAAAAAAATATTAAAAAATAAGAGAGCTACACGGATATTTAATTATACATCTGTGTAGAAAGGTCATTCAATATTAAAAAATATTAAAAAATAAGAGAGGTACACGGATATTGAATTATACATCCGTGTAGAAAGGTGTTTCCACATTAAAAAAATAAAGAAGAAAATTAATACATAAAATTATATATTAAAAAATATTAAAAAATAAGAGAGCTACACGGATATTTAATTATACATCCGTGTAGAAAGGTCATTCAATATTAAAAAATATTAAAAAATAAGATAGGTACACGGATATTTAATTATACATCCGTGTAGAAAGGTGTTTCCACATTAAAAAAATAAAGAAGAAAATTAATACATAAAATTATATATTAAAAAAATATTAAAAAATAAGAGAGCTACACGGATATTTATTTATATATCCGTGTAGAAAGATATTTCAATATTAAACAAAATTAAAAAATAAGAGAGCTACACGGATATTTAGATAAATAACCGTGTAGAAATCTAATTGTACACGGTTTTTTATGTAATAATCCGTGAAGCTCGGTTATGGAGAGCGCCAGTGTCAAGTATTTGTAAACGGCTGTGTATGTAATAATCCGTGTAGCTATTCGGTAATTGTACGCGGTAAATATCCGTGTGTATATATACAAGGATTTCTAAACCGTGACAGCCTACGCGGCGGGAAATCCGTGTAGCTCGCTTGTTTATGTCCGTGTATAATCACTTATTCTGTAGTAGTGAATATATATTATTATTGATGTTTAAAGGTTTATGGTATATAGTTCACAATTTTACAAGATATAATTTACAGTTTTACATGATATATAGTGTTTTACATGATATAGTTCACAGTTTTATAACTTTATTTGTTTTATTTTTTTGCAGGATGATATTTCTAAAGAACATATTGTTCTAGTGATGAGGCTTTTAACTCATCCAAACAATACTAAACAAAGGCAAAACGAAGTTAAAGCCTTTGGCAACAAGGGCGGAGACGGACTTTCAAGTTATGGCAGTCAAAATTTAGAAGATCCGTATGATAGATCAATCATATAAAATTTTCACACAAAATATGTGGAACAATTTAAAAATATTCATATCATTTACTCTAAATTATATAGTAAAATCATGTCAAATTACAGAAAAATTGAAAATAAAGATCCTCAGCTGTTGCCAAGAGAAAACGGTACGAGAACTGCAAGATAAGATCAGGGAGCAACTCACCTTAAGCATCCTAGATTCCTAGATCCGAAATGTTTATTAATATATAAAAAGAAAATTTTAATTTCAAAATCTTCAACCATTGTCAGTTTATTTCTAGAGCTATCCAATCCGAAAAATAATTATTCGGATCCAAGTTCCAACCCGTCGGTCCGAAAAATATTTTTTCAAATATAAGGTTGCCTCGGAAATGTAGATTCGAAGAATAATTTTTCAGATTTACAGATCCAATTTTTTTTTTCAGATTTACGGATCCGAAATATTATTTTTCGGATTTGCTTTTTTTTTTTTTTTTTTTGAAGAAAATGTCTTTCCAAGAAATGATTTGTCGGAATTGATATTTTTTTTTTAGTAAATGTTATGATTTTTTTTTGTATTGAAATATTAGTAATATTTTTTTAATTTCTTTGAAAATAGATAGAATATTATATAACTACTAAGTTCAAATAATGTCTGGTATTATATAAAGAAAGCTCACTATTTTTTTTCTATTTTCTATTTAAAATACTAAGTTCACATCTGTTTTGCTTCATCCGATTGTTTCTAATTTCAATATTGCCTTTAAATCTCCTGTACTGTTTTAAGAATCACATGGCAATTATTAGTTTTATAACATATATGGGGTTACTAATTCAATTATTAATTGACAAAACGAACTTGATTGCTAAGAAATCTCTATTTCAGGATTAGGAAATTCTATTTATTTATAACTTGATAAAAACTTGATCGAAGATATCTCTATTTCAGGATTGGGAGATTAAACAAAGAGGTAAAATATGGATACAGAGAATAAGTCCGTTGCCTAAGCTATTATAAATAGCACACAAGAGAGAAGAACTAGGTTTCTCTCTTTTCTCTTCACCATAATACCACAAGCTTAATTCCTTTTCTTGGTTCTCAGGTTTGCATAATTTTTTCAAAATTTCAGATATTTATATCAGGTATCTGATATATTGTCACACCCCAAACCAGGAATTCTGGATTAAGGTGTGATCAACCTCGCCTCGTGCTTAATTAGTCATTAAGCACGCAAGGCTAATCATCAATAATAAATCAAACAGCAGCGGAAGCAAAATAATATAATTATCAAGCATCAGTCACATAGCAAATAAATAAACATACACATACATAACATATAATTCGATCCATCTCGGATCCAAATCACACCATCTATAGAAGGGGATACATGATCTATCGAGCCCGTATATATATAACACAGAAAATACGGGACTCGTAAACCTAATCAAAAGCATAATCCTAACTAGGTCAAGTGGTGTGGCCCTCGGGGACAGCTCCTGACATCTCCTGCTGCGGACCGCCAGAATCTGTACCTAAAACCCACGAAACAACTTGTGGGTGAGCGACGAATCGCCCAGTATGTGACCCAGAATTATCCCCTCAGGGATCCTCTACGGTCAAAGCACTTTTATTTATAAAATGAATGCAATTGAAAATATGCACATGTGTGAACCTATATTAATATCTAATATAATTTATCATACTTTGAATGATGCCATGATGCGATTATTCTATTATGCCAACATGCGGAATAAACCCAAAATAAAATCAAGGTGAAATATCGGATATAAATCCAGTCGGAGTCCAGTACCAAAGCACTGTGTGAACAAATATAATAATAATAGTATGAAATTAAGTAAATCACCCCGTGCCGTGCCAATAGTATCATAAGAATCGAATAGTATAATCCAAGGACTGTGATCAGAGTGCAATGATACACGATGCCTAGTGACATCGAGCATTGCTCCACAAGAACTGCACACTAGCCGATGGTTATACCTTTACCAAAATAATCTGAATAATATAATCCAAGGACTGTGATCAGGGAACAATGATACACGTTGCCTAATGACATCGCGCATTGCCCACAAGAACTGCACACTAGCCGATGGTTATATCAAAATCCGGTGTGTCATCTCGCCTAACGATTCATCACCCAAACATATCCAATAGGAGAAATCATACAATGCAAGTCGTAAAAAGTTAATCTCTTCCCTCATGAGCAGGAGAGAACTCTACCGTCCGGCCAGACCAATAGGATCAGGGGCTCGTCGACCCCGTGCATCAAGGCTCGTCGACCTTATGCACTTGCACATCATTCCTCAAGGCCTGCACTAGCCTTGGGAACTTCCGTTCTAGGCAAAGTAGCTCCTAATGTAGGGAAGGAATAAATCCCGAATCGTTCGTGCCTCAGGGCTCGCATCCGGCCCGCACGTAATGGTAAAATGAATCAGAAAGATATATATTCAAAGTTTATACATATAATATAATCCTAAAGCCATCCAAGGATCAAGTGACCCTCAGCTCAGTGGCTGTCGGGCCGTCCCATGCCAAGTGACACCAAGACGGAACGAAGTCACTCGGCTCTGCTCAGCTCTCACCAATGCATGCGTATGCACGTAATATAATAATAATATATTGTCTTCCACGAGAGGGAGACAACTAATAACCTAATATTCTAATAATATACTTATAATATTATTTAATTATTCTACTCCTAAAATATAGTAAATTCAGGTTTTTCAGGGTTTATGCAATTCTACCTACAGTGCAGAGAGGATAAACATGCTCTACAGTTTTAATGCAACTACTTAAAATAAAGTGCGAATGTCAGGTCAGATGGATCGACTGGTAAGAGTACGCCCACGAAAAAAAATAATTCAGATATCCCACACCTGAGGGGGCTGGAGTCTCTGTCGCTAATAATCAGCGCGCTCCGCGTATGCCCCGAACTGCGGGTCCGTCGGATCGGCCCACGGGTCGGACTCGTACGGAGTTGACTGATCTGTGATCACGTAATTTAAACTAATTAAAATCTACGCTAATTTTATTCTAACCCTCGTCCCAATTAATGTACAAGTCGATTTCTCGATTACTTTGGTTTTATAAAATTACCGGTTCAGTCAGTCGGATTGATCCGATTAGGCATATATCATTTAATTAATTTCATGTCATCAAGCTTAGCATTAATCTTAATTTACAAGTTTGTCAACTATTGATCATTCACTTTGGTCTAGTTTAATCTAATTTACTCCTAATTAAATTTATATTCTAACGATTTAATTTGAAGATATATTGCTTGTATAAATTCAAATGTCGAATTATTCGTAATAAAATAATTGTTCGGGAGTTACGGTAAATTATACGTGCTTTCATTTCTAATATATTTTAGTTTCCTATCTACTTGATTTATTTAAATCGGACTATAAATAAATTTTAAAAAGGGTTCGAAATTCGGTTTCGAATGTTACTTTACAATTAAAAATTCTTAAGGTAATTATTTAAATAAAATCTATTAATTATGTGATTGTTGCGAATTTTATAATTCGTTTAAATATAGCTAAGCTATTTTATATTCTAGAAGTGTTATTCGTTTATAAAATTTTAAAATAGGACCTTTAATTATTTTACGTGTTTCCTAACTAATTTTATTTCTAAGTCGCGCAGTTCGTTATTTTCTTACAACTAATTAAATTCCTACGTTTAATTAGCCGTTTCGAATCTAAGTCCATAACAAATATTTTTCGTTGCTAATTAATTGTCCTTTATTAATTAGCAACGAATTTTTGTACAAGTTCGAAAAATGTTTAAAAAAATTATTTTAACTTTAAAAACTTTTTATGAAACTTTTATTTTAATTTAATATGTGGGGTGTTTTAATTAGGTTTGTTTCGGGATCATACAGGTGTCCAATCGGGTTATTATAGTATCTGCTCAAATTATGTTATGAGTCATCATCGAGGCATCAGACCCTGGACGGTATAATCATTTTCCGAGCTAGTTCAAGTTTACGTAAGCATTCGATTTTAATTCGATTCCTCCTAAAACTTAAACTTTAAAAGCCACGTTTTATATCCGACAATTACGCCTTTTGGAAATAATTCCAAATACCATAATTTTGATATCCTTTTAAAATTCTGTCAAGCCCATTAATATCAAGGCCCAAGCCTTGTTCCAATTTATTAATAAATTAGAAAATAGGCCCAGCAGAACGAGAGCCCAAATGTCATCTTATTAAATCTCTTTTTTTTTATGCAAGGGCCCAAGCCCAAATAAAATTCAGCCGAACCCAATAAGTAAAAAGGCCGAGCCCAATAATATATATAATTTTGCACCTTAGCCCTTAGAACTTAGTTAATCTCACAAGGGCCTACATTTTTCGCATCCAACCCCAAGTTTTCCCCAATTTCACCATTTGGTCCCTGTCAGTTCAAGTACTGGTAAACACAAATCAACACCGTACCAGAAATCCATGGGACTGGTACACTGGTACCAGTCACCTACACAAGTCAGCAACACACCATCCATATACACAGCATCAACACAGAACCAGCACAATATACACAACAAGCAAGCACAGGTCAGAGGCAAACACCCAGCCAAACAACACAAGCAAGGCAACAGGTCAAGGTAACCAGAACCCGAAACAGAGCAAGCACAGGTCAGAAAGCACGGCAACACAGCCAAGTGCATCGGCTTGCCGGGAAAATCAACAACCCGCACAAGCCGCAGTTCAATACAACATTAATCAAGGAATAATCAAGGGTGCGCATACTAACCGAGAGAGGCAAAAATCACAGAGAAGGCTTAGCAAAAACGGCCGGTACCAAGTTTCAAATCTCGCCCTTCGGCCGTCAAAATCAAGCACCAGAAACAAATCAGCACGCACCCAAGATTCAACAAGCAAACACCAGAAATCACCGAGCCACCACCAGAACAGAACAGAACGGAATCGATCGGCACCAAGCAAGCACCCCAAATCAACAAGCACAAAGGCAACAGACAAGCCACAAGAACACAACCCCAAACCCTAGGGTTTTGGGGAGATCACCACAATCACAGAAAAATGGAAGGAAAAAGAGAGAGGTCTCAACTCAGGAGCGGAAAAGAACCAGAGAAACCCAACGAGAGAGAGAGAGAGACTTATATACCCGTTAAAGCACACACAGGGACAAAAGGGAGCGGGTCGTGGCTGTCAGAACCGTCTGACAGGCCGTGCGGCCAAAGTCGTCGCGCACACAGGCGAAGTGACAGGAGCAGGTGAACCGGAGGCAACAGCGTCGCGCGCGCGAGAGAACGAGAGAGGCGATCGCCTCTCTTAGGGTTCCCATGAGAGAACCAGCGAAAGAGAGAAACAAAAGGGGACGGGCCCAGGGGCAGAGGAAAGAAAGAGAGAGAGAGGAGATTTAAAGGGGTTTTCAAAATTCCTGTGTCAAGATTCGTGCAGGGATCCAATGGGTAAAAGAATTATAGAAATGAATGGACGTTCTTAATTGTTATAACTCGATTAGTTAATTGGATTTCAATGAATTTGATTGGGAAATTTGTTACGAATTATTCGAGTAGTTATATTTCAATTTAGGATCCAAATAATTCGATATCAATTTTATATAATTATATATATAACTATCTATTTAATTATACTTCTATGATTCATAAATGAATGGGGTTATAAAATTTTATAATGTTATGTGCATGAAAAATTTGTATTTTTATACTTTTAATTAATCTCAATATTATTTATTTATTTACATGAATCGATTTAATTTGGTTTATTTTATTTCTTAAGTTTTACGATCGTAACGAATTTTCGATTTACGAGTTTACCGAATAATTATAATTTTCTTTATAGTGTTGTATTTTATTTTTAAACCTCTAAATTTGAAAGTACATAATGTCATAATGCATTTATATTTCGAAATTTTAGTTTCGTTTTAAATAATCAGATTAATCAGATCGATCATTAATTTAATTAGAGGTTTTTATTTAGTGCAAAGATCAATTTAGCAATTAATCGTGTTTTAAAATTTTGGAATATAACATATATAATGTTTTTTGTCGAATCTGTGGTGGAAAATGATTGTTTTTGACAGAAAATTTTGTATGTGTAGAGAAAACCAAGGAACTCATAGATTCTTGTCGAATCTAAATCTGCGCTGTTTAATTAGAATTTGAATCTTCTTTTCAACATGTTTTCCCCATTTCCATTTAATTTGAGCATTTAAACTGTAACAGAGAACTTGATTAATGGAGGACCTATACAAACACGACTCAAACTCTTGGCTGAGACGCACCCGTTTCTGTAAGACTGTTTATCACCAGCCGAACCCTTCACAAATACCCATCATCCCTAATTTAATCGAGCTCAAACTTGGATCCTCTAACCCAAGCTCTAACCAGGCATCTATCTCCATGACTGTCACCCGGGACAGCACCTCCAAGACAAGTCAGACAACTGGTGAGGTGCCAGTGGAATCAGGTTCCAAGATAAAGAAAAATAACCTGGCCTCCATGAATGGCGCTATATCTGACATGTTTAAGGAGGTGAAAAAGACCATCAGAAGCCGATTTATTTGCCCACCACACAGAGAAAGAACAGTGAAGTCATCCTCGAGTCAAAAGAAGAGAAGTTCCTGGATGAAGAAATATTTCAACCGTGAGATACGCCAGGTGGTTGTACTGGACAAATCAAGTGCAGTGCAGATGACTGGACGTCAGATATGTCAGAGCTGATTCGGTGGAAGAGGAACATTTTCTTGTTTATGTAGAAATTAATATCAGAGTGAGACTCAGAGCAGGTCTTGCAGTTTTACAAACTTCTTCTATTGCAGGTGTGGAATAAATAAAAAAAATGAAATAAAACTTAGATTCTTCACTTGGACTTGACAGAAATTGATACCAGAATGAAACCTGAATTTGTAAATGTTTGTGTCCTTTCATTTCAGTTTTAAAAGTTAGATTGGTCATGTATGAAATTCATTTTTCTTTGCTTGAAACTGAGGACAGGTGTCTCAATGTCACACATTTTCAACTGGTACTGGTACAAATAGGTATAAACCTGAAATAGTTTACAAATCCATGATTTTAAACACTGGTAGTTAGACCCCTTTTACTCAAAAGCTTGCATATAGTTTGCCACTGATCCATTGCTATAAATAGCTAATAATTAGGTGTTATAACAAGAAATGTAATTATAATATAATGCTGTTTTAGTGTGATCCATGTGATTTCTAGGTAACAGTAATTAATAAAATAGTTTATGCTTCATATAAATTATAAAAATCATTAAACATACCAAACAATTACAAAATTAAGGGGTGTGATCCATGTGATTTCTTGGATTAATTTTAATTTTGGTAACACAAAAATTAATTTACAGTTTGTTCCACTACGTGCAGTTTTACGATAGAGTTTCAAGTTTCAACCGTGCTGAAAATAAAAGTAGCTAGAGGAAAAGAAAAAAAACCAAAAAACTAGTTGTTCAACTACATGCAGTTTTACTATAGAGTATTTAGCTTCTTTATAAAACAGTTTATTTATGTTGCTGTTGGGTTATTTTTGAGTTTTCTGAACTATGACAATTAGTAGTTGCTATCTAGTTTAGTTTGATGACTTGTAAGTTCTATGTGGCAGTGATCAGGGAAGCAATTAATTTTCTTAAAAAGCTGAGACTGAATTAGGTACACGTTCTGGTACTGTTTCAGTCAAGCAAGCACAAAAAAGTTATTAGTTGAGACCTGTGATGATAGCTCCTAGGTTAAATTTACAAGTCAGTATAGTAAATTTGTAAGATTTTCTAATAAAACGGGCAATAGCATTTTTTTTCAAAAAAATTTATGGGGGATCTGGTACCAGAGGGCTTGGTACCGGTTGGTCACTTTACAACTGTACAAGTCACCTAACTCTCTTTTTTTTTTTGTCTTTCTTTCTATATTTTCCCTTTTTATTTTGAAAGAATGTTTTTAAAGCAGAGTATTATTGGTTTGCAATCACATACTAAATCAATCTACCATTTTATCCCCTCGGTATCTGAAAAGGCAAGAGAACTCACTTTAACCACCAGATCTACAAATGGTGATTTTTTTTTTCCTCAATCTCAGATCAATGGAATAGAGAAGAAGAACTCACTAGAATCAACAAACAAGTTCAATTTTTATAAAACTCAGTTCCTGATGCAACAGTTAAAATTGCAAGAATTGAGATTCAACAACATAAAAATGAATCCATAGACTAGATTTATATATAGGGGCGACACATCTGATATGCGTAACAAAACACTAACCGCTTGATTCTTCACCACCTCTGTTGCTTGCCTCAAACGTGCTCTCCAGTTCTGACTGGATGGGGACCAATTCACAGAGGTTCATTCTTTGAACTTGGGCTTCAACGGTAACAAACCTGTTCTTCACTCCTGTGGCCCGTTTTGAAGCCCAAGTTCAAAGAACAGGTTTGTTACCAGCAGCAAAAGAAGTCTCAGTGAATAGATTTGAGAAATTTGTGCAATGAAATAACAACAAAAAGTTTTTGCCTTTCATACCATGTGTAACTATAAGCCAGCCAAACAAACTAACGAAGAAAGTACTACACTATATAATGTAAACAGAGACAACTAAATATCCTCAAAAAAAATTTAATTTCAACAACCAAAATTTCACTAGCAAAAAATAAGGATATATTATGATCTGACAGGTGAACACTCTCCTTGTGAAAATTTAGAAAAACTAAGAATGCCTAAAACTTATATGATTCCGATCTTGTTTGCGACATCGAGAGCATCAAAGTCCGGTGTCAACCTTACGTAGGCCTTCTTTGTACCATCAGGCCTGCATTAAACAAAACAGGAACCAAATAATTAACACAACTTAAAACAAAACCCTGCAAGAATTTAAACTGAACAATTTGAAAAGCATCAGAAATTGAACCAAATACAGAACCCACCCTTCTGAGGAACCAATAACATCTAATAAATACATAGAAATAACAATATATTTGTAATAAGATGAACAAATTCTGTTTAATTGTACCTGTAATATACTGCAAAACATTTCAATTAATAAACCAAAAAACACATATCAATCACAATATATTAATAAAACACAAGCAAACAAGAAATGTACCTGATAAGGGTGTTGACCTTCTTGGCCTGAATGTCATACATCTTCTTAACAGCATCCTTGATTTTCTTCTTATCCGCACGGATATCAACAATAAACACAAGGGTATTATTGTCCTCAATTTTCTTCATGGCAGACTCTGTGGTGAGAGGATATTTGAGAATCTGGTATTGGTCAAGCTTGTTTCTGCCGGGTGCACTCTGTCGGGGATACCTAGGAGTTCTCGGCTTCTTCAAAGTGCGGGGCCGGTGGAAGGTGACAGAAGTGCGTATCTTCTTCTTCTTGATTCCAGTGATGGGCCCTGATTTAACTGCCTTTGCAGTCTTCTCAGCCTGACTTTTTGCATCAGGTTTCTTACCTGTGACAGTTTTTTTATAAGGAGATGGTTAGCAATTCTGATAGATTGTATGTTACAAGATTCCATTGTAGATGAAAAGATGTACTCAGAAAATAAAAGGGAAAAAATTATAACAGTAACAATTATTTTCTCAATAAATTTGAAAATTAACAAAATTTGTAAAATATTAGACAATAGAAACATGATTTATCATCCAATTAGATAACATCATTGCATGGGCTGCATCATTAAAATTGAATTGAAAATGTATATAATACAGATGTCAGAAATTCCTTCACTGGTTTCTGAAACACCATGAATGTAACCAATAAAGAAAACTTATTTAATTAAAAAAAACAACGAAAGAATTTTTGATACCTTTTACAGGAGGAGCCATCTCTGGCTATATTGAAACAAACTGAAAATATAAAAAAAAAACACCATGAATGTCTATACCCAGATTGTGAAAAGAACAACACTAATTGACATTTTAAATCTACGGTTGGTTGTACACTTGTGAAGATAACAAATCTAAACGAACTACATTTTCAGATCTATACACATGCATCTATCAATCCCATTATGCCATACAGGTAATAAGAATTAACTAAATTAAATACAGCAATATCACGGAAAAGCCTCTGGTCTTAATTAAAGATCCCTTATATTAATTAAGCCAAAAATAACTAAGATAAATCAATTATTGAATATAATTTGAATTATATATGTTACCTGGAGAGGAGAGGAGAGGAGAGGAGAGGAGAGGAGAGGAGAGGAGGGAGGAAGACGAGGTGGCGCCGAAAAAACAAACCCTAGCTACGCGAGAGAGAGAGAGAGAGAAGCAACGCAAACTGAGCGGGTTTAGGTTTTATGACCTCACTTGGACGGTTTGGATTTGTTGGATTGTGTGTATATTGCGCAGTGTGGTTTAGGCCTTTTGGGGCTACTTAGGACTTTTTCCCAAAGGCCCAATAAAATTATTTTATGTAGTCTGATTTGGGCCTAATGTGTTCAGAGGCTAAAGCATGAGCATGGGCTTTCAAAACTATGGAACAAACATACAAATGATATAAATTTAAATTAGCCTGAGTTACAGTAATGGAATACAGATGGGCCATCCAATCATGATTATCTTTGGATAACAGATTGCGAGACCAAGTGTGGTGGCCACAATTAAGGAGTCTACAAGAAATGCAGTTGTGGCTGAAACATTGTAGGTAGAATAACCAGCGAAGAAGATAAGAAATCAGACTGGAGGTTGGAACAATAAGTTGGCTTAGGATGATTTTCTTGTTTTTCAAATAACGATTGTAATTATGTTTATCTTTCATTCTCTGATGTAAAAACATTTTTCTTCTAATATATCCTTGACAGTCACTGTCAAGTTTTTAAAAAAATACAGTAATGGAATGCTCATGCTTGCTTGGAGCTCCGATTGCCATTTTAGTCATATATCAAGCTTAATTAATCTTTTATGGCAATTTTACCGCAAAATTGAGATTAGAGCATTCTCCATTCCATTCTAATTAGAAATTTATTACAAATGTTACATGTCCGACAAGTTAAATTAGTCTGATTTATAGTAATGAAAGTGATATAAAATTAATTTGCACAAAATTATTCAACTTGTTGAATTGAATGCTCTTACACAATATATATATATATATATAGGAGTTGACTACAGTGCTATGTGTAGCATAGAGGGCCTTCGTGCAACAACTCAATATTTCAGTTTTTAAAATTATAATGATCGATCTGAACCTTTCAACATGATCTCCATATGAATATGTACTTGCAAGCCAAATTTTATATTTTTTAGAATTTTTTTACTATTTTTTTAGATAGGTAGAAAATCACTTGAGCTGCATAGCAAGGTAGGAAACACCGATCCACAGTCAAACCGAGGTAGCAGGGGATCAGTTGGTGATAAATTCTCAGCAAACCCATGAGCTGTGTGAGGCCACCAATTGAGAAACATGGAAAGAGATGCACCATCAGCAATAAGGTGACAAATGGATACCAAGAACAAATCCACCACCATCTAATACATTGATCTGCACAGCAAGGGATCGCTTTCTAGGTAATCAAATAAACTTTTCTTTATTGGTAGGAGTTCCATTAAACAATTCAACTACTGGGCCCGTAAGTATCGATTCCAGAATAACACCCGTAACCCGAGTTTCGTTAAATTCGACACCCTTATCATTGCATTCGACATGAAGTTTCCCGTTACTAGTTTCTGTGATCCTGCCAGCAAGTGGGTAAAAATACTTCAGAGTTTGAGAGAGAGAGGATTTGAGCTTCTCTGACGTGTCTGGTAAATAGGTGGAGTAAATGAAGAGGATGTGGATGTAGATTGGAGGTGAGAGCTGGTCGAGGAGAGAGAGAAATGGAAGGAAGAGAATTGCATGCAGGCTGGGAAGGCATGATGCTTTGTTTTGAGAGAATAGTCACCTTTGCCATTTTCATGGACCGTTTAATTTGATCAGCATTTGATGATGATCCATGAGGTTAACATTTTTGTACCTATATATAAAATATTTGAGCTGTCCGAAAAGAAGAAGAGCTGAGGAAATTAAATGCGTGAAGGGATCCAGTTTTGACTAACTTCTATAAAAATATAAAATTAAAGGCTTGTGATCCCCGGCAGTTCAAATTAAAATGGAGAGATTATTTTCATTGTAAATGCCATTTATAAGAAGTGAGGGATATCTGCAGTATTACAAATAATGGAGAAGACGAAATGCAAATTAGACGCCAGAACACTGCTGCAATGAAGTGTATCTCTCTTCATCTATGAATATAATTAATTACTAGTATCATACCGTGCGTCGGGACATGCTATAAGGGAAAAAAAATATTAATACAAATAATAATAATTATTTAAAAATGAAGACACAGGTTAATAGAAAATTTATATGATTCTTTATTTTTAAGTACCAATGATATCAAATAATAATAGCTCGATTCGAATCTAATATCAAATATCGTACAACAATTTAATATCAAGATATAATATGATATCAAAAAACATAAATAAAAAGTGTTATCATGTGTGTGTATAAAATATATATATATACACACACACATATTATAAGAGAAATATATATTTACCCACATGTTCCAATTTATATTCTTCTTCTTCTTTGTTTCCAATTTAGAATACACACACATACATTGATATATTATCACTACTACAGAATAAGCGATTGTACACGGACATAAACAGGAGAGCTACACGGATTTCCTGCCGTGTGGAATGTGAGGGTGTAGAAATCCTTGAATATTTACACACGGATATTTATCCGTGTGCGATTATCGAGAGCTACATGGATTATTACATAAACAACCGTGTACATACGCTTGCCAGCGTCGCTCTCAAAACAACCGAGCTACACCGATTATTACATAAACAGCCGTGTATGATTACTCTTTCTACACTGATATTTAGCTAAATGTCCGTGTACGATTACTCTTTCTACACAGATATTTAGCTAAATGTCCGTGTAGCTCTCTTATTTTTTTTATGTTTAAATACCTTTCTACACGGACTTTAGTTAAATGTCCGTGTAGAATTGTCTTTTTTTTTTCCTATTTTTTTTTGGTGGCTAGCTTCCAATTTTGTTAGCCATTTAAAATTAGAATTTCAAAACAGAGAAACATTAAACAGAGGTCTTTTAAACTCATAATTCCAAAATTATACAACAGTATAAATAATTTATGTACACTAAATTATACAAAATTATACAAATCCATATTGAGCATTACAAAATTTAAGTTGAAACTGCCTTGTCGACATACATCTGACATCGTCGATCTGCTCCTTGGTGTAACACTTTTGCTTTGATCCATACTACAATTATAATTTGGTATTAGTTAGTAACAAGAAAAGATAGAAGATTACAATTCATGCAACATATATATATACAAAGCTTTTTGTACATGCAATTTCATGTGATAAAACATAACATATACTCCTTAGGATCCAATACAATGTTTGTATAAAAGTTATATCCTTACCACTTAGTAACCACATGATCAAGCTTTGGCAAAAACTTTTGGTTATGATCTAGTTTGGACCGAAATTTCATACAAACTAAGGCGTATTAGATCCAACATACCAAAAAAGGAGCTCCCATGTGATCCATGACATGATGCCTCTTGGTTAAAGGTCTCCAACATATTGCATCTCCAATAAGAATCCATTGATCAATATATATGTGCATACATAATAGGGAATAATAATTCTCCTTTAAAATTTTCATCCAAAATTAAAAGAAAAAATATTTATATATAAAATTAGTTGAATCTATCTAGCTTTTATACGAACCATTGAAAATCAATTTCGTAAAAAAAAATTATTGCATCTTATATGAATTTACGATGACTCTGATACCAAATGATAGTCTTAATAATTCATGACGTGTTTTGCAATTAAAAAAACACAAGCAATCCAAAATCCGTAAATTCAAAATAAAATAGCAAAGTAATTTAAATCTTACAGTTCTGAAGTGCAGACATCTTTAGGCGGAAGCGTTAGTATTGATCTTCAACGGTTTTCCTCAGATTTGATGATGGAGACCTTAGGCGTTTTCTTTACTTCTCACTTTCAAAAAATGGTCCACATTACACTAATTATTTACATTATCTTAACAAATCAAGCATGCATGCATTACTTAATAATTGACCTAAATAGCAATAATAAGCTAGTAACAGAAAAGATTAATATATATATATATACATGACTAAGCTTAGCAAGATAGAGAGGAGAAATACAAATTAACTTCAAAGATCTCAGATCCTAGCTCCTTGTGCACAAAAATCACAATGACACTACTGGAAGGAGAGAGAGAGAGAGAGTATTAATTGATCAAAACAGCGCTGCTGGAAGGAGAAGGTCTTTTATATAACCAAAACTCTAGAATAACCTTTCTACACGGATTTTTAAGTAAAAAATCCGTGTAGCTCTCTCAAGGCTTTCTATACTGTTATTTAAATAAAAACCGTGTACAATTTTCACCTTTCTACACGGCTCTTTATTAAATGTCCGTGTTGCTCTCTCAAGCTTTCTACACTGCTATTTAAACAAACATCCGTGTACAATTCTTACCTTTCTACACGGTTCTTTAATAAATATCCGTGTAGCTCTCTCAAGGCTTTCGACACTGTTATTTAAATAATAATCCGTGTACTATTCCTAATAAACGTCCATGTAGCTCTCTCAAGGCTTTCGACACTGATTCTTTAATAAACATCCGTGTAGAGATCCCACAGATATTTCGGGCTTCCAAAAAATTACAATTTCTCCATGGTTTTTAGGTAAAATTATCAAATCCGTGTACAATGTGCAGTGTACAATGACCATTTTTGTAGTAGTGTATATATTGTAAATATATTAAATTGCCCACAACAATATGTATAGGAACAAAGAAAGAGAAATAAGAAAAAAAATTGATTTCTATTGTGATCCGTATAGAAACGAAGAAGTAAGGAAACAAAGAAATAAGAAAATGAAATGTGAAGTCTTCTCAATTGAAGAGGAGAAATATGAAAACAAAGAAATAAGAAAACAGATAAATATATCGCTAAATTTCAGAGTTTGTTCAATTTTAATTGTAACGTATCATGTGACAGCACATGTGGTGAGTATGTTTTTAACTAAATTTAGACTTTTATATAAAACATATGCATTTAATCAAAAGAAGACAAATTATGTAATTGGAGGGCTAAGATCAAATTCGAAGTTTCATCTTTCAATCGTAATCATTAGCGGATCAGACACCCAACGTGCTTAATAATAGAATGGAGATGGTCAATAAACTTATACGACACTTCCAAATCTAAACTGCTATTTTCAGCGCTTATTTTTTAATATTCAGAGCACAGAGAATTTTTTTTTCATCATTATGCAACAATTGTTTTTTTTTTAATTAGAGTGAGCTAACAAGTTGTCATCTTATATTCTGATTGATAAAAAAAATTATTTAGAGCGGCCCCTTAACATTATCACACTGCACAATGTTATTAATATGTAAATCTGTCCTATGATTTAGTCATCTTACTAATTTTTTTTAAGGACAGTTGGCCAGTAGCTAGCTGTCAATATATTGAATAATAAAAAGTTATTTACAACTCCCAATGAGAACTTTTTATACTACTTTACACAAACTTAGCTCGTAAATAACACACTAATTAGGGCCACAAATGATCGAACTGTTGGGGTTCACGCGGTGCTAACCGGAAACCCGTTTAAGCTTAAGGTGCGGAATGACCGTAGAACAAAAATTTCTACGGCCAACTTAAGCTCAGGATTAAACGGGGTATGTCAGGAAACTTTTCAAGGCGGTCCACCTTCAGTATTCCTTTGGCATCAAAACCCAATTTAATCCTTTTACAGATCTACTCCATGATTGATTTCTAAAACTTTAATCTACTTACCAATTAAATAGATTAATATAGCATATTTATACCTTGTTTCCAAATCACAGTTGGAATGCAGACCGAGCGAGTAGAGCCTCACCAGGGAAGGAATCGACTCGGAGCATCAGACGTCTGATGCCTCTATCGGTTATCCACCAGGACTAACCAGAGAGCGGTTTGTTTCTTCTGCCAGAAATACCGTAAACCGCGGAATTCTGCAAAAAACACTATTCACGGGGAAAAGACGAAAACCCGTAAACACGAATTTTCGGTTGCTCAGTTTCATCAATATGCGAAACTGACATACCGCTAAATTCGGTAAAACACTATTCATCGATCCCGTAAATATACTCCACAACAACCCGCAAGATTATACGTCAAGTACGTATAACTTTCTTTTCTCAACCGAAACACTATTTGGGAGAGAAACCGAGAAAGAGAGAAAATACCGATCCGTTTCGACACGAAACCGGTACGAATGAATTAGTTAATTTCTCTCTACCCCTCCACCCCTATTTATAGTGTTTAGGGTCGGTTGCAAAAGACCAAAATGCCCTCCAAGTTCGGCCTATTTACAAGGTATGTCATTGACACCTCATCCTTTTATATGTGAAATGACCAAAATACCCCTTCCACACCCTTCCACACTCTTCTCCATGTTTCTACACATGCAAGGTGGCATAGGTGTGAAATGACCATTTTGCCCTTGTGGATAGGATTGATGACATGTCATCTGGATAGGATCAATGACATGTCATGCGGATAAGGACAAATAATATTCGTATAATTATTCTGAACAATTATATATATATTTTTCTTGCGGTTTGTTGTTTCGGTAATTTATACAACGTGTCCTGCACATTTATAAATTAACCGGTTAACTTTTATACAACGTGTCACACACGTTTATAAATTAACCAATGTTTTTGCTTGTTATTTTTACATAACATTTATAATTTAATTATAACACGTATAATTAATTATAACCATCTTAATATTAATTATAATCAATTTATAATTAATCAGTAAGATTCTCCGAGTAGCTCCTATATGGTGTGACCTAATAGGATCTGTGTTATGTTGGTAAATAGAGTTAAAACTGTTTTAACTTCTATAATCATGGGTGGCGTCTGGCAACACATCATGACCATCCAATTACACAGATGATGCTGTACTGTACAATATCACGATCCAGTAAACTATTTACTTGTGTCTGTTTTTCTGTCTCATAGCTATCAGATCAGTTTCAAGGTAGATGTGTGTCATCCTTGCTAACTGAATCTTTTCTTGATCTTGAGCAGATTATCAAATATAATTACTCTTGTAATTATACCGCTAGCAGGTAATCTAACTCTACCAAGGGGCCCAGTGATGCTATAGCTCATATAGAGATACGAGGGACAAATAGTATTCTTGGTAAACTATCACTTCCTCAGCTAAGCTATACATATGGAAAAGCTACCGTTATGACTGCTTTTTACGGACAGCGGTGGATAACAATCACACATACATATTTCTCAGTGGGAACGATAAATACCTCATACTGTAGAACGTGACACTGAATGAAAACATAAATGACACAAACACAATTCTATTTAATGTTTCATTCGGGGTCTGTCAAATACCATGTTCCTATAACATGTATCTATGTGATTAAAATGACATCTCGTGTCAGGTGGTTTGTAAAACTTAACCATCTTTTAATCCACATACTAACCTTATAGCGGTAATTAGTGTTCCTGCTAATTACCTTGGTCAGTGACCTTTTAAGAGTATATATCATCTATATTATGGAGTTTCACAATTTCAGTCATGAACTCGAAATGATCCATAAATTCAATAATACTCAAGGCAACAAAATGATATATAAATAAACATTCAATTCATGAACAAAGCTTTATGATAATTTATCGTATTATTGACTTCTAGATTATTACAAACTAACAATCTCCCACTTAAGCTAGGAGTCAATCATCGTAGGCCCTACTTATATACAAAACTCTATATTCTCTAAGATCTCATAGATCCTGAGAAAATCTCACAGCCAATCTTCTATGTGTTCCAGACCCATAGAAGCATTAAGCATCTCGTGCTTGGCTTGAGGAAGAGATTTTGTGAGTGGATCAGCTGTGTTGCTGACTGTGTCAACTCTACTTATCTTTACATCACCTTTATATTAATTATATCTTTTATAATTAATTATAAGCATCTTTTGATGTTTACGATCTCTCGTATTAGGTGATAACGTTGTAGACGAGAAACATATCCTTAGTTCTCCTCAAGAACTTAAGGATATTCTTTATAGCATTCCAGTGCCTTATGCCTGGATTACCCTGATATCTACTCGTCACACTCAAAGCGTACGAGACATCAGGGCGAGTGCACGACATGGCGTTTATGATAGAGCCAATAGCCGAAGTGTATGGTACTCTACTCATAGTGCTTTGCTCATCAGTTGTCGAAAGACACTGAGTCTTGCTAAGCTGTGTACCATGATTCATTGGCAGGAATCCTCTTTTAGAATCCTGCATGCTGAACCGATTCAGCATTTTGTCAATGTACGTGCTTTGACTTAATCCTATAAGTCTCTTTGATCTACCTCGGTAGATCTTTATGCCTAGTATATAGACATCCTCGCCCAAGTCCTTCATCGAGAAAACTTTTCTTTAATGAAGACTTGGCTAATTGCAATAGAGGAATATCGTTTCCTATTAAGAGTATGTCATCTACATATAAGATTAAGAAAGGCGATGACACTCCCACTAGTTTTTCTGTACACATAAGATTCTTCTTCGCATCTGACGAAGTCAAGCTTTTGACTTCTTTGCCAAATCGAAGATTCCAACTCCGTGATGCATGCTTCAATCCATAAATGGATTCAAGAAGCTTGCATACCTTCCCAGCATTCTCTGGATCTTCAAAACCCGTAGGCTGTGTCATGTACACATCCTCTTCTTAAATTTCCATTTAAGAAGGCGATTTTGATATCCATTTGCCATATTTCATCTTCATGAAATGCGGCAATTGCTAGGAGTATCTGAATTGACTTAAACATAGCCACGGGTGAAAAAGTTTCATCAATTCCCAGAATTTGTTTGAAACCTTTTCGCTACTAGCCGTGCTTTGTAAATAGTCATATTGTCATCCATGTCTGTTTTCTTTTGAAAACCCACTTGTTAGCTATGGGTTTCACCCCATCAAGTGGTACAACTAGGTTCCAGACCGTGTTGTCATACATGGACTGTATTTCGGATCTCATGGCCTCCAGCCATTTATGAGAGTCAGGCCTATCCATTGCTTCCGCATAGGTCAGAGGATCTTCAGTGTCAAAAATGAGACCTCGTGCAGTCCCAAGTACCTCTCGGGTGCATGGACTGTTCTTGCTGACCTACGTAGCACTTGTTCTTCTGGCTGTCGAACTTCATCCGCAACAATGTGCGGATTTAGTTATTCTTCAACTTGCGTTGAAGCACTTGAGCTCGGGACTAGAACCTCTTCCACAGCTACTTGTGGATTTGGTTCTTCCAGATGCTCATCAGCCGAAGTATCAAGTGGTGGGTATATCTGATCTAGTTCAGATGTATTATTGTGTGATGTATCTTGAATTTCTTCAAGTATTACATTACTCTCACTACTTCCTTTTGCGAGAAACTCGTTCTCCAAAAGTATACCATGACGAGCAACAACTAATTTGTTCTCGGACTGGTAATAGAAGTAATATCCTTTCGTTTCCTTAGGATAGCCTACGAAAAAATACTTATCAGATTTGGGACCAAGTTTGTCAGACGTCAGGTGTTTAACAAATACTTCGCAACCCCATTTTTAAGATAAGACATATTTGGGATTTCCCAAACCATAACTCGTATGGAGTCTTTTCAACTGACTTGGATGGAACCATATTTATCGTTAGTGCGGCAGTATCTAGTGCGTGTCCCCAAAATGATTTTGGAAAAGGGTGGCGTTACTCATCATGGAACGAATCATGTCCAGCATGGTTTGTTTCATTTTCTTGGCAACACCGTAACATTGTGGTGTCCCTAGAGGTGTGAGTTGTGAGACTATCTCACATTCCTTTAAGTACGTTTTGAAAACCATAACTCAAGTATTCGCCTCCACGGTCCTACCGTAATGCCTTAATACTTTTGTTCAGTTGATTTTCTACTTTAGTCTTAAATTCCTTGAACTCGTCAAAGGATTCAGACTTATGTCTCATGTAAGTCAATACTTTCATGAAACGTTTTGAGTCTTTTGTTATTGATGTTAAACACGGAGTTTTCCATTTCCAGCATATAAAGACCATTTAACAAGTAAGATGATCCATAATATGTCTCATATTTATAAATAGAACATCTATTGTCCTTTATAACAAACGAGAAACCATTCATCTCTAAACACGAGATTGATATGATATTTCTAGAAATGGTAGGAACAAAATAGACATTTTCTAGTTCCAGAATAAACCCGTTAAGCAAGTACAATTCTATCCTACCGACTGTAACGGCTGCAACTTGTGCTCCGTTTCCAACTCGGAGTTGTACTTCCTTATTGCGTAACTTCCTCTTAGTGGGTGCATATTCGTGCAAATATGAGCACATGATCCGGTATCCAGTACCCAATCATTAAGAGAGGTCGCAACATTAATTTCAATAACATAAATACTTGAGACTGAGACTTTTGAGACATTCTCAAACTTCATATCTCCAAGATAGTCCAGGCAGTTTCTCTTCCAGTGACCTTTGCTATTGCTAAAATAGCAGTCAGAGTTAGCAGAAACATTTATCTTGGGAGAGTTCGTTCCTGGAACCAACTTCCCTTTGCCTTTGTACTTAATAGTCATTTTTCCCTTTTGCTTTCTTGATCTTCCTCCCACCTTCTTGGATCATGAGGACATGAGAGCTATTCTCGATGTCTTTATCAGTGATCCTCAGCATCCCTTGGGGCTCCTGCAAGCTCTTATCCAACTCTTGCTTATGGGAGTTCACAATAAACTCCGAATAGCTGAGAGAAAATGAGTTCAGGATAACTTCCGTGGCCAACTCGTGGCTCAACGGACAGTTAAGCTTCTCCAGTTTCTCATCATCACTTGTCATACGAAGTGTGTGAGTACTGACAAAGCTGCTCTCTACTATTTAATCAGGGACCGGTGTATTTAGGATATATTCCCTTTTCTCACGTATGTCTACCTTTCGAATAGAGAGCGTAAAGAGAAAGACGTTTCTTTAGCCATATTTCTACAACGTTTAAAGTAAAGATTTTAGCTTTGTTCATGTAATGTTTTATTCCAATAATAAAACTCCCACTGCAAATTTGTTCTATTCCCGTTTGCAGTAGGACCAAGATCCATATTTTCACTAATAACCAAGGCAGTGTATGCATATCATGGCTATTAGTTATCTTAGGTAAGCAAACTTGCTAATCACATCTCTTTGTGATTCTTGGTTTCGTTAAAACATCACGTGTATTTAACGAAGACTTTGCCCCGAGCCCAAAACTGTTTTGGAAATCATCGGTAAGTAACCTCACTCTATTTGGTTTGATATGTCGGACATAACCCTCGACCACCAAAGGTAAAAGACGATGTCTACTGAGTAGTTTAATCATCAACCAATGAACAATGGTTTGAGGAGGATAGAGTGGGAAGGGCATACTACTTAATATTTAATGGGTTGGTGTTTATGCTTAACAGTGCCAGCAATCTCCAAAGGGGTATGTGAGAAAGAACGACTAATGTGATTCTATTCGTATCTTTATAGCGACTTCTTTCATATGCTTCATTAAGCAATTATGGAAAGAAAGTCTTGAATACGGAATGTGATCTCCATTTCTTTTCTTATCTTATGTCAGAAAGAACGATTAATGTGATTCTATTCGTATCTTTATAGCGACCTCTTTCATATGTTTCATTAAGCAGTCGTGGAAAGGAATTCTAAAATATCGAATGTGATCCCCATTACTTTCTTTTCTCAGCATATGTAAGAATGACTAAATGTGATTCTATTCGTATCTTTATAACGACCTCTTTCATATGCTTCATTAAGCAGTCGTGGAAAGGAAGTCTTGAATACGAAATGTGATCTCCATTAGTTTATGTTCTTATCAGTACCTCTTTGATACGCTTAGCTTTGTTAAGTAGTCAGTTCTTGTAACTGACTTTAGCTATTCTTTCGGACACGTGAAAGTCATCTGCCAGAAAGACAAAGGTGAGTTCCTTCACAAATCTTTCTTTGACATCACGTTCTTTCACGGTTCCTTTGAAAGCAATAAATCTAATTTATTCAGTTCACATCAAAGCAGTAAATCTAATTTACTTATATACAGGACCAAGTCGGGTATATAATCTATCAGTTACCAATTCTTTATTTTGCAGCTATGCTCAGTTCTTATTTATACCATTTAAAGCACATAAACAATTTATATGTTTTAAAATCAGATATTCTTTTCGGTCCATAAAGCAATTTGGTAACGTGACAAAGTTCCATTTGGGCCAGCCATTAGGACACGTGAAAGGGGCTCCCAAGAAAGATTGGGGTCACGAGGACCGCTTAGACTCAATCTTTCCTAGACAGAACCATCTCTTTCTTGTGTGGAAATGACAGCTCTTACTCAGGTACTTTATTGCTTCATCACATTCTTCGATGAACTTTACTTATCCGAAGGTTTTCGAAAAGGCGAAAAACTTGCACTAAATTTTGTCATTTCAAAAGCATAGAGTAATTTGGTAACGTGACAAAGTCCCCTTTGGGCCAGCTATCAGGACACGTAAAACGAGGGTTAGACGAAAAGTCGAGACTTTTCTTGTCATTAACCTTGTCGTTTACGGGTGGAGATTAGCAGTTCTTACTTGGGTACTTTATTGCTTCATCACATTCTTAGATATACTCAAACGCAGTTGAAAGTTTTAAAAACGAAAACATAAAGAAAGCATAAAATCCTATTTTATCTTTCTCGGTCGGAAAACCGATCCAAGAAATGTAAAAGTTTACATTTCATAAGAAAGCATAAAGAAAACTTAAATCTAATTTAACTTTCTTAGTCGGTAGAACCGATCCAAGAAAATCTCATTTCTAATCGGTTTTGGACTTAAACTGCAAATGTAAGAATTAAACTGATATGCGGTATATGGACCTAATTTGCATAAGTTATAACTTTTAGAAAATCAATCAGCGGGAGAGCCTTGTGCTCTGATACCACTGTTGGGGTTCACGCGGTGCTAACCGGAAACCCGTTTAGGCTTAAGGTGCGGAATGACCGTAGAACAAAAATTTCTACGGCCAACTTAAGCTCAGGATTAAACGGGGTATGTCAGGAAACTTTTCAAGGCGGTCCACCTTCAGTATTCCTTTGGCATCAAAACCCAATTTAATCCTTTTACAGATCTACTCCATGATTGATTTCTAAAACTTTAATCTACTTACCAATTAAATAGATTAATATAGCATATTTATACCTTGTTTCCAAATCACAGTTGGAATGCAGACCGAGCGAGTAGAGCCTCACTAGGGAAGGAATCGACTCGGAGCATCAGACGTCTGATGCCTCTATCGGTTATCCACCAGGACTAACCAGAGAGCGGTTTGTTTCTTCTGCCAGAAATACCATAAATCGCGGAATTCTGCAAAAACACTATTCACGGGGAAAAGACGAAAACCCGTAAACACGAATTTTCGGTTGCTCAGTTTCATCAATATGCGAAACTGACATACCGCTAAATTCGGTGAAACACTATTCATCGATCCCATAAATATACTCCACAACAACCCGCAAGATTATACGTCAAGTACGTATAACTTTCTTTTCTCAACCGAAACACTATTTGGGAGAGAAACCAAGAAAGAGAGAAAATACCGATCCGTTTCGACACGAAACCGGTACGAATGAATTAGTTAATATCTCTCTACCCCTCCACCCCTATTTATAGTGTTTAGGGTCGGTTGCAAAAGACCAAAATGCCCTCCAAGTTCGGCCTATTTACAAGGTATGTCATTGACACCTCATCTTTTTATATGTGAAATGACCAAAATACCCCTTCCACACCCTTCCACACTCTTCTCCATGTTTCTACACATGCAAGGTGGCATAGGTGTGAAATGACCATTTTGCCCTTGTGGATAGGATTGATGACATGTCATCTGGATAGGATCAATGACATGTCATGCGGATAAGGACGAATCTGAAAAGACCCGAATGCCCTCGGCCCGAACACAAATAATATTCGTATAATTATTCTGAACAATTATATATATATTTTTCTTGCGGTTTGTTGTTTCGGTAATTTATACAACGTGTCCTGCACATTTATAAATTAACCGGTTAACTTTTATACAACGTGTCACACACGTTTATAAATTAACCAATGTTTTTGCTTGTTATTTTTACATAACATTTATAATTTAATTATAACACGTATAATTAATTATAACCATCTTAATATTAATTATAATCAATTTATAATTAATCAGTAAGATTCTCCGAGTAGCTCCTATATGGTGTGACCTAATAGGATCTGTGTTATGTTGGTAAATAGAGTTAAAACTGTTTTAACTTCTATAATCATGGGTGGCGTCTGGCAACACATCATGACCATCCAAGTACACAGATGATGCTGTACTGTACAATATCACGATCCAGTAAACTATTTACTTGTGTCTGTTCTTCTGTCTCATAGCTATCAGATCAGTTTCAAGGTAGATGCGTGTCATCCTTGCTAACTGAATCTTTTCTTGATCTTGAGCAGATTATCAAATATAATTACTCTTGTAATTATACCGCTAGCAGATAATCTAACTCTACCAAGGGGCCCAGTGATGCTATAGCTCGTATAGAGATACGAGGGACAAATAGTATTCTTGGTAAACTATCACTTCCTCAGCTAAGCTATACATATGGAAAAGCTACCGTTATGACTGCTTTTTACGGACAGCGGTGGATAACAATCACACATACATATTTCTCAGTGGGAACGATAAATACCTCATACTGTAGAACGTGACACTGAATGAAAACATAAATGACACAAACACAATTCTATTTAATGTTTCATTCGGGGTCTGTCAAATACCATGTTCCTATAACATGTATCTATGTGATTAAAATGACATCTCGTGTCAGGTGGTTTGTAAAACTTAACCATCTTTTAATCCACATACTAACCTTATAGTGGTAATTAGTGTTCCTACTAATTACCTTGGTCAGTGACCTTTTAAGAGTATATATCATCTATATTATGGAGTTTCACAATTTCAGTCATGAACTCGAAATGATCCATAAATTCAATAATACTCAAGGCAACAAAATGAAATATAAATAAACATTCAATTCATGAACAAAGCTTTATGATAATTTATCGTATTATTGACTTCTAGATTATTACAAACTAACACGAACATGATCGTACGTTCTCATTCTATTCTTTACTCTCCTTTTACTAACAATGGGTTGACCGTATATATAATAGCTTCTTGATATGTTGTTTCATTGATTAATCTATTCGTTTGCTTTCGATCCTGAGAGAAGATCCTCCCACAACAAGAATGAAACACTTTTTGTGAGGATAAAAATGTGACTTTTCGCGACGGAGTACCGTCATTGTTCTACTTTTTCTATTCGTGACGGAAAACTGTCATAAATGCGTTTTTTCCCTCGCGAAAAATGTCTACTAATCCGATTCCTCTCTTTGCACAATAACCAGAGCCCCGTTATCCATGCCCTAGTCATCTTACTAGTTACATTGTATATACCTAAATGTATTCATTTCAGTTGTCAAGTATCTTGCTTGATATCCTTGTGCACCGGGATGACAAGAGGGGAAGGACCCCAAATTGGTTGGGGCCAATTTCAGTTGGCGCGCCTAGAGTAGGGCTGGGCAAAAAAGCTCGAACTCGTAACTCACTCATTTACAGCTCGTTTAACTCGGTTCATTTACAACTCAGCTCATTTACAACTTGAGTTGGCCAACTCGTTTAATAAATGAGCCGAGTTCGAGTTGGCTCCAACTCGCTCATTTATAACTCGAGTTACATAAAGTTACATAGTATTGGTCACAATAAATTCCAAAATAATCAAACCTGAATCTCTAGACTATTATTTATGCTTTGAGATTCGTGTAAAATATGTTTGAACTTGTATTGTAATACTATCACTGGTTAAACGAGTTGTGAGCCAACTCGAGTTGATAACGAGCTGAGTTCGAGTTGGCTCTACAACTAGTTATTATCATCTCAACTCGAGTTAGCTCGCCTGTTTATTAAACGAGCCGAGTTCGAGGTAACTCGCTCAAACTCGGCTCATTTACAGCCCTAGCCTGGAGTATGTTTGAATAGGTGTTGGATCCGCTGCAATATTATGTAACAATTGCTTGTAATTTTTTGAATTAATGCAATTCTTTATGGATTTTCAACCAAAAGAAAAAAAATGTTATATATAATTATTATGATAGTAAGACAAGTATAATAACTTTATTAATGTATATAAACATTAAAAAAATTGAATAGACAAAATTACAAATGTTTAATTTATAGGAAAGCTTGGCCTTTTTTTTCTCACTAAAAATGTTTAGTGGTCAGTGTAAGAGGTGGAAATATTGAAATCTAATATCTATTCGTCAGAGATAAATTTATTCACTTGAAAAAAAAAGAAAAAAAAATTATCTATAAAAATTAAAGTGGTTCAATCAAGAAATCCAATTTTTGAATATAATATAAACTTTACTTGTTTATTACTCTTTATTATTTTGAAAGAATATCATCTAATTGCCTCAACATCTATAATGATGAGCTTCATATATTCTTATAATTCCTATTGAATATAAAGTGACATGGGCCTCTCTTTAACAATTTTAAGCCCCTCTCCTCTTATAAAATAAACTTGTATGACAAATTCCTAACTAAACTATCGCCTAACACATTAATTACACAAATTAAGTTGCAATCAATGAGATCAATGAATTCTACTAACAACGTAATTTAAATTAATGGGATCAATGAGATAGTTGCCCGCACTCTATATATGCACCGAGCTAGCTAGCTAGCTAATAGTTGATTTCAGGACACGTGCGCGTAGATATCTAAAAAAATACGGCTATTATAGGGTAAAAAGCAATGTTGTAAATAACGGTATGCAGTCGTCGGACGGACGGGGTACCGCCAAACGATTAATCGGTATGCGGCCGATTAATCAGAATTATGCGGACAATTTAACATTTTTATTAAATTTATGTATATATATCATAATGTATTAAAAATAATTTATTTAACTCATTAAACTTATCAAATAAACTTAATTTAACTTAATTTCGTTATTATAACATGACACTCACTTATTTTTTTTAATGCATAAGCATTTTACATGTGTCCGTAACACATTTACTAGAATCGTGCCTGCACTATTGGAAAAAATAGAATCAGTATCGGTTATATACAGATATCAGTATCGGTTCACAACCGATCCTGATGAGGGCGACACAGATACCAAACAAATCTGTATCGGTTGTTACAACCGATGCAGATAGGTACCAATCTGCATCGGTTCTAATTAACAACCGATGCAGATAGGTACTAATCTGCATCGGTTCTAATTAACAACCGATGCAGATAGGTACTAATCTGCATCGGTTCTAATTAACAACCGATGCAGATAGATTTTGTAAATAGAATTTTTAAAATTCAGGAAAAACTATCAGCATCGGTTCTACTGTACAACCGATACAGATGTATATTTCAAATTATATTTTTTAAATTCAGAAAATAGAGTATCAGCATCGGTTCTGACTGAAAAACCGATACTGATTTGTATTTTAATTAAGAAAATCACTATCAGCATCGGTTCTTAAGTAAGAACCGATGCTGATACTCAATTGAATTTTTAAAAAATATTTTTTATTAAATGGCCAGCTTCCATATTTATTTAGCTGGCCGAAATTTGAAATTATCACAAATCCTAAATTATCAATAAAACACATTCTAAATTAATTAATTTTCAATAAAACACATCCTAAATTAATTATCAATAAAACACATCATAAATTAATTATATATCATACACATCCTAACTTATTACAAAAAATTCATGTTCCTAACTTCCTCTCGTCTTAATTTCTTTCAGCAAGGCTTTGGCCCACATTTGGCGAAAGTCGGCCAAGCGTTGTAACGTATATTTAGCGGGAATATCCTGCATTTTTAGAATTTGTGAAGAGCATATATATACAATTAAATTGTGTATTTTATTATATTTGAAGCAACAATTCTTATTTTTGAAAAATTTATAAATGCATATATACCTTCAATTGCGGAAAAACATCGAGACAGTGGTTTATTATGTCTTGCATGAGCAACATGGTATAATATGCACATTCCCAGCCGGTTGGTTGTTGTGGGCACTACATAACAAGTTTCAAAAAAAAAATGTTTGTATTACGAGCATACAAATGGCTTATATGTATATTCATTATAATTATATCGCAATATGAATTTTTACCTTGCAATCGTTATGAACTGTTAAAGAAGCACCCATTTCCTTTATGAAGACGCTGTTGAAATATGAAAACATTGAACAATCAGTACTTACGATACAGTTTTGAAATGATAATATAATAATAAAATCATTAGTATTCTTAAAAAACGTAAAATTTAGGAAAGACACTTACTCCTCGATAGCAGCACTGATCATCAGCATTCTTTTACCTTTCTTATCGGAATCGTACACGTACAATGCACGTTCTCTTGGCATAAGCACGACCAATATCCAATGATTTCTGCATGTTAGGTTTGTAGCATGTCATATTATTCAATTTATATGAATTGAAAGAAATATAATAAAATTAGAATATATATATATGTAACACTAACATCTGATGGTATGGTATGAAGATTAATCTCTTGTCCTGATTTTCTCGGAGTGCTTTCCCTATGTATTGAAGAACACGTCCTCGGTCATCATTCAACAGGGTGGCATTCGTTTGACTGGGGTCCATGAAACCAACCTGCTCATCGGGATATTCCTCCTTGAGGTATTTGTGCCAATACCTACAAAATAAAGACACAAAGGTGATCTCAATTTTGTGAAATTTGAATTACAAGTACTAAACATCTGCAATTATTATAAATATTAACTCACAGCATCCAGATCTGAACAACTGGTACAGTGAGCCACTCCCGTGGAGTAAGCAAGGCCGCATAATCATCTGCATAGACGCATATGGAGTCATCTGAACATAAAAGATCAGTTGGGGAATCGATTTCGATTGGGCTGCCATCTAGCTCCGAAAACCGATCACGAATATGCTTGAATGTCTGTCCCAGCTTGTCAAAATTGATACCATCAAATGCCTTGCAGTGACTCGTTACTTTCGGACCTCCAGGAATAATCATTTCTTTGCGTGGTTCCTGCAAAATTTCATAATAAATTGAAGTAAAATCCAAAATCATCTATAACTCTATCACATAGATACTAATTCGGAAGTATAAGAACTTGTAATAATAATATACCTCAGCTGAACCTATCGCTATCATGGACATCGGCCATGCAGTGAAACTGCCGAGGGCATCCTTTAGGGTTTCCTGCTCGCCATTTGGTACAGGTAATGGGTGATTTATGAAGTCCGCATCGAAAATACCATCCACCATCACTCTTGCATGGTCGAGCGGCATCGATCTGCCGTGAATTGTTCCACCGAGTGCAACTGGAACATGAATTGTCCCCACGGCTACTGTAACAGTTTTTCCATTGACAGCTGCCTGGAGTTTGCAGCTTATTTCTGCCTCCTGTTCAGATATATGTATTTACTCGAATAAACTAAAACGTATGAACAGTACAACATGTAATGGAAAATAAATGGTGAAATTTGAATATTATTGAATTTGAATTTGCATTACCTCAGTATACCCGGAAAGATCTGCAATTGGTTTGACTGACTGGCTGCTGCTCTGAAGGACTGTTGGGGTAAACGTCTGAACTTGTTGGCCCATTGTAACACTATAAGAAATATTATAAAAAAATATATATATATAATGGTATAATTATAAATTTTGCATTTAAAACTACATAAAGAAATTTCTATAAATAAAACATACATATATAAATATATATATATATATAAGTTTTTATAATTTTATATATATAATTGAGTGAATATATATATGTTAATAATCAAATTGGAAGGTCTAAGAAGTATAAAAAAATTTAATAAGAGGTTTTATGTGCAAAATATATAACCTTATGCAATAAATAAAAATTGAAGGACTAATTTGTAAAATACCCAAAAGCTTGTCATAAGCTTCTCTTGTACCGTCCAGTACCATGTTGGTACCGTGAGAAACAAAAAAAAAAAAAGAGGAGAGCGGGTGAGGGCAAGGGAAAGGAAGAGAGAAAGGGAGAGAAAGGAAATTTCGCGATCGATCGAACCGTCCGTAGATTCGAGATCAGAACGAAGCCCTCTACGCAATAAAACAATTAATTTGGTATAAATCTCTATTTCTCAAATTCTATTTGGAACCCTAGATTTCGAGTTAAATTGCAATTCTTTCGTTTAAAGTTCGTATTTGAGTTTTGATTCGAGATTTCATGTAATTAACCTCATTCCTTGAACAATTGAGTTGAATTTATGAATTTGGGTTTAGGGTTTTTGAAACTAGGGTTTATATTTTGGAAATATTATAAGGGTTGAAAGTATAAAAGTTATGCAAATATTTAAGTTCTTTCGATTGAAACCCGAATTGCTATTTAAAACTAATTACCGAATATGTGTCGAACCTTCGAACTTTGAGTTATGAAATTAGAATTTGATATTAACTTGAATGGTTGTATGGTGTCGAAAACTTGAATGAACCAAGTAGATATACACTTTAAACTGCACCAAAGCATAGCAACCATAAGTCGTAACCGAGCATCGATCGAAACAAGTTCTAACTAAACAATTGAATTCTGCATGTGAATTGCGGGCCGCAATAGAAAGCCCTGCGGGCCGCAACATGATCTGATACTTAACCAAAAATTTGAGCTGTGATGGTTACGGGCCGCAGAGAGCCCAGTACTTAACCAATTTTTGTATTCTGTTCTGTGTGTACTGCGGGCCGCAACAACACCATTATGGGCCGCAATTACTGTGCAGATTTGTAATAATTGAGTATTTTTAAACCTAATCGAAGGGGTATCGAATCGTAATCATATAATGTCAATTATATAGCAATTATAAGCTAATTAAACCCTAATGGTATATATTCTAAATAGAATCGATAAGGCAACAGCGTACGGAACCTCGAGGAGTTTAAGACGTAAGATTTACTTAAGAGCAGCGTACTCAGGTGCGGGATTTCTGGACTTGTCTGATATTTTATTTTCAGAATTAAATTGTAGTTCTATTGACATGTTGAATATTCTTGTTGATTGCATTATATGAATTGTGCATTTGCATTTCATGCCCTAATATTATCGAACTCGAATTTTGGTAAGTTGATTGACTTGCATATTGGTATTGAATACATTTGTGTCGATCTATTATGATCTGATTGTAGATGAAAAGTCACTGGAATTGGAAATGAGATGAAATGGTATGTTATGGATCACCAAAGTGTGACCAATTTGCAAAACCTGGTGCACGGGTTTTGGGAGGATTCTAAAGCTTTAGTCTCTGAGGCTCGTGTAAGTCCCCAGACCGGTTGGGGCAGGAGCAGTATGAAACTAGTTGTGAATGGTAGTAATATGAGTGACTAGTGTGAGATGTCGTATGCATGATCTGATGAGATATGCGTTTGAATGATCAATTGAGATTATGATTCTTAACGAATTTTCTGAATATGATCTGTAACTAGAAAGCTAGGAAATGGTTAAAGCCAAGCACTACCGATGGGTGTCATATACTGTACAGTAGGGTGGCCTTCGGTAGGTGTCTGGAACCCTACCGTTGTCGACGGGTTTGCGGTACAGCTGGGTGGTACATCGGTAAGTGCTACCAGACTTATTAAAATAATTAAGCCCAATTGTTGTTGATTTGAAATTCGATTTAATACTCTTGTGTTGTAATTCATTCGATTATCTGCTGTCAGGTATGCATTCATGTTTATATAATGTTATACATGTACAATGCGTTGTTGATAATTTCTTTTTGAAAATAAAGTTTGATTGCAAGTCCAGGGGTTCGTATGTGGCAAATTATCGCACTGAGATTTTATTCTCACACCCGTTGGGTTATCCTTTTCAGGTTCTGGTGCAGTAGGGAGCGGTGAGGCACGACAGTCTTAGGCCTCGGTATTTGTCCTTCTACCAGAGTTTCTATGATACCTGTTAGATTTTGGTTTTGTGGTTGTGATATGTTATCTACGTATATGTGCATATACGTAGTTTTTGTATGATGTGATGTATATTGGTATCTTTTGAACTGAATCAAGAGTTATGTTTATATTTGTTTTCTCAGAATTGTGTTGAATTGTTTAATTGCTTGTTGAATGGGGTTATATATTTGGGATTTATGGGAATTGAGTAAATGAATCGTAATTGCCTTGTAGGCATACGGGAAACTGTATGTTTACGGCAGGGACCCTGTCGCATTTTTTGTACAGGTTTGCTACGGGGTGTGACAGGTCTCCCTTTGGTGGTATCAGAGCATGGTTAAGCCTCAACCTGAACCAGTCTAATAAGATACGTGAGAGTAACACGTAATAAGGGAATCGTAACGAATAACGAGGTATTTCGTATAATAATTTGAAATATACATTATTATAATGTTATTTTTGGTATAGTACAGAATAATGGAGACACGTAGAGGCCGAGGACGACCTCGAGTGAACCCAGATGTACATATCGAGCCGGCTGCTGAAAGGGTTGAAGAACCGAATAGGAACCAAGAACTGGATGATCGCTTGATAGCGGCCTATGAAAGGGGTCGTCAAGCAGCAGAAAGGCGTAATATAGTACCGGAAGCACCGGTAGCTCAAGGAGGTGGACCTGAGGATTTCCGCAAGTTATATGATTCATTCATGCGACTAAATCCACCGCAGTTCGATGGCACCGGTGGGTACTCAGAAGCAGAGGAGTGGCTAGAGAAAATGAATGCAAAGCTCGTATTGTGTCGGGCACCGGAAGAGGATATGGTGGAGTTAGTAGAGCAACAGTTAGATGGAGATGCACGCTTCTGGTGGAATGGGGCCCGACGGAATTATGTCGGGGAAGCGGTCAAGATCCCGTGGGAATGGTTCGAAGAACAGTTTACTCGAAGATTTCTAAGCAATATTCACCGAGAAGCTTTGCGAAGAAAGTTTCTAGAGTTGAAGCAAAATAGGCGACCGGTAGCAGAGTACAACAACGAGTTCTTAGCATTATCCAGGTATGCTACCGATGTACAAAATGATCGAGTAAGGTATCACAGACAATATCTGGATGGACTGGACGGGAGCATCTCAATGATAGTTGATACTCCAATGGTTACAGAATTGCAATCGATAATGGATCACGCTGAACAAGTAGAAATGCATGCGAAAAGAAGGAATGAACAGTTTGCAGAGCGAAATGTGAAACAACGGGCTGATCAGAGTCGGCGGTTGTAAGGTCAAGGGGAGGCTCGTCAACAGCTAGACCCTCTCAAAGGCAAGTTTTTACACCTAGACCATCTTATGCACCAGCAGCTACCTCAGGATTTCGACCGGGATTTCAGCCTGGTTCTATGTGGTGCCGTTCTTGTAACCAGGCGCATAATGAAATTGAATGCAGACGCCGTACTGGTGTATGTTACTTATGCGGTAGTGCAGCTCATTGGGCAAATGAATGCCCGAATGCTATGGGAAGATTTCAGAGAGATAGTGGTGCAGGAGGATCAGCTAGTATGGGACGTGGCGGACCGTCATTCCGTGGACGAAGCGGTTCTCAAGTAAGCGGAGGCAATACTAGCCGAGCGGGCAGCGCCAATAGTACTGCTAGGACGGGTGGACGAGTAGCGGTACATGCTCTAGATGTAGCAGGAGAGGTGCCAAGTACTTCAGATGTGGTTCCGGAGGGTGAAGAAGAAACTGGATACCAGACAGATATGATGACAGGTATAATTTCTATATCGGATCATGATACCTACTGCTTAATAGATACAGGGTGCAGTCATTCTATCATATCAAGAGCGTTAGTGGAGAGTTGTAAATGGCCCGTCGAGACGAATAGTCAAGTGTTAAATGTTCAGACTCCTTTCAATTCCACCAACCAAACCATTATGATCTGCCGAAACCGAAAAGTTAGAATAGACGGAAGAGATTTTGAAGTGGACCTGTTAGTAATGGAAATTGCCGGGTATGATGTGTTATTGGGGATGGATTGGTTAACTCGGCACGAAGCAACAATTGATTGTATGCATCGCCGGATTTATTTCTCAACCGCAAGAGGTATGTCATGTATACTTAATTGTAGAAAAATGGGAGGGTTGATACCTTTTATTTCGGCCGTAGAAATGAGGCGGCTGATAGAGTCCGGATGTACTGCTTACTTAGCAGCCGTGGTTTATACTATTACAGAAGTTCCGAAGATTAACACTATTCCAATAGTATCTGAATTTGTAGATGTATTTCCCGATGAGATAGCAGGGCTACCACCAGAACGGGAAATAGAGTTTGGCATTGAATTGATACCAGGGACAACACCGATTTCGAAAACCCCGTACCGAATGGCTCCAGCTGAATTAAAGGAACTCAAAGCACAATTAGAAGACATGTTGGAACACGGGTTTATCAGACCCAGTACATCGCCATGGGGTGCTCCGGTATTGTTTGTAAAAAAGAAGGACGGGACGCTGAGGTTATGCATTGACTACCGGGAGCTGAATAAGGTAACCGTGAAAAATAAATACCCGTTACCTCGTATTGACGATTTATTTGATCAGCTACAGGGTTCTTCTATTTACTCAAAGATTGATTTACGGACCGGGTACCATCAGTTGAGGATCCGGCCGAGTGATGTAGACAAGACCGCATTCCGTACAAGGTACGGGCATTATGAATACCTGGTCATGCCGTTCGGGCTAACGAATGCTCCAGCAGCATTCATGGATTTGATGCATCGGGTATTTCACGACTTGTTAGATTCAACAGTGGTGGTTTTCATAGATGACATACTCGTTTACTCGAAGTCGAGGGAAGAACACGAAGTACATTTGCGCATAGTGTTACAAAGGCTACGAGAACATCAGTTGTTTGCGAAATTCTCGAAGTGCGAGTTCTGGTTAGAAAAAGTGGCATTTCTCGGGCATGTGATCTCGGGAGAAGGGTTAGCAGTGGACTCAAATAAAATTAAAGCTGTGACAGAATGGAAGAAGCCAGAGACAGTTACGGAGATTCGAAACTTCTTGGGGTTAGCAGGATATTACAGAAGATTTGTACCCCGATTTTCGCAATTAGCTGCTCCACTTACAAGATTGTTACATAAAGGTATAAAATTTGATTGGGGTACTAAACAAGATCAAAGTTTCCAAGAGTTAAAGAATCGACTAGTATCCGCACCAGTGCTTACTATGCCGATAGCTGACAAGGAGTATACTGTGTTCACTGATGCATCCCGATCAGGACTCGGGTGCGTATTGATGCAGGATGATCACGTGATTGCCTACGCATCTCGGCAGTTACGACCACATGAGCAGAACTATCCGACACATGACTTGGAGCTAGCAGCGGTAATATTTGCATTGAAAATTTGGCGGCATTACTTATATGGAGTAAAATGTCGTATATTCACCGATCATCAAAGTCTGAAGTATGTTTTTACACAAAGAGAATTAAATCTGAGACAAAGGAGATGGCTAGAACTTATGAAAGACTATGACCTCGATATCCAATACCACGCGGGAAAGGCAAATGTGGTAGCAGACGCACTGAGTAGAAAGAGTCAGGTAAACCTGGCATCTATCATTACAACCGAAACTCATCTATTAGAAGAAATGAGAAGAATGAATTTATATGTTGGGGCTTCTCGAGAATTTGCGTTGGAGATAGCTGGCAAACATATCGGAGGTAGATCTGAAGCAAGTACATCGGCAGTTGTGTCGGTGATTATGGCAGCAGTTGAAATCCGATCAGAGTTACTAGAGCGAATCCGAATAGAGCAAAACAATGACCCAAAGTGCCAACACTTTCGACAACTCTATGAATCAAATCCAGATTCACCGTTCCAAGTTCAAGCAGACGGAATTTTGAGATTTCATAACCGCATATGTGTTCCGAATAATGCTGAGTTAAAGGATCTGATTTTAGCGGAAGCACATGAGTCGGGGTATGCTATTCACCCCGGAGAAGTGAAGATGTACCAAGACTTAAAGAATTATTTCTGGTGGCCGAAGATGAAACGAAATGTGCAGAGCTATATTGAGAAGTGTCAGACGTGTCAGCAAGTCAAAGCCGACCGAAGGACAAAGGCGGGATTATTGAGACCGTTGGAGATACCGATGAAGAAGTTTGAATCAATCACGATGGATTTCGTGACCGGACTACCAAGGACCGTAGGAAGGTATGATGCTATATGGGTTATCGTAGACCGATTGACGAAAATAGCCCATTTTATTCCACTTCGGATTGAGATTTCCGGTAGAGAGTTAGCAGACTTGTTTCTGAAGTATCAATTCAAGTATCACGGTTGTTCAAGAACTATCATTTCAGATCGCGATCCACGGTTTACTTCACATTTTTGGGAAAGCTTTCAAGAGGCAATGGGTACTAGATTGAGGTTTAGCACAGCACACCATCCGCAAACCGACGGACAATCTGAACGGACTATACAAACACTGGAGGATATGCTCAGAGCTTGTGCGTTAGAATTTCGAGGTTCGTGGATTGATCATTTATACTTGGTTGAATTTGCATACAACAATAGCTATCACTCGAGTATCGGCATGTCGCCGCAAGAAGCGCTAACGGGACAACAGTGTCGTACTCCGCTCTGGTGGGGACCAGCGGGTACGTATGTACCTACAGGACCTCAAATGTTAGAAGAAGTGGCGGCCAAAACAAAAGTTGTGTTAAATCGGCTCAAATCAGCTCAGGATAGACAGAAAAAGTATGCGGATATACATAGAAGACTGTTGGAATTTCCGGATGGAGATCACGTGTGGTTACGGGTCTCACCTGTCCGAGGTGTGCATAGATTCGGAGTTTCGGGGAAGTTAAGTCCCCGGTACATTGGGCCGTTCCAAATTACTCGAAGAGTTGGACCGGTAGCGTATGAATTGGCATTACCACCAGCGCTGGATAGAGTACATCCAGTGTTCCATGTATCGCAGTTACGCCGGTATGTGAAGGACCCGTCGCATTGCATAGATCACTCGAATCTACATGTGCAAGATGACTTAACTTATCAAGAGGAACCGATGCAAATCTTGGATCGAAAGGAACAAAGGTTGCGGACGAAAGTGATCAAACTGGTGTTAGTCAAATGGGGCCGTCATTCGAATAAAGAAGCGACATGGGAAAGCGAGGAAAGCATACGAGCGAGGTATCCGGAGTTATTCGATAATTCAGGTACGTAATCAAATTCAGCGGACTGAACTTTATTTTAAGGAGGGAAGAATTGTAACACTATAAGAAATATTATAAAAAAAATATATATATAATGGTATAATTATAAATTTTGCATTTAAAACTACATAAAGAAATTTCTATAAATAAAACATACATATATAAATATATATATATATATAAGTTTTTATAATTTTATATATATAATTGAGTGAATATATATATGTTAATAATCAAATTGGAAGGTCTAAGAAGTATAAAAAAATTTAATAAGAGGTTTTATGTGCAAAATATATAACCTTATGCAATAAATAAAAATTGAAGGACTAATTTGTAAAATACCCAAAAGCTTGTCATAAGCTTCTCTTGTACCGTCCAGTACCATGTTGGTACCGTGAGAAACAAAAAAAAAAAAGAGGAGAGCGGGTGAGGGCAAGGGAAAGGAAGAGAGAAAGGGAGAGAAAGGAAATTTCGCGATCGATCGAACCGTCCGTAGATTCGAGATCAGAACGAAGCCCTCTACGCAATAAAGCAATTAATTTGGTATAAATCTCTATTTCTCAAATTCTATTTGGAACCCTAGATTTCGAGTTAAATTGCAATTCTTTCGTTTAAAGTTCGTATTTGAGTTTTGATTCGAGATTTCATGTAATTAACCTCATTCCTTGAACAATTGAGTTGAATTTATGAATTTGGGTTTAGGGTTTTTGAAACTAGGGTTTATATTTTGGAAATATTATAAGGGTTGAAAGTATAAAAGTTATGCAAATATTTAAGTTCTTTCGATTGAAACCCGAATTGCTATTTAAAACTAATTACCGAATATGTGTCGAACCTTCGAACTTTGAGTTATGAAATTAGAATTTGATATTAACTTGAATGGTTGTATGGTGTCGAAAACTTGAATGAACCAAGTAGATATACACTTTAAACTGCACCAAAGCATAGCAACCATAAGTCGTAACCGAGCATCGATCGAAACAAGTTCTAACTAAACAATTGAATTCTGCATGTGAATTGCGGGCCGCAATAGAAAGCCCTGCGGGCCGCAACATGATCTGATACTTAACCAAAAATTTGAGCTGTGATGGTTACGGGCCGCAGAGAGCCCAGTACTTAACCAATTTTTGTATTCTGTTCTGTGTGTACTGCGGGCCGCAACAACACCATTATGGGCCGCAATTACTGTGCAGATTTGTAATAATTGAGTATTTTTAAACCTAATCGAAGGGGTATCGAATCGTAATCATATAATGTCAATTATATAGCAATTATAAGCTAATTAAACCCTAATGGTATATATTCTAAATAGAATCGATAAGGCAACAGCGTACGGAACCTCGAGGAGTTTAAGACGTAAGATTTACTTAAGAGCAGCGTACTCAGGTGCGGGATTTCTGGACTTGTCTGATATTTTATTTTCAGAATTAAATTGTAGTTCTATTGACATGTTGAATATTCTTGTTGATTGCATTATATGAATTGTGCATTTGCATTTCATGCCCTAATATTATCGAACTCGAATTTTGGTAAGTTGATTGACTTGCATATTGGTATTGAATACATTTGTGTCGATCTATTATGATCTGATTGTAGATGAAAAGTCACTGGAATTGCAAATGAGATGAAATGGTATGTTATGGATCACCAAAGTGTGACCAATTTGCAAAACCTGGTGCACGGGTTTTGGGAGGATTCTAAAGCTTTAGTCTCTGAGGCTCGTGTAAGTCCCCAGACCGGTTGGGGCAGGAGCAGTATGAAACTAGTTGTGAATGGTAGTAATATGAGTGACTAGTGTGAGATGTCGTATGCATGATCTGATGAGATATGCGTTTGAATGGTCAATTGAGATTATGATTCTTAACGAATTTTCTGAATATGATCTGTAACTAGAAAGCTAGGAAATGGTTAAAGCCAAGCACTACCGATGGGTGTCATATACTGTACAGTAGGGTGGCCTTCGGTAGGTGTCTGGAACCCTACCGTTGTCGACGGGTTTGCGGTACAGCTGGGTGGTACATCGGTAAGTGCTACCAGACTTATTAAAATAATTAAGCCCAATTGTTGTTGATTTGAAATTCGATTTAATACTCTTGTGTTGTAATTCATTCGATTATCTGCTGTCAGGTATGCATTCATGTTTATATAATGTTATACATGTACAATGCGTTGTTGATAATTTCTTTTTGAAAATAAAGTTTGATTGCAAGTCCAGGGGTTCGTATGTGGCAAATTATCGCACTGAGATTTTATTCTCACACCCGTTGGGTTATCCTTTTCAGGTTCTGGTGCAGTAGGGAGCGGTGAGGCACGACAGTCTTAGGCCTCGGTATTTGTCCTTCTACCAGAGTTTCTATGATACCTGTTAGATTTTGGTTTTGTGGTTGTGATATGTTATCTACGTATATGTGCATATACGTAGTTTTTGTATGATGTGATGTATATTGGTATCTTTTGAACTGAATCAGGAGTTATGTTTATATTTGTTTTCTCAGAATTGTGTTGAATTGTTTAATTGCTTGTTGAATGGGGTTATATATTTGGGATTTATGGGAATTGAGTAAATGAATCGTAATTGCCTTGTAGGCATACGGGAAACTGTATGTTTACGGCAGGGACCCTGTCGCATTTTTTGTACAGGTTTGCTACGGGGTGTGACACCCATTGACTGCTGAACCAAAAGTGCAAGCTGAGACTTCATTTCTTCCCTCATTTTTGCTTCTAGTCTCACCTCGATTTCTCTTACTTTGTCCTCCATTTCTTCCCTCAGTTCTTCCCTCATTTTTGCTTCGGAACTCGAGGGAGCGCGTCTCCTCCTTATTGAGCTCTTCTCGTATGTTTTCCTGATAGGTACCAAACCTCCCACTCCTCTCACCCTCCCAGGATGTTCCGGATTTGGCAGAGATTTTCCGAGAACATCGTCGTATCGTTCGACGGCCAACAAGCCTTTTTTCAGAGCCGCCTCTTGTTCTTCCTGGAATGACAACATGTTATAAACTAATAAATTAACGTAGAGGTTTCAATGAATGACAATATCTAAAATTCTTACAATAAACTAATAAAGTAAAGTAGAGTTTTCAATGAATGACAATATCTAAAATTCTTACAATCTTCTCGATGACCGGTATGTATGTTTCTGGATAAAAGCGTTCCTTGGTCTCCTTATCGAGCTTTTGTCTTCCTAGTCTCCAGGTGACGTGCCTATGCTCAATCGACATATCAAGGACCTCTTCTGGTTTCAATGCACTTGTTGAGATCACTAGATGTTTTCTCGTCTGCAATCGTCTGCATAGCATCTGTAAGCCTACTCCGAAAACCCTCGCTCATGTAACCTCTAGATCCTAAGAAATGCGGATACTCGTTTTTGGCCTGATTCTCCTTTCCAATTTTGCTAGCAGTCTACAATTAATATGTCAAGACAATCATTGTAGGCCTTAATTATAAGAGTATTTGAATTCTTACTTAGAGATAAGGTAGGTGATCCGCAGAAATAAACATACCTCAAACTCCTCCGTCTCTCAATACTTGACAAATACCTCCCAGTCTTTTTCTTCCATATTTTTCTTGGCAAAATCGGGAGTCTCACCCGCGCGCCACACTTTAGTCATCTCGGTTCGCCACCTCCGGTGATAAGTAGCCATCTTCTGATAATAATAGTTCCTCACTTTTTCTTCCTCTTTTATACCCCATCTCAGCTGCCAAACAAATAGAAATCAAAATTTAGAGTTAGTTAATATCAAATGAAAGCTTGTGAACTTAGTACTACGTTATTTACCTTCAGTGTTTCCCATATTTTCAGCTTGTTCTCTTCTGGAACATCTTTCCACAATACGAAACTTATAGGAATATTCATTCTCACCAATATACCGAATTCCGTTGGAAAAGACGTTGTATCCGTAGTAACAACCGGCCTGTGAAACTTGTCAAGTTCCAGCTCTTTCCCTTTCTCGTTAAACTTCTCCTTAATTGCATTAGGCCCTCTTCCTCGTTTCTTAGCCGAGGCTGTCTCACTATTGCTTTCCATATCTGAATTTGCAAGTCCAAATAAATCCAAGTCCAAATAAATTCAAAGTCCAAATAAATCCAGACTAACTTCAAACCAATTCAAATTAAATCAACAAATAAATCCACACCAATTATTTTGGTTTGGTAACTAAACCAATTATTAACCCAAATTCTAATGTACCAATAACAATTTCCAAATGTCTAACAATTATTTTGGTTCTTAAGCTAGGTACCAACAATTATTCTAATTAATGTACCAACAATTAGTAATGTACCAACAATTCTAATGTACCAACAACATTTATTTTGGTTCTTAAGCTAAGTACCAACAACAACCGAAATTGTAATATACCAACAAAAAGAACTAGCAACAAGAATTTTCTAAATTCAATTGGTATCCGAATTAAATTGGTACCCGAATTATTTCTCAAATTGGTACCTCTTAAATTGGTACCCTAATCTATCAAATTTGTAACAAATTACTAACAAGTATATTCTTAAAATACTTGGTACCCGAATTAAACAAATTATTTCTAACAAATTTCTAACAAATTTCTCTCAAATGTCAAACAAATCTCTAAAACAATTTCTAAATTCGGTTTGGTACCCGAATTGTAAACAATTTATAAATTCGGTTTGGTTGATTTGAAACCGAATTGATTTGATTTGATAATTTGGAACTAGCAACAAGAATTTTCTAAATTCAATTGGTACCCGAATTAAATTGGTACCCGAATTATTTCTCAAATTGGTATCTCTTAAATTGGTACCCTAATCTATCAAATTTGTAACAAATTACTAACAAGTATATTCTTAAAATACTTGGTACCCGAATTAAACAAATTATTTCTAACAAATTTATAACAAATTTCTCCCAAATGTCAAACAAATCTCTAAAACAATTTCTAAATTCGGTTTGGTACCCGAATTGTAAACAATTTATAAATTCGGTTTGGTTGATTTGAAACCGAATTGATTTGATTTGATAATTTGGAACTACTTAAAATAGCAAAACTAAAATAGCAAACTTACCTAAAATGAGAGGCGAGAGGACTGAGAGGAGAGGGCCGAGCAATGGAGCCGGCGGAGGAGAAGACAGGACCGGGCCACCGGAACGGCGGAGGAGAAGAGCAATGGAAACTCAAAATGCACGGCTAGGTCACGGCGGAGAAGAGAACACAGAACCGGGTTTTGAGGTTTCAAATCAGGGCTAGGTCACGGCGGAGGAGAGGGTTTTGAGGTTATGAGGTTTTGGGTTTTTGAAAAATTTGTAAGTTTTAAAGAATATAGATGCGCCGGTTGGAGAGGGAAGCCTATCAGCATCGGTTCCTAGCTTAAGAACCGATGCTGATAGTGATATATATTTAAAATAATGCGGTTTTTTATCAGCATCGGTTCTTAAGTTAGGAACTGATGCTGATAGTACTATTTATTTATGAATGTGTATGTTATTTTAAAATATTAAAAAAAGGAAGTTTATGTGTTATTTTATATTTTTTTATTTTAAAATATAAAAAAAAGGATTTTTATGTGTTATTTTATATTTTTGAATATGTATATCATTTTAAAATATTAAAAAAAATGTTTATGTGTTATTTTGAATATGTATATCATTTTAAATATAAAATATTACTATCAGCATCGGTTCTTAAGTTAGGAACCGATGCTGATAGTGCTATTTATTTAAAATTGTGTTATTTTATATTTTTGTATAAAAAAAACATGTTTATGTGTTATTTTATATTTCTGTATTTTAAAATTTAAAAAAAGGATTTTTATGTGTTATTTTATATTTTTGAATGTGTATGTTATTTTAAAATATAAAAAAGCATGTGTATGTGTTATTTAATATTTTTGTATTTTAAAAATTACTTATAAAATAAAATAAAATAAGCTACTAAAATAAAAACATTAGAAATTTAAAAATAAGCTAATAAATTACATATAACATGAAAAAAAATAAGCTACAAGAAGTGTTGAAGAATAACTTGCATGCTTCTCATCGTCGGGTGTTTCAGTGCATTCTGAAAAAAAAAATCGTACCTTTTTGTCAGCAATATTAAATATTATTAACTTACATTTTAATATTTTTTGACATACCAATATTAAATATATGACATACCAATATTATGACTTGCCAATGGAAACTTCTTCAACCCATTCTCCTTCATCATGATCGATGCGCATGTGACCTGTTTCATTATCCTCAGCGCCCGATAGAGATGCCATGCCAGTAGAAAATGGTGGTATCTCATCAAAATGATCGTACGCTTCTTCGTCTTCCACATTATCAATCCCGATTATACGTCTTTTACCAGGGAGGACAACATGTCTTGAACGATCGGCGGGATCAGTTACGTAGAACACTTGCGTGGCTTGTCTTGCAAGTATAAATGGATCATCCTTATATCCAGCTTTACTGAAATCCACTAGAATAAAACCATCTTCGTCGACTTTAACCCCCCTACGGTTATCGACCCATTTACACATAAATAACGGGATATTAAATCTTATGTAATCGAGCTCCCAAATTTCTTCAATAAACCCGTAATATGACATCGATGCATGCGATGGTCCGGCACCTTTAGGATCTGACAAATCACTCGAAACAGCTACTAACGTCACTCCACTGTTTTGCACGGTACTCTTTGCATCTTGATTTCTTGTGTAAAATGTGTACCCGTTGATGTCATATCCTTGGAAGGTCCTCACGACATGAACTGGACCAAGAGCCAACAATTTGACAATTTCTTTAATGTTTTCTCCCTCCGGAGCTTGCATGACTCTACGTGTAAACCATCTTTCAAAAGTTTTATTGTGTTCGCCGATTAACCACTTGTTAGATTTCTTAGGATTCTGTTGCCGCAAGAGAGTCATATGCTCGTCCCAAAAAGGATGAACGTCAGTGAGGTGTTGCAAAACATGAAAATGTGCTAGTGACATTGTTGTACTATCAGGCACGAATAATTTCGCACCGATTGTTCCTACCCCGTGAAGTCTACCCTCGTGCCGAGATTTAGGGATGCCGATGGCTTTGACATCATCCATATAATTAGTACAAAACTCAATAACCTCTTCGGCAGTGTAAGCTCTTACAATGCTGCCCTCAGGCCGATATCGGTTCCTGACATATCCCTTTAACAATCCCATGTATCTCTCGAACGTATACATGTACCGCAAGAAAACAGGTCCACACATCTTAATTTCTCTAATTAGGTGAACGATTAAATGAACCATGATGTCAAAAAAAGACGGCGGAAAATACATTTCAAGATGACAAAGAGTGACAACAACCTCCTTCTGCAGAGCATCTAGCGTATCAGGATCATTTACTTTGCAACAGATGGCGTTAAAGAAAAAGCAAAGCTTCGTAATGGTCTGCCTAACACACTTTGGCAATATGCCCCGAATTGCAATAGGAAGAAGCTGTGTCATTAAAACATGACAGTCGTGAGACTTCATTCCTGTCAATTTTAAATCATCCAGTGAAACTAGGTTTTTAAAATTCGAAGAATATCCAGATGGAACTTTGACACCATGAAGGCATTCCAGTAAGCTTTTTTTCTCTGCTTTCGATAGCGTATGCATTGCGGGTTTTAGATATGTACAAGTTTTTCCTTTTTCTCTTTCCTTCTCTGCTGGTTGTAGATCTGGCCTTATGTTCAAGAATTGCATGTCTTTCCGAGCATTGATACCGTCCTTAGTTTTACCCGGAATATTCAATAATGTTCCAACTATGCTATCACACACGTTTTTAACCACATGCATCACATCGAGACAGTGTCGAACCTCTAAGTGCTTCCAGTATGGTAAATCCCAGAATATTGACCTCTTCTTCCAACATATTTTCGGAGCCCCTTTCTTTCTCACCACCTTCTTTTTAAATTTACCCAATTGAACTTTCAAATCTTTTACTCGCGAATAAACTTGCTTACCGGTCAACGGGTAATTTGCTCTGGTATTCTCGGTCTTTCCATTGAATTCTTTTTTCTCTTTCGGTGTGCGTGGTTGGCAGGAAGAAATCTACGATGACCCATGTACACATTTTTAGAGGAGTTGGGTAGCCACACATCGACTGTATCATCCAGGCAAACAGGGCACGCTTTCTCTCCTTTGACACTATAACCAGACAAATTTCCATAAGCCGAAAAATCATTAATGGTGCAGAAAAGCATGGCCCGTAAAGTGAATTTCTCCTTGCTGTATGCATCATACATTTGCACTCCGGGTTGCCATAATTCTTTTAAATCCTCAATCAATGGCGCTAGATATACATCTATGTCGTTCCCGGGCTGTTTGGGTCCTGATATGAGCAAGGTCAACATGATGTATTTGCGCTTCATACATAACCAAGGCGGAAGATTATAAATGCACAATAAAACCGGCCAACTGCTATGCTTGCTGCTCATGCTACTGTGCGGATTTATTCCATCTGCACTCAGCCCAAGCTTTAGATTTCTAGGGTCACGTCCGAATTCAGAAAACTCTCTGTCAATATTCCTCCACTGGGGAGAATCAGCGGGGTGCCGTAATTTCCCGTCTTTCTTCCGGTTTTCGGCATGCCAACGCAGTAATTTTGCATCTTTAGCATTTGAGAACAAACGTTTGAATCTCGGTTTTACGGGGAGATACCACAATGCTTTTGCAGGAGGTCCTTTATTCGGTTTACAATCATCACTTTTATCACTGGCAATCTGCTTTGGTTTGTAACGTGATGCACCACATTTTGGACACTCGTGAAGGTCTTCATACTCATTTCGATATAATATACAATCATTTGGGCACGCGTGTATTCTTTGAACTCCCAAATCAACTGGGCACAATATTTTCTTCGCTTCGTAAATATTGGGTGGTATCTCGTTTCCTTCCGGAAGCATTTCTTTTAAAGTTTGTAATAGCTCAGTAAAACTTCTATCACTCCAACCGTTAGATGCTTTAAGGTTATACAATTTTAATACACCTTTCAATTTTGAAAATTTAGAACAACCAGGATACAATTCCTTATTAGAATCTTCGTACAAATTCTCAAACAAACAATACTGCTTATCATTATCAAAATCCTCTTCTATATCACGTAACATTTGATCAAAATTATCACATTTATCTACCACTATATCATCATTTTCTTCGGTATGATACTCCTGTTGCTCAGTACGAGTACCTACGTTGGTTTCCAATCCCTGTAAGTCATTCCCCTCATCCCCAACGGTATGGTATTCCTGATGCTCAGTACCAGTACCTATGTCGGTTGGAAAACTCTCACCATGCCATATCCAACACTTATATCCTTGCTTGAATCCACGACGGATTAAATGGCTCCTCACTTGGTTCGAGTTGGAAATTTTTTGACCATTGTTACAATCACGACAAGGACACGACATCATTGTACTCCCCTTATTCGCCATATCTTCCATAGCAACTCTGATAAATTCCTCGACACCTGTCGTATATTCATCCGATAGACGTGATGCTTCGTACATCCAACTGCAGTCCATCTGCAATTATAGTAGAACACAATTAATTTAGAACAAGCTTGGGGTACTAAATTATATTCACAGTAAGGCTTACATGGGGCCTGGTTACCATCCTATCCCACTCTTTGAATACTTCGTCTCAGTAGTGACCACTTGGTAGTCGTGTTTTAGTATTTAAGAAAATTTCGGCAGCATTTCCCCTTAGTTCCCCGAGTATTCGGGGAACTAATAAGGAGAAATGCTGCCGAAATTTTCTTAAATACTAAAACACGACTAACAAGTGGTCACATCCTAATTGAGACAAAGTATTCAAAGAGCAGTCCCAAAACGGGGACTATTCAAAATTAATCCCTAATGGATTAATTTTGAACGGGTATCATGACTTAAAGGCATTAATCATGCGGTTTTGGCTCTCAAGACAATACTCTAGCTACATACTTACTACAAATCTATTTAGTCTAGCTATCGAAATACACATTTATGCACAAAACTAATTAAACATGAGTTTTATGTGGTACTTACAACTTTTTTAGATGCCGTACCGAGTGAGATGAAGATCGCTGCACCAAATCTCTCAATAATAGCCAAACTACAAAATTAAACCATCGGAACCTAAATAAGAGATGTGTATATATATATAACATGGACTTAACTACGATGCTATATATGGGTTGCATAGAGGCCTCCCGTGCTACGGCTCAATATTTGAGTTTTCAAAATACTCACGGTCGATCCGAACCGTTTATCTTGTTCTCCGTATTAATATGTGTTTGGAGACCAAATTTTACATTTTTTGGAAATTTTTAACTATTTTTTTAGATTTATTGAAAATCGTTGTTTTTCATACAAATCTGGACCATAAAAAAATAGTAAACAATTTCCAAAAAATGTCAAATTTGGTCTCCAAACACATATTAATACGGAGAACAAGATAAACGGTTCGGATCGACCGTGAGTATTTTGAAAACTCAAATATTGAGCCGTAGCACGGGAGGCCTCTATGCAACCCATAGCATATTAGCCAAATACTATATAACATATATATGATGCATGCTAGGGTATATATTGGTATATATCAAAAGCTCAAATATAGCATGCATGTGCAAATATAGTTATATCAAAAATTCATATATATCATGAATTTGCTCATCTTCACATATAAAGAAAAACTTAAAATATAAAAATGTATTAAAACCTAAAAGATAGATTAGGGTTTATAAAATGGGCCGAATTAGAACCTAAATTGTGCTAGATCTAACATCAAACTTGAGAAAAGAGATGATTAATCAATTAATGAACCTGAGAACGAAGAGTGAGATAGCTGATCAATGCCCAGTAAGATAGCTGCTGCGCCAAGCAATGGAGGAAGAAGAAAGAAAAATGATTCTGTGAAGAATCAGACTTCGGGATAAAGCTAAATATGAACTATCAGCATCGGTTCTAAGCTTAGAACCGATGCTGATACTATCAGCATCGGTTTTAAGCTTAGAACCGATGCTGATACTTTACAATCAGAATCGGTTCTAATATTAAAACCGATGCTGATACTATCAGCATCGGTTCTAAGTTTAGAACCGATGCTGATACTTTATAATCAGAATCGGTTCTAAACTTAGAACCGATGCTGATAGTGCATGTGCTGTGCTTTCATTAGCTTTTAGTATCGGTTTTAGTGATAGAACCGATTCAGGTAAGTATTAGTATCGGTTGGTTAGTACACCCGATCCAGATAAGCCGATCCTGATTCCTGTTTTTCCACTAGTGCTGTGCGATGCAACGGGAATATATTATAAGATTGAAAAGAATATGAAGAAACCTTTTTGTTTGACATTCACACAATTTAAATGAAAATAAAAGAGATAAATGAAAAAAACAGAATTCAAAAAGAAAAAAAAAGAAACTGCAGAATATGAACGCACGGGCACTATTTCTCCATTTCTTTTCATTTCTCCTCTAGGTCCGGAACTTGTCCAAATGACTTTGGACATAGATTTATCCAAAGCTTATTTAAGCAGTGTGATGAAAATTATCAAGATTGATTAATAACACTATATTAATTTCTCTGTTAGACAAAATATGCACATTCTTCTATCTTTAGCTTATTTTGGAATGAAATCCTAGAGCACAAGGAAAGTATAGAGGTGGTCCGTCTCTCACAACTTTCTTTCTCGTACAGAATAACATGGAATTTTACTCAAGTTTGTTCCCTGTAATGGCAACCTGAAGCACTTCATTGGTGCAGTTCTCCATGGCTATTCCCTTCTTAATTACAATTGCTTAATGTGTGCACATAAGAAATATTCATTGACGAAAATTAAAAGCTTAACTTAAAATTTTACGAAGTACGATGATGAGCTTTTACTTGTATAATATTTGAAATTGTATGCTTATACCATATTTAGTGTTTTTAGTATAATTTTTCATGATATACAGTTATTCGTAGCATGAAACTCGATAAAATATGAGATAATATTTTGACAAGGTAAAATGTCAACAAAAAAGAAGAAGATAATATTGACAAGATAAAACGAGAGGAAGAAACTTTCTCTATTGGTATTCTCTCTGATTTGTTTTCAGAATAGAATAGAGAGAAATAATTGGGGCAGTTTCTTATTTTGTCTAATAGAAAGAATTAACGATGTTAGTATTGATTAAATTATAAAATTTAATCGTATGGAAAAGAATGGCTTTGGACAAAATTCAGTCCAAATGGCTTCGGATAAGTTTCAAACCCTTCTCCTCTTCCTTAGTTTTGACAATGAAAATAAAAACAATCATATCTTCGATCTTGGATTTTGTTTATAGCTATTGCATCTTTGTGAATAGATGAATAACAAATTTTATGCTAATGAAAACAATCATATCTTTCTAATTTTAAGAGAAAATAGAATATCTAGAACTTTCGTGTAGATTAGTCTCATGCAAGTATTTTATTAACAATTTCAATTCAATGTCATCTTTTACAAATCCATGATAAAATATTACCGTTATTTTGGTCTTTAAATCATTGGCATTAGTGGTGCATGAGATGGAGCTATACCATATTATTTTGTTTATTTATTTTTTTTTTAGGAGGAGAAAGGGGAGGTAGCACAATTGACTAGGAAAATGTCATAGAGTTGTTGTACCCAAAGATAAAGAGTTCGATTCCCCTCACAACTTCGCAACATCTGCGAAGGTTCTAAAAAAAAAAAAAATTTTTTTTAGGAGATCATATTTGGTATTGTTAAATTAACAATTTTTGATATTTGGCGAAGCAATATACAAATTCATGTATGTCCTTCATTAAAAGGTCTTGAGATGGATATACACTTTCTGCTGCATAAGATAATAGACTTCATCAAAAGTTTATGCTGCATTGAAAGGTTTGATTCCATAAAATTGAATGAATCCCTAGATTGCTACATGGGTTGTCCATTAAAATTGAATGAATCTCTAGCAATCCATCTCCTTAATTATTTCTCCTTGCAGTTATCTTTGATTCTTGCAATCAAATTAATTATTTATTTCTCTATTTCTTTCGTTTCATTTTTTCTCTTCCTTTATAGTTTTGACAATGAAAATGAAAACAATCATATCTTCTTGGATTTTGTTTAGAACTATTGTTTCTTTGTGAATACGTGAATAACAGATCTTGTGCTGATGAAAACAATCATATTTTTCTTATTTAGAAAGAGAATGAAGAATATCTAGAACTTTCGTGTAGAGAAATTTTCATTGTTAAAATAATTTCCATCAAAAATAAATATGTAGTGAAAATCCTTATTTGAATCATTTAATCATATATTTTCCAATTTTGTTTCTTTATATATCATTTCTCTTCTAAATCATTTAATGACATGTTTTATTTGTGGAGAAAAATAGATATTAAAACACAATGATACTTAATTTTTTTTTTCATGTTATATTTGATCCTTTTTTTTTCATTTGTTGTTGTTTCTTTTATTGTTATTTATTATTTAAATTCTTTTTTTCTTCATTTACGTCTTTTATTTTCATTTAAATATTTTTTTTATTCTGTGCGAATGTCAAACAAAATGGTCTCTTCATATTCTATTAAATCTTATAAAAAGTCTCTTCTCTCTATCTTACTTTAAGGATGACATTGATCGGAAATTGTCAATAAAATACTTGCTCACCGTAGGATGCAAATAATCTACAAGAACTTTGATATTCTTTATTTTCTCTCCAAATCAGAAAAATATGATTGTTTTCATCAGCACAAGATTTGATATTCATCTATTTACAACGATACAATAGGGGTGCAGGTTTTAACAACAAATATTTCAATTAGCACAGATACAAGATGAGAGGAATTTTTTTTGGACCAAACTATCCTTTCATAGAAAAGGAAACAAATACGATTCCAATTAATTTTCCAAATCATACTTTGTTCAACAAAAAAAAAATGAATACTGTCAAAATTAATTGAAAGTTATAGGATTTCAAATCTTTTAAATTGGAAAGTTATCGGATGTTGTCAACAGTAAGTAGAAAAATTATACATAAGCAAAATAACAATAATTACCTTGGTTCTAAAAAAAAAAATTACCTTACCAACGGACTTCTTGCAAAAAAATAAAAAATAAATAATTACCGAATTTTATTCAAATAAAAAAAATCGAGAATCACAATTATTATACCAAAAAATATACTCTATGTTTCATAATATAGATCCTTGCAACCACAATACGATTAATAGACATTTATTAAAATTCATACAAATTCAAACTATAAAATTAACAAATAAAACATAAAAAGTAGAAATTAAAAATAAACCTAAAATAAAAATCACTACTCATAAAAATATTATTTTAGCAACATCAATTCAAATAAAATGTCTTGATATATCATGTATTTTAATTATTCCAATATGTTTGTCTGTCTTTTATCTCTGATTTTAAAAGAACAGTTGATTAGACGTGTTCATGACTTCATTATTTTTTCTTTCATTTAAAGGTACATCAGGTGTATCACGATATTGATTATCTCTATCAGATTGTAAAACCATATATTTATCTTACTTTGAAATATAAATATATAATGTGTATTCTTTAGATGAGTAAAATTCTCTAACACCATTATATAAATCTTCACGGGTTTTATTTAAAATTGAGTAATTCAAGTTTTTTGACCTCGTGTTCAAATGAAATTTCCGACTCATCGATATCCATCTGGTAAACAAAAAAAGTATAATAATTAACATTTTGTATTTGAATCAAAAGCTAATTATATGTAATTTTATTATTGCAAATATTTTTTTACCGTGCTTTATTTTGCAAAAATATAAGAGGAACAATTCGAAACTGGTTGAAAATAAAACTAATTAAACATTTTGAATTATCGTTATTGAGTTGCAGCTTGATAATTTTATATAAGCTAGCTAGCTTGAATCAGACTTGACAACTTTTGAAATTTTCAAGTTTTTTTTTTCTCAACTGTGAAAGCAAATAAATTGTATAAATTTATTCTTAGGACATAAATATTGGTGGGTACATATTAAGATAACTTTCTAATTTAAAAGATTTACAATTCTATAACTTTCTAATTAATGTCGCCAGTATCCATTAATAATTATTTCTTTTTTATAAAACATATTGTATGATTTGTAAAGTTGGAACCTTATGTCTATTCTTTCCTTTTCAATAAAAGGACAAAAATAAATTCCTCTCACTTCAGATCTGCACTAATTGGAATATTAGCTATTAAAATTTGCACCCATACAATAAGCTATAAACAAAATTCAAAAAGATATGATTGTTTTCATTTTTATTATCAAAACTATAGAGGAAAAGGAGAAATAAAACAAAAGGAAATGAAAAAAAATAAGGAAATAATTTGATTGCAAGAATCAAAGATAGCCGTAAGGAGAAATAAGGTAAGATATCGCTAGGGATTCATTCAATTTTAATGTGACAAACAATGCAGCAGTCTATGTGGCGAGTATGGTTTTAACTAACTTTAGGCTTCTACACATAAAATAGATGTACTTAATCAAAATAAGAAAAATTATGTGATTGGAGGGTTAATATTCAATTCGAAAATTCATCTTTCAATCTGAGCCGTGGGCGGATCAGGACAACTACGTGCATAATATAAGAATGAAGTTGAATGAAAAAATAAATTCAAGAGTTAAACTTTTTTCAAATACTAATAACATATTTATGTGAAAGAAATGAAACATTCCAACATAAAATCACTAAATTTAGTTTATAATAACAACTTAGTTTCAGAAAATGAATATGTTGTACTAATTGAAAAAATTACATCAGTAATTAGTAAGAAAAATATATGATAAATAAATAGAAGAAGAATTAATCAATTTTAAAATAAGTAAGAAGAAAAAACATATGTAAAAAACATTGAATGTATGTTCAAGCACAAACAAAACTGCAATACATGATTTATAAAACTTATTATCACACACTATCACATAAAAAAAGTCAATGTGAAAAAAATTACTAAAATAAATTGGAAAAAAGGGGAATAAATGGAAATAATCAGGAATAATCGACCAATTATCGGTAAAACGGTCGATTAATCGAGAAAAACGGCCGATTAAACGTTTTCCACAGCAAACATGCCTCCGTTAAAGGTATGCGCGACGGTTTGGCCACCGTCACCGATTAATCAGCCGTCATGGGCGTTTTTTACAACACTAGTAAAAATTAATTCTTTTCAAGAGCACACTGATAAAAAAATATATTATTTTTGAATGTATTAGTATTACCGATAGGAGTATCAGCAAAGATACCATGGACAAAAAAAATACTTTTATCTTCACAGATAGTGACAGATATTGATGTCGCCTATCAGGGGTGATTTCAGGATTTTTGTTCTGGAGGGGGGGGGGGGGGGGGGGTCAAAAAATATCAAATCGGGTTTAAATAGCTAATCAGATTTTTCTTTTTGAGGGAGAAGTCCGTAAGCATAGCTAATCGGATTTAAACCCATTAAATAATTGGGTACTCGATAGAAAAAAAAATAGTTTAACTTATATTTTCCAAATGCTCTGACTAATTATAATTTATGATGCTCTAACTTATAATTCTAATTACCAATCATAATTCAAAAAAAATATTTTAATTTTAATTCTAAATTTAACTCGAATTATAAATCAAATATCCAGAGAAGGTAGACAAATTTTCAGAAAGAGAATAAAGTCAGTCGGAACCGATAGATCTCCACTAAAATTCAAAATGCAAAGGGAACAACTACCCCTGATAAGTGGTAACATACTAACATGTGAGTCCGCCCTGCCGGAATTCGTATCATTTGCATTAATTCCAAAGGGAATCTTTTGAGTTATTGAATCTCAACCATCCGATATACTTTAAGATTCGTGCAAAATAGATCTGCACTAATATTAAAGGCCCCGAAGTTATAATCAGACGGTTGAAATTCATTAACTCAAAAGATTCCCATTTGAGTTAATGCAGAGGATACGCACTCTCCTGCCGCCCGTTGTATTGAAATGTTTTTCCTAGCTAGTTTTCAACTACATATGTATACCAGACATGCAAAGACTTTTCGTTCGGTGCCACTTGTAGTATTTTCCTTAATTAAATTTAACTTAAAATACATGGTTTCTTACTCATTCTTAATTTGGTTCAACGCTTTTTTTTTTTTTTTCTTTCATCATCAGTTCGTTGACTATAACTTTGTTCGTAATTAGGGAATAGTGATAATTGTTTAGATGGAGAGTAGAGGAAGGGAGGGGAGGTGAAGAATAGAAGGGAATGAAATGGAATAGAAAATATATATATATATAGGCTAATATCAAATCGTTTGCACCAACCCCTCCCGTACAACCAAGTCATTTTCCAATTTTCAAAGTTCAAACGACCGATCCGAACCGTTAGATGTTTAATCCATATTGAAATGTGCTTGGAGACCAAATTTTACATTTTTTAGAATTTTTTTGCTATTTATTAAGATGGTTTGAAATCGCTGTTTTCCAGTGGTGCAGAATTTTAATAAAAACAGCGATTTGCAAACCATCTTAATAAATAGCAAAAAAATTCCAAAAAATGTAAAATTTGGTCTCCAAGCACATTTCAATATGAATTAAACATCTAACGGTTCGGATCGGTCGTTTGGACTTTGCAAATCGGAAAATGACTTGGTTGCACGGGAGGGGTTGGTGCAAACGTTTTGATATTAGCCTATCTCTCTCTCTCTCTCTATATATATATATATATAATTTTTTCGTGTTAATTTGAATGATTAATAAGAGAAAATAAATGTAATTTTCTCTTTCGTCTTATTTCTGGATTAGTTAATAAAAATTTAGAAGGTTAATTAGAAATTCGGTTACTGCTGCAACTTTGTGACAAAGAAATTTTTATAATAATATAAAGAGACATAAAAATTTCTATGTTAATATAAAGAGACATGATAATATAAATGAATTTGAAAGAAACCTAGCAACCAATTAAGATATATCGGCCCATAGTTTTAATGGTACCTAAATTTTATATTTTGCCATTTCAAATCGTACTATTGGCTATATATATATATATATATTCTCTCTATATAAGAGCATTGCATTGTCTTGCTTTCTACAAACTGTGAGCTGAATTAATTTTTTTTTTAATTTTCTTCCTTGAAAGTAAGAGTAGATATGGCAAGAAGACATGGAGGTAAAAAAAAAAAAACCTCCCCCCACCATGTGTTTACGAAAATTTATGATATTATATATTTGTTTTATTTATATCTAGAATTGCCTTTAACCTTTTGCTACAATTAAAAGAAAAAAGGTTATTAAAACTTTTACTAATTATTAATGACAAATATATATATAGGATAATAACATTTTGTCTTTCCTATTTGCAGGTTGGGAATCAATTGGTGTTTGCAATGGAATGGTTGCCAACAACCTTCCCTCACCAAGAGATGTTGTAAGCCTCTACCAATCCAAAGGCATAGGTGCAATGAGGATATACAAACCCCACAGTGCAACCCTTAAAGCTCTCCGACGCACCGACATCAAAGTTATGGTGGGAGTGGAAGGTGAAAGGTTCCATCGTCTTGCTACAGACGAGTCTTTTGCAAAACAATGGGTCCAGAAAAACATTTTGCCATATGATGATGAAGTTTCTTTCAAGTATTGTTATTTCTCAAAAATTAATTCAAATTATCTGGTATACCTTTTTCATCTCCTCAGGATGAAACCAAGAGAAATTAATATAGATGGTCAAGTATATATATGACGCTGAAACAGTGTATATATATAATAGATCCACTCGAGGGTGAAATTCAATTTCCCCATATTTTTTTGCAGTCTATCTTATATATTGTAACCTTATAGAGATTTTAACATCCACTAAATATATATAATAGGTATATTGTCGTCGGCAATGAAATTGACGAGACAGATTGCCATTTCATACTCCCAGCAATGAAGAACATGTGGAAAGCAATTTGTCAATCAGACCTCCAAGGCAAAATCAAGGTCTCAGCAGCATTTAAATCCGATGTATTCACCGATACCTTCCCTCCATCCAAAACTCAATTCAACCCCTCTTATAGAATGAAACCAATAGTAAAATTCCTCGCTGAAACCCAAAACCCACTTTTCGTAAATATATACCCATATTTTAGTTATAAAGAAGCTCCTAATGATATTAGACTGAAGTATGCATTGTTCACAGATAATAAACTGGTCAATGATCCCAAAGGTTATAGATATAAAAATCTCTTTGATGCAATGGTTGATTCAGTGTACTACGCATTGGAGAAGGCTGGTTTCCCCGACGTTGATGTTGTTGTGTCAGAAACCGGCTGGCCATCAGCCGGTGGGTTGGAAGCAACACAGGAAAATGCATGCACATACAACCAGAACTTGATAAATCATGTTGCTAATGGCACACCAAAAAGGCCAGGACGACATTTGGAGACCTATGTATTTGCAATGTTCAACGAGAATCTGAAGGACAATCACGATGGGCAAGCTGAGATTGAGAGAAATTTTGGGTTGTTCTACCCAAATAAGTCACCTGTGTACGAAATTAATTAACTTCAATTAATCACTTGAACTAAGAATAGGATTGGATGAACAATTTGGTTTGGTGAAATATATATATATATTTAATTGTGGAGTGGAGTGGAGTGTTGTATCATACGTAATTCATATTTGCTTTTCTCAGATGCTGAAATTATTTTGTTTCATCACATCAATAAACCTGCCGATACGTGATGACTTCGTTCGTTTTCCCCTTTTAATTGAGTTTTCATGTACCTTTTGTATAGTGAAGGTATTATAATTCGAGTTAATATATAATATTTTGTGGTGATAATTTGCAATTAGTTATGATTTACTTGTCAATTAAACAAAGTTTATTTACAAATAAGTTAAAAAAATTTGAGTAAGAGCATCTCCATCGCCTTGCATATACTCTTGCAAAAGCCTACGTGGCATTTCAAATGAGAGATTGCACCGATGGAGAGAGAATTTCAAAAGCGCAAGCTTTCAAAATTTGCAAGCTTGCATAGCGCTTGCAAATCGCTCAATATACCAAATCGCGCGCGCGTCTTCTTGCTATACGCTACTTCGAGCTGCCGTTGAGATCCTCTCCCCTTCTTCCCTCCTTCTTCCCTGTCCGTCCCCGTTCCTCCTCTGCCGTTCCTCCTCCGCCAATGGTGACCGCCGTTTTTCCCCTCACCGTTTTCCTCCATCTGCCGCTCTTTCCCTCCCGTTCGCCTCCTTGCTACAAGGTAATAAAAATTCTGATTTAAGAAGGGCATTGCCCCAAAATTAGTTCTTCTGGTTCCCCTTTTGGGTGGGGGTGGTCAATGGTTCTTAGTGTAAAAAGTAAAAACTAAGATTTCAGAAGAAACTGCAAGGTTAACAAAAGGAATGGTTTATCAAAATTTAGCTAGTTTACAGCTCTGCCTTTTGGAAGTTTGATGCTGCTTGTAATATAAATTTGATTTAAGAAGGGCATTGTCCCAAAATTCGATTTAGGTAATACAAATTCGGTTTAGGTAATACAAATTTGAATTTGTGAGCAAGGCAGTCACTTCTTGCTACAAGCTCACAGATCCGTCGATTTAGGTAATACAAATTCGATTTAAGGGCATTGCCTCCTTGTTCTAGGCCGTTCAGGTTCTTATTGTTCAATTGAGTCTAAATTACAGGTTTAGGTTCGTTTTGATAAAAAAAAATAGGGTCAATTCATGTTAAAGGTACTTTAAGTTGGTTGATGCACATTTAACATGAGTAAGGTTTGATTGCATATCTGAAATTTTTGTCGGTGCTATGTTCTGTTAATTGGGGCTCTATAAGGGTCCCCTACTTTCTTTTTATTTTGTCTTGGCACTTTGAAAACGAGACATCGAATAAAGGAACAGAAAGACACTATACGTGGGAACACTCGCTTTTTTTCTATTTGGTCGTGCGGTATCAAATTCTGTTTCTCAAAACAAAAGACAGAGATACGAAATTAAGAGAGATAGACACAGAAAGATATGGCATCTCCAATGTTGGGAGGAAGTAGAGATGTAGCAGGAGCAGAGAATGATCTCAATACTGTCGAGCTCGCTCGCTTTGCACTGGATGAACACAACAAGAAATTGGTGAGCCTTTTGCAAATATTCTCTACTGCTGTGATTTTTGTTTGTGCTATTGGTTCATGGATTATCCCCATTTTTCCACTATGGTCTTTTTATTGACACGATCACCATTTTTTAATGCCTTGATCAACAAAAGCTCTCCTGATCAGAATTAATTACTCGTATAGGATCTATAATTTGTACAATTGAGAAGTCTAATATCTACCCAATTTGGTCACATATCCAGTATGTACTCAAATCAAGCCAACTAACAGTGAACAGATCAGGTACTTTGTAGAAAAAAAAAGGTTAAAAGACTATATAAAAGAATTAGTGTTCATGGTCTGATAAAAGTGTACGGTGAAACCCCTAAATAAAATAAATAAATCAGTTTATACGCTAAAATAAAAAATAATCTTGCAATTTTGATGAATTATACCTAAAGAAACTTCTAAACCAAAAAAAAAAAAAAAACATTAGTTTATATTCTGGTACAGATCAAATTACAATGACCAGAGTCAACTAATTGAATCATCCTTCTAGTTTGTTGCTTATAGCATTTCAAACTCAACTTCACAAAATATTTATGCTATATGCAGAATGCTGGTCTGGAATTTTCACGGGTGGTGAAGGTAAAGAGATCCAGGTGGTATCTGGTACGATGCACCACTTGACAATTGAGGTTGTTGATGCAAGCAAGAAGAAGTCCCTTCTAGAAGCAAAGGTGTGGGAGAACCATGGGAGAATTTCAGATCCCTTCACGAGATCAACCATCTGGGTGACTCTACAAGCGCCTGAGGTAATCTTTTCTTTGATTTATTAACTTGAGATAAATTTAGCTTGTACATTATGCACTAATTTAGTAGGAAAAACATGCCTTTTGTTGGTTCATGCCTTGTAATTTTGGAATTAACATGTCCTGTACCACGACTAACAACATGCCTTTTAATTGGGAGCTCCTCATTTTTTATTCTGGTATGTGAAATCATTTAGCATAGTACAGTTTGTTGTTCATTGGCACAACAGTCTATGACTATAATCATTTTGATTTTTCTTCCCTACATAGGCTTTTATTGTTCTTCTTTGTTTAATTTAGTTTCTTTGATTAAGTTTTTGGGTGTCATCTGTTTTAGTTGTTATTGTTGTTTCTTGTTTTAGCAGCCTCTTATTCTTTCTTGAGACAATACGTGGTTTAAGAAAGAAACTGTAACTTTTACTGTTTTATGTTATTGTAAACTTTATCAATTTTTAATATATCATACCAACAGTATATGATATTGTAAACTGTAGAGCTGCCTTCAAGCACAACATTGGCATAGAGCTGCTATTCATATTTTAATAATTTCTTAATATTGCAGGGCTACTGAAAGATAGGAAAAGGACAAGGAGGGCCAGAAAATAGCTGCTAAAGACAGTACTGGCTTTAGCCCCAAAATGATAATTTAACAAGTATTCAGTGCTCTGGAGTATCCAATTGATTCAAAATGTATGAGACATTATGATATCTCCAGAGTATATGTGAATTTAATTTTCTCGACCGATAGGAAGGTCGAAACTGGTGTATATTGAGAAATGTAAATTTGAAGCTAACTACATTTATATCTTTTTCGAATTATCGTACTATTAAATCTTATATATGTATTTTTAGAGAGCATTAATAATATATGTTTAAATCATGAACAAGAACCAAATAATTATCTCTACATAGGCTTTTATAACATTGGCATGCTGTCGGTGCTTCCATATATGCTGTGCTTATTGTTTTTTGTCTGTTTCATGGAGAGGAGAGGAGACAGAGAGAGAGGGCGAATTGTTTTTTTTTTTCTGTTTCATGGAGATGAGAGGAGAGAGAGAGCGAGGGAGAGGGAGAAAGAAGTGGAGAGGAGAGAGAGAGGGAGAGAGGGTATCGTAGAGACTAGAGGAAGGAGAGAGCGATCCCAGGTATTGTGGAGAGGAGAGAGAGAGGGACCTGAGTTGTACGTATTTTAAATTTAGTATCTCTATCAACAGTCAACGGAATTTAAAAAAAAATAAAAAGTATCGCTGACTGGCATAAATGCAATTGAAATGCAATTGCATGAATGTAGGACATTTGAAATTAAATTTGAAATTAATTTCATTTGACAGTTATTTTTTATTTGCAATTGCATTTCAATTGCACCAATGGAGATGCTCTAATATTCAGCTTTAGAATTATCAACTTCTGAGTTCTGACACATACATGAACCAAACATGCAATAAATCAGCAATTGCCTAAGGGCTTATCCTCAAAAAAAAAAAAAAAATCAGCAATATTTGCATTTTATTAAGTAAAAAACATGCAAAATTGTTGGAGAAAGTCACCTTAAAATCATTTAAAAAAACACGAGGGGGTGGGGTTCCAGCTCTTATTTATTTATTTCAAATGCGGTTGCTTACTTGCTTTGGCAAATTCTGCTCATAATATATGAGTGGTTAGAAGAGAAAGAAAAGAATTAACCGTTAAAATTATCACAAGATTCACAACGAAAAGATAGAAAAAAGGAGAAGAAAGAAGTGGAGAATTAACAGGAAACAAGTAGCACCATTATGAAATTGCACTACAAGAAAATATAGATATCCCGGCGTTAAAGAACGCTAATCGGCCGGCGCTGAGTAAAAACGCCACCAGATGTTGTAAGTGGCGTAAGTTGACAAAAGCAAACGCCGGCCCTTCTGCCTAGACCAAATCTCTGCTCGCGCCAGACTTAAACCCTCCCTCTCCAGAATTTCTCCACCAAATCGTGCGCCAGATTACCCAAACTCTCCCGCCTCTCTGCCTCTCCGCCTTTGCGCACGCGCCGCCCCTCTCCACACCCCGCCTTGGCCAAGTCTCCGCCTCTCCTCTCCACCTGAATGCGTGAGAAGCTCTACCGCACAGTCAATTCAGACGCGCCTCTTTCAGACCCTCTCGCAGCGACAAAAAACCAACGTCCTCTCCTCTTTGGTACTTCTCTCTACATTTCCTTTAATTCTCAGCATTTTTTATTTTCTATTGGTTTTTGTTTCTCCAAATCGTGATTGGGTGATCCAGATCCTCCGATCGGTAAGTTTTCCCCAATCCTTGCATCAGTAAGTTCTCTCAATCATGATTGGGTGATCCAGATCTTAGTGGATCCTCTGATCCAGAGCCCTGACACTTCCTAGTAGGCGTATCTCTGTTGCCTTTCATCAATCCTTGCATCACCTTCGTGTCGTAGGTCCGTAATCGTGTCAATTTCATTCATTCTTTTCATTTGATTGTTAACTGGTGGTATCTCCAATTTAGCCTCTTTGTTATAAATGGATATCTCCTCTCTTATTTCACTATGAAGAGTTTGGAATTGATTGGTAATGATGTGTCTATACTCACACTTGCTGAGGATGAATGTCCTTTCACAATAAGCTACTCCCTCAAGTAACATACTTAAATTTGATTGCTTCTGTGATCTTACAGAGAAGAGCACCAACTATTAGAAGTGGTACAAGATAGGCTTGCAACTCATAGACTGACATCGCTAGTTTTAGGAAATGACCACAAGGAGTTTCGTGGGCGGGACTCACCTGTAAGTTTTAATTCTTACCTTGAATGATTTACTGTCCTGATAGGTTACTTTTTTAAATATCTGCATCACTTTCTTTTGGGATAATTTTCTACAAGATAGACTTGCCGACGGATTGACGATGCCACGGTACCGCTGGTATCAGGGGTACCGATGCTGCCACTGGAGACAATAGTGCCCCTGGTACAGCTGGTATGGTTGGTGTTATGGAAGTGTTGCCGAGGAGGACCAACAAAGAGAGACAACAACATTGCTGATGGTACCTCTGATGACACTGGTACCGCTGAGATGAAGTTACTGGTACGGAAATATTTGCAAGGATGAACAACAAAAATTGGAACAGCATTGGGCGGCTGAATCTGGCGCTGCCGGGTTTCACTTTACTTCTGTTTTTAATTTGTGTTTACTTACATCTTCATTTCAATTTTTGATGCTCAACTATTTTTAGTTGTCTGCTATTTCAGTTCTAATTTGTGTTTTCTCCCAAGTGGTTACAGCATAGATGTACAAAAGAAAGAAAGAAAAGAAAAAGGGTAATTTTGTCTTTTTTTTTAAATCAGAATTTAATCAAGAGTTATTATAATTTAAGTAGAGACAATTTTGAATTGGTTGAGAGATGGGTAAATAAAAAATTATTGCAAGAGTTAAGGATGATATTAACAGATTGATGCGATAATTTTGTTTGGATTTGTTTAGAGTCAAAGATGATGTTAACAGATTGATCTATTATTCATACAGATACAAGGTCTAAGTATTTTTATTTTCAATTTCTTAAATGAGATTATATTTTTGTTTTATTCTTCTAGGCTTTCAGCTATCTTGAGTTCTTGACTGCACTGATCCTGAGAAGGTAATTAAATTGTAACTAGTCAGCTATCCTGAGAAGGTAACTTAAATTGTAACTTTCAGCTATGCTTATGCCTCTTTTTAACTTAAAATGTTGCATCTACAGCACACAAGATTATCACATCTTTTGAATCAGTACATACCTGACTAGTTTTTGGTAGCCAAATATTCTTTCTTTCTGTAAAAATTGATGAAGGTGGTTTGTCTTCCTGTTTTAGAGTTAAAGAAGCTGGCTTGCATACAAATGTAAGAAATTTTCTTATACCTTCTTTTTATGAAGTCACTTAATTACTGTTATACCCTCATTAATTTAAGATCAGTTGGTCAGTAATGTATCCAACTTGCAAAATGTTGTTCAACTGTACCTTAATTTAAGACCCAGTATCATAATATGCAGCTGCATGTGAAGTGAAGTTGTTACTGAAACTCAGTATTTTCTTAATAAATTGATTAAAAATATCTAAGTAATAAAGCACTGGGCATATGCAGAAAAACACAGTCATATTTCTTCATGGATTTCTCGGTACGAGTGAAGATTGGGCCCCCATAATGAAATCTCTCTCCAATGATGCACGCACGATTTTTGTGGACCTACCTGGGCACGGCAAATCACAGGTCCATGCGAAACATGAATGCACCATCTTTACTGAAGAACAAAGGGTTGTTCTTGTTGGTTACTCAATGGGTGCAAGAATTGCATTGCACATGGCTCTAAACAGTGACAAGGTATCTCAATTTTTTTTTTAAAAAAAAGAAAGAGTTAACTTGCAACTTTTAAAATCTTAAAAATATCATATGCAGATCAAAGGAGCTGTTATAATATCAGGAAGCCCAGGGTTGAAAGAAGAATCAAATAGAAAGATACATCAGGCAATCGACAAATCAAGGGCTAAGTTGCTTATATCACATGGTTTGCACAATTTTCTAGAGACTTGGTATTCAACCAAGTTATGTCAAGGTACCACTCAAGTTGGAGATTTGTAAAAATTAACTTGATATATATCTTGGTGATTCTGAGATAATTTATTAATTCCATATAATTTCAGCCTAAGAGAGCACCCACATTTTGATAGACTTCTCCAGAGTCGTACCCAGCATGACGATGTCGAATCTCTGGCGAAGGTTTTACACGATTCAAGTGTAGCAAATCAAAGGTACTACATAAGATTTGATTCGTTATGCCATTTTTATTGCAAGCTTATGACTTGTATTACAGTACCAGTATTTAAGTGAATGTGAACTGGTATATATTCAGGTCTCTTTGGGATGATTTGAAAAATTGGAAGAAGCCCCTTGTTTTCATAGCTGGTGAAAAGGATTCAAAATTCGTAAATATATCTTACCAGATGCACAATGAAATGGAGCGTTTTTGTGAGGTGTTTATAGTTCCAGACTGTGGCAATGCTGTTCATTTTGGGGTAAAGTGAGCTGATTTGTAACTTGTAAACTATTTTCAGATAGAAATACTGGTTCCAGGTTCTTCCATGAGCATTCCAGACCAAAAATTTTGATTTTTAGAATTTTCTATGATTTATATGGAATTTTCTGTGATTTATAGTGAATCTTTGAAATTTTCATTTTTTTTTATTATCCCGGACCTTTGGCGGCGTTTTTGAAGAGCCGGGAAAGACTATTTTTTCAAAAAATGGTAATCCTTTTGGTGGTGTTTTGAAACACCGGGAGAAGTCTCCAAACACCGAGAAAATGTCTCCAAACGCCGGGAAAGATTATTTCGGGCGGTGCCTCTTAAACGCCGGGAAAAGCTTCCAAACGCCGGGAAAAAGCCTATAAACGCCGGGATAACCATATTTCGGGCAGCACTTACAAACGCCGGTAAAGGTACCTGGAAGTGCCGGTATAGGTTTTTGCCGATGGAGATATTCCTGGCACTTGCACAAGCGCCGGCAAAGACATTTAGTGGCGTTTTGCATACTATTTAGCGGCATTTTTAAGCGCCGGGAAAATGTAGTTTTCTTGTAGTGTTGTGGGGTTGTGCAAAAAAGTATTGAGGGATCTGGAATAGAAGACTACAACATATACTGGTACGCGTACGTTCTGAAATTTATATTACAAGGAATAACATTTGATTGGTTTAAGACTGGAGCCTTTTTGATCAAGGGACAGATGAAAGCTTATACTGGTACCAGTACATTCTGAGATGCAACATAGACTGGTAGCCCAAAATTGATCTTCTATAGCAATTTTAGCGCAAAATTGAGATTGTCACTCATTAATTTAACCAGCGGAACAACTATATGTGATCTGTTTTACTAAAAGATTAGACTATTCTCCTTTATAATTAGAAATTAATTACAAATGTTGATTTCACAATGTAAGTTTCAAAATATGTTAAACAATTGAATATTTTATAAGCTTGCTTAATTACTAATCTATTTGAAACTTTCAAATGTTATAATTAGTTTTGTAATTGTCATGTTATTATCAGCCGATCCCACAAGTTAAATAAGTCTAAGTTATAGTAATGAAAGTGATATAAAATTAATTTGCAGAAAATTATTGAACTTGTTGAATTGATTGCTCTTACAAATTAAATTGTTACATATATATATATAATATGTACAAAACCTCAAGCTTCTGGAAAATATCAAGATCAAAACCCATAAAATCTATTCCAACTTATTTATCTGCAATTAAAAGAAAAGCTTAGTACAACTTTTAGTAATTATTAATGACATATATAGGAAAATAACATTTTTTTTTTGTATTTCCAGGTTGGGCATCAATTGGTGTTAATTTGCAATGGCCTGAGAGGCGACAACCTCCCTTCGCCGAGAGTTGTAAGGCTCTACCAATCAAATAGCATAGGTGCAATGAGGATATACAAACCTGACCTGGAAACGGCTAAAAGTCTGAGTAAAGCCTTTTTGTCACTCAAAGGCTGAAAGTCTCTGAACCCGAACAAATGGTCCTTAATTAATTGTCTACTATATATTCTCACACAAGCTTTGCACAACACCGCAACACCCCCCACCCACTCATCCCTTCAGGTTAGTAACTACCACCTCCGGGATAATGTCACACAGTGAATAATCTTAAAAAAGAAAAAGAAAAAAACACTAGGAGCTACTAATTAAGCAAGGTGGTTCAACGTTATCAGAAATATCATTTAAAGATGAGCATCTCCTATTTTTTATTTTTTTTTTCCTTAAGGTTAGTGGCTTTAGCCTCTCCTAGAGTTGAATTTTACTCGATGTGTATAACTCATTTGTAAATAAACTTTGTCTCATTGACAGAAAATCATAACTATTTGCAAATTGTCAACTCAAAATATTATTGACTCGAATTATAAAACCTTCATTATATCTTCAACAAAAAGTACAAGAAAACTCAACTATAACAGGAAAAATGTAGAAACTCGTCAAGAATCGGCAGGTTTATTGATGTGCCGAAACAAAATCTGTTCATTCAATCCAATTCTTAGTTAAAGGGATTAATGGAAGCTAATTGGGTAAACAGGCGACTTATCTGGGAAGAACAACCCAAAATATCTCTCAATCTCATCACCTCCCTTGTTGTTCTCATTGAACATTGCATAAATATAGGTCTCCAGATGTACTCCTGGCCTCTTTGGGGTGCCATTAGCAACATGATTTATCAAGTTCTGGTTGTATATCTGTGCATTTTGTGGTGTTGTCTCATCCCCACCATCTGATGGCCACCCGCTTTCTGACACAACAACACCAACGAAGAGATAACCTGACTTCTCCAAGGCATAGTACACTGAATCAACCATTGCATTAAAGAGATTTAGATATTTATATTCATGGGGATCTCTATTAGCCGTGAACAATGCAAACTCCAGTTCAATATTTGCCCTGTTATTTATATAACTAGCATAGGGGTAAATATTTACGAAAAGTGGGTTTCCGGTTTTAGCGAGGAATTCTACTATGCCGGCCATGTAATCAAATCTGAATTTAGCCTGAGATAGAATGGAGATAGTGGTGAATACATTAAATTCAAATGCTGCTGAGACCATGATTTTGCCTTCGAGACCGGCATGACGAATTGCATTCCACATGTTCTTCATTGCTCAAAGTATCCAATGGCCATCTTTGTTTTCAATTTCATTGCCGACGACAATATACCTATTATTTAGTGGATGTTAAAATCTCTACAAGGATGCAATATAAGATAGAGTTCCAAAACATATGGGGAAATATGAGGTCTCAACTCTCAAGTTGATCTATTATAATGTTTCGGCATCATATTTGACCATCGATTTTTCTATTGAATTCATTCTGAGGAGATGAAAAACGTATACCAGATGATTGATTGGAATCTAGAGATGAATTTGAACCGCGAAGTAATCTAGAGCGATGAATTGGAATCGGACGATCCCAATAGAAAACTCAAAAATTGGGTTACTTTAGGTGATCCGGACCCGGGGTAGACCTCCATTTCTTCTTGGCATACTCTTAATTTCGAGAAAGAAAATTAAATAAAATTTAATTCTCACAGCTTGTAGAAAGCAAGACGATGCAAAGCTTTGATATAGAGAATATCCAACAGTACAATTTGACCAAGTGTTTCCGCGTCTTGTTTGAAATGGCAAAATATAAAATTTAACGTACCATTTATTAAACTATATATGGCCAGATATATCTTGATTAATTGCCTCTCTATCAAATTCATTTATATTATGATGTCTATGTATATTAACATAGAAATTTATGTCTAGATCAACAAATTCATTTCAAGTTAAATTTAAGGAAAAAGTACATCTACAAGTGCAGCGACGACAAGTCTTTGCAATGCCTGGTATACATTAATTGAACTGTAGCTAGCTTGGTGCATTAAGTGCGCGCAACGATCTCATTGACCAAATTTTTAATGAAGTAATCAGAATTTAGTATATATAGGGATAGTGTGATGACAAGGGGTGGAGCTACAAAATTGAGATTAGAGGAACTGAAAAATCTAGTGTCACACTAAGTTTATTTTATAAGAGGAGATCGAGGGGGCTAAAAGGTATTGATACCAAAAAAAAAAAATTACACAATTTAATAGATAAAATTACGAATTTTCATTTTATAGGGATTCCCTCACTATCGTTTGCTCCTAATGACGAGGGTTCAAATTAATATCATTCAAGTTGTTTTCGTTATTTTTTTATAACAATGATTTAAAACTCAAATGTTAAATTAAAATCATTAGATGTGACATTTATATTATTTTATTTACAAGCAAATAAAAAGAATCACTTTTAAATTTTGTTCTTATGTGAATGGATAAGTTGAAAAATTAATGATGAGAAATTGTCTATATATGTTACTGTATTTGTACAAGCTCTTCAATTAAAACAAAGCCTATCTTAATCTCTTAGGCCCTGTTCAGCAGATGTATAGGAATGGGTATAGGAGTGGGATTGAAAAAAATTTTGAACTGATTTTTACTGTTCACATGAGAAAAAAAATTCAGTCTGAGTGAAATTTTTTTCCCACATGAACAGTAAAACTTTTGATGGAGCCGAACAGGCCCTTATGGATATATATCCAACAAAATGATATAGATAATCTTTAATAGTTTTATTTTAATATTTGTTTTAAATTTGATGTTATTAAAGCTTAAAATATAGAGGAACAATGAATACAAAAAGTACCTTTTTTACACCCCCTCAATTTTTTTTTTTTTTACAGTAATGCCCTCCGTTTTATTTTTTAAAACTATATATCCCAACCGTCAGGTTTTTTTGACGGTTCTCTATGGTACAAGGAAGAGTAGATGAATTATTAATTTATCAACCTCTCTAGCAGTTTAGCCCATTGGCCTGTCAACCTCTCTATGTGTTCATTCCAACACTATATTAGGCCATAAAAGGTCGGACTTAGAGACAGGCCAAATCAAGCACATGGCTTAGAATATAACCGGCAAGTTACCTGTTAAATATATGGTTTTGTAAGTGTATAAGATATAAATTCCATAGTTATAGCTTAGTGGTACAACGTCAATCTTCTAAATCGGAGGTCTCAAGTTTAATCCACACGAATGAGACAATTTTTATTCCCCTTATTTCCAACGTGGTGAGCCAGGCCGAGCAAGCGTGGGTATGAGAAAATTGCTCACGGGTGGGTCGGACATTGATTTTTAGTAAGATGACTAAATCATAGGATAGATTAACATATTAATAACATTGTGTTGTGTGATAAATGTAATGTTAAGGGGCCGCTCACATATTTTATATATAGGTACAAAAAAGTTAACCTGATGAAACCAGTCCTTGAAAATGGCAAAGGTGACTCTTCTCTCAAAACAAAGCATCATGCCTTCACAGCCTACATGCAATTCTCTTCCTTCCATTTCTCTCTCTCTCTTCGACCAGCTCTCACCTCCAATCTACATCCACATCCTCTTCTTTTACTCCACCTATTTACCAGACACATCAGAGCAGCTCAAATCCTCTCTCTCTCAAACTCTGAAGTACTCTTATCCACTTGCTGGTAGGATCAGAGAAACTGGTAAGGGGAAACTTCATGTCGAATGCAATGATAAGGGTGTCGAATTTAGCGAAACTCGGGTTCCGGTGTTACTCTGGAATCGATTCGTAAGGACCCAGCAGTTGAATTGTTTAACGAACTCCTACCAGCATTGAACAAAATATAAGGAGAGCAGTAAGAAGAGTCGACGAACAATTTGTAAGAATGAAAGTGCAGCAGATGCGGGATGATAAAGAAGAGAAGGAAATTAGGGTAGGGGGAGAGAACGATATAATATTTAGTAGTTGGTGTAGGATGGGGTGGTACGATTGCAATTTTGGTTTCGAGGAGCCGGTATGGGTGGCGTGCGGGATAACGGATCAAAGGAATGTTTGCATATTGTTGGATGCAAAGGATGGGCATGGGATGGATGTCTGGTTGTGGATGGCAGTTGATGAGATGGAGAGGATTGAGAGTGATCATGAGTTTAGGAAGTTTGTATGTTCTTCTTAGCTGACTGATTTATGACAGTAAATTGCCATGGAATGGAAGCACAGTAAAATACCAAATTTCTCCAAAAAGACATTTTAATGAATTTTATAAATATTATGTTGTTATGGGTTTAGTACTTTGTACTATTTTTTGTTGATATATATTATATGTATATGTATATGTGTATGTGTATGTTTATGTATATGTATATCTGTGTATATATGGTGTGTATATATATATTATATGTCAATCTTTTGTTTTATTATTTTTCACTGTTTATGATGTATTACTGTATTATTTTTCTTTATAATTCAACACCCCCTTAAACTTAATTAATTCTATCTCCATCATTTGAAATGATTCTTAAATCCTCAAATTTCTTGTTTGACGTACAAATATATATATCACATCATTGTGTTTTTTGCTACTCACATGTATCGATCAATTTGATGTCCTTCTCCTTCAAATGCTCCCAAATAAATAAATAAAAAATATATATCACATCAATGTGTTTTTTGCTCCTTTCATGATGGACCTAATTAACCTTTGCCGACATGCTATCAATAAAAATTTGTGTAGCCTCACTTCAGCAAAATTAATCTCTTTGAGACTTTGAGTAAATTAACCTTCTTAATAAAATAATATCACATGACACAGCCTTGCATGCCGCAGCTGCTACATATATATTCCCCCTCACATTTTAATATTTATGATAAAATGCGAAATTTGATGGTTAATTAATTGCATTTTGGTGCATGTATATTTGTATTAAAAATTGGTAAATCTTAAGCTGAATGTAATATTATATACATTTTTACTCGATGTATGTGTTAATTAATCTTTGTAAACATACTTTGTTTAGCAGAGACATATATAGTATCTTCAATATTATAAAAAAAAAAAAAATTAAGCATAAATAATAATAACTCATATTTTCGAAATGTTACATTATTCATTATTGGGTAAACGGGCGACTTGTTTGTTGGGTAGAACAACCCAAAATATCTCTCAACCTCTCTTCCATTGTCATTTTGGTCTCATTGAACATTGCAAAAACATAGGTCTCAAATTTGTTCTATTTTTTGGAGTGCCTCTACCAATATGATTAATCAAGTTCTGGTTGTATGTTCTTGCATTTTCCTTTGTCGCAGCAAGCCCACCGTTCGATGGCCAGCCGCTTTCCGACACAACAACACCAACCTGAGAACCACCGGTCTTTTCCAAGGTGTAGTACACTGAATCAACCATTGCATGAAAGAGATTTGTATATTTATATGAACCATCTTGAACCACTGCAGTAGAAGGCTTGAACAATGCATAGTTGAGATCAATCTTGGGATAGTTATCTTTATAACTAAAATAGGGGTAAATATTTGCTAACAGTGGGTTTCCAGTTTTAGAGAGGAATTCAACTATGGGACCCATAGTATAAGAGAGGTTGAATTGAGATTTGGATGGAGGGTAGGTATTGGTGAGTACAAGGGAACAAACTGCTGTAGAAACCTTGATTTTGTCTTTGTAGCCTGCTTTTTAAATTGCATCGCACATTTTGCTCATTGCTGGGAGTATATAATTATGGGAATCCCTTGGTGCAACTTCAATACCAACCACAATGTACCTATTAATTAGTTATATATTATTTAATTAATTAGTTATAAGTGGATGTTAAATAAATCTCTAATTGTATATATAAAGAGTCGGGTAATATGCTTCTGATAGCATTTTTGTCTATATGCTTCCAGTTCAAAACCCATCTACTTAGTTTGAAATGAAAATCCAAACCATCTAACCGATCTCCTTCAAAAGAATTTCATTTACATATAAAAAATTAATTTTTTTGAATTCATTTACCTAAAAATGAAGATTTTGTACTCATATTGATGCATTGTTGGTATGTGAAAAAGGGTCATCTTTCAAAATAAAAAAAAAATAGTAAAAAAAAATTTCAAAATAGTAAATATTGGTATTATACGAGTTTAATATGTAATCAATTTATTGACCTACCTAGTTTAATATATAAAAGAACTAATTGAATCCTTATTTCTTCTAATTATACTGAAACTTGTATATTTCTACGTTATACACATCTATATTAATTAATCACACGTATGTATACACTTGCACACACACATATACATGCATGTGATGTGTATGTGTGGCATGCATATATATATATATATATATATATATATATATATATATATATATATATATATATCATTAATTAATTAATTAATCAGTTAATCAGTTGTATGTTATATTAAATATTATCCCAGAGTATTAATTTCAAATTAATTAGTATATACTGGAAAATAATTAATTAATTAAATAACAAATAATTATATATAATTAATACTGTACTTGAAGGAAACTTGAGGATATGGCAGAATGTTGGCCTGGACCCAATTGGATGCAGCAGAAGGGTTTGTAGCAAGATCTTTGAGCGTTCCATCATCGACGCCCATCATAACATGGATGCCGGTATCTTTGAGAGCTCGAAGGGTTGTGTCGTTAGGTGCGTTTAGCCTCATTGCCGTTATGCCATTGGATCGGTACATCTCTACAACATCACTTGGTGGAGGGAGGTTGTCGCATACCATTCCATAACAAACACCAATTGATTCCACACCTACGCACACACATGTTGTTGTTGTTGCTGTTACTATATATACATGCATGTCAATTAAATATCATTGTACATATACCTATATTATATTATGAGTCTGGCTATGCTACTATATATAAAAGCATATTAGTGCATATGACTTATAAGTCATATATCCAATTTCAATTTTTAAATGATAAATTCAAACTGTTTAAACCGATTTCTTTTTAGAGATGTTTTTTTATATATAAAAAAATTAAATTTTTTGAATTCATTTAGTATCAATTCAAGCGGTCAAAAAATGAAAATTTTGTGCGCATATTGATGCATTATTGGCATGTCAAAAAGGATTATCTTTAAAAAAACATAAAGAATAGTAAACAAATTCTAAAAATAGTAAAAAGTGGTATTATGCAAGTTTAATATATAACTAATTTAATGAACTACTTAATTTAACGTTTCAAATATGACATATTTAAATTTGACCCGTAAGCATGTGTCCTGATATGCTTATATAAGTAGCATAGCATGACTCTTATGTTATATATGTTATTCACTAATAATTAATTACTAAACGAAATTAAGAGAGGAGTCTGTACTTACCTGTGGGGATTGTTGTTAGAACTCCAATGACCAATGAAAGGATGACCAAGGGCAAACCCTTTTTGTCAATTTTTGTAATTGATCTCTCCATGAAAGAGTAGTTCTCTCTTTAGAGGTTTAGGTCAATGCATGAACTTGTTTAATTCTATCTTATTCAGTTATTTATTTTTATTATGATTGTTTGATTTGATTGTTAATTTATGTGATTTATCATTTATGTTGATTACATGATTAGTACTTGACTTGCACAACTCTCATTTTGGATTCGAAAGAATCAAAATTGCTAGGATTATATAGGATAGTACCAAATTGTGAACACAAATACCTTAGAAATTAGGTTAGAATTGACCAATTTGATACCTAATCCGGAACTACATAAATTAAGGTTAGGGTTTGGTGAAAAACGACCATGAAGTCAAACCCTTAATTTGGACATCTTGAATTGAATTGGATATTGGTATGAAGAACGACCATGAAGTACTAATATTTGAGGATATATAGACTAATAAGAGCTTAATGGGTCTAGATAGCTAGGGTGAAGAACGACCATGAAGTTCGAAACTATCTAGGCACATTATTAATTCCTTAACCCTTTTTAACACTGTAGGTTAGAAATCTCATCATATCAAACATGAATTTAAACAAACCGAGTAAATAGAATTGAAAAGGGATTGTAGACCGACTGCCCCTAGATCTTCCAATTCTTGAAAGCAACCAAAACTCTTTTTTTACTTTCCTTATTTACTTTTATTGTTTTAAACCTCATCTTCTCAGGTATTGAACCCAAACCTTGGGAACTTAGAACAAACAAACCCCCCCCCCCCCCCCAATCAACATTTACTTTCTTGAATAATCTGAAACAAATCAATAGAGTTAAATACTAGTATTTTTCGATTTCCCTGTGGATCGATACCCAAAGTACTACAAAGATAGGTTGTGCGCTTGCATCTGACCAATCATTTAGTATTTAGGTTTACAAATTTAAAAGTTCAAAAGAGTATAAATCAAGCACCAATCCCTATACTAAAAATACTCAACAAGCCTTTTGGCGCCGTTACCAGGGACGCACTGAAGTAAATGTAAGCAGATTTAGCGTTTAAGAAAAATTCGACAGTATTTCCCCTATTCTTCCCAAGTACGCATAAGAACCACCTCCGACTGGTTAGACACAGAAATGAACAATATGTACTCGTGGGAACAATAAGGAGAAATGCAACTGAATCTTTCTTAAATGCTAAATCTGCTTACATTAGTTCACAATCCTAGATGAGACAACATCATTCAAAGAGCAGTTTCAAAACGGGAACTATTCAAAATTAATCCCTATCGGATTAATTTTGAACGGGCATCAACCTATAATTAAGGCAACCTAATCCATGATGTTATGGACAATATGGATCACCATACAATATATATATACAGTGAGGAGTGTTCCAATGCTTCATGCCTTTCATACTTCATCATACCTCATATTTTGTATCTTCATTTCTAAAGTCCAATGAATATGTCAATCCGAACCGCTTAGTATGATATTCATACTAAAATATACTTAGTGATGAAATTTTATAATATTTGAAAACTTTTTACTATTTTTTTAGATAGGTAGAAAATCACTTCTTTTGAACGGTCTAGATACAGTGATTTTGTATCTATCTTAAAAAATAGTAAAAAATTTGCAAAAATTATAAAATTCCATTCAAGCATATTTTAGTATGGAAATAATGTTGAACGGTTCAGATCGACAATTTGGACTTTGAAAACGAAGATATACAATATATATGAGGTATGAAAGACATGAGGTATTAATTGGAACCCTCCTCACAATGTATATATACAATACAATTAATAATATGGTCAAACTAATTATAGATAGAAAATTAAATTAATGACACAAATTAAATAACAAAATAACAGAAAAATAAATAATATTTAACCTTGAGAGAATAATTAATGTGAAGGGGAGTGGTGCCTTAAATCCAAATGACTCAGAAATTAATGTGGCATGCTGATCATCGATAGCAAAAGTATTTTTTGTAGTACTGTATTGAAAAATTGAAACAATTACAAAACTAAATTTGTTTTGTGATGAATTAATGTGGTTTTTTTTTTTGCTTAATAACACGTAAAAATCGTCCTAAGCCCTAGGAAATGTGTTCTTTATTGTTTAATTGATCTTGTATTAGATTCGAAATTACAAACCACCAATTTATCAAATTATAATGTGTACGAAGTATCTAAGTAAATCACTTGTTAAACAACCATTAATTTAGGCTTGGAAGTCGAGAGAGATCGATCTAGTTCGACCATTTTTTATGGTTAATTTGTTTTCCTGAATTCGTCATCCTTTTAATTAATTTGTTTTATATATAAAAGCGTGGAATTTGTGCAGTAAAATGAACTCGAACGAACTTTTGTCTCTCTTTGAAGATAGACATGTTCAATTCTCAATAATAATATGTAAAATATCCTTTAATAAAAAATAAAAAAATTGTTGTATGCATATTTTTTTTTTATGTGATACGCAGTCCAAGTCAATATATCCAGCTTGGTTAAAAAGGATAATTCCAATATTTTATTAGGAGCTGGCACTAATAGATAGATATATAGACCTAGCTAATTTGTTCTTTATTCAAAGGTAATTATTTGTACACAAGATCAATTAAGAATTAGTATTCCTTCTTGACTATATAAATAATCAACAAGTTCCTAACAGTCAACGGCCCATTAAAATATATTAATTGAAAAAAAATAGCACACATCAAATATGACGCAATTATATATCTTCATTTCATTATTAAGCACGTTGGGTGTCCAATCCGCCAATGGTTGTGATTGAAATCTAATATTTGGATTTAATTTCAACCCTCCAATCACATCATTTTTCTTCTTTTGATTAAATTAATGCACCTCTTGTATACGTAGAAGTTTAAATTTAGTTAAAATAAGACTATTTCAAGCAATTGTTTTTATAACTTGATTCGGAGTCCGGCTAGTATGACATTGGTGTCATATGACACCAACTACAAAAATTGATTAGATAGACTTCGAATGACTAATCCAAACCGTTCAAACTGATTTACTTTATGAGTAATGGGTTTACATGCAAACAATTTATATTTTATAGTTATTTTAGTATCAAATCAAGCGGTCAAACATGTTGAAAAATGAATGCATTAAAATTAACTTAATAACTCGCACATTTGACGGCTTGACTTGATACTAAATAAATTCAAAAAATTATAAATGTTTTATGTAACACACAACTAATTAATGAAATAGATGCGTTTGAATGGTTTGGATTCACCGTTTGAAGTTGATTCGATAGGTTTTGGAGTTGGTATTATATAGGCTGAAATGACACTGATGTCATATTCCACCATCTTCTGAACCTGACTAATAAGAGATTAAAGAAATAATTTGTAAAATTATATTTCGGTCTGTAGGACAATTAGTTTTATTTAAACACAATCCATTCCTTATTCTCCATATTGTTCAAGCCATAACAGTAAAAGCTATGAGGAATGTTTTTTTGTTCAGTCCTTGTACGGAATCTGCATAATCTAGGATGCAATGTCAGCAACATAATGCAAATTTTCAATTAAATCTTGACAATTCCCTAACCAAAACCACAATTGTCTCACTACTGAGCATTGTATCATAAGATTGTCTACTGTTTCTACCTCAGTACAGAACTGAATCTCTGAATTACCTGTCCATCCTCTAACTAGTAATTAAATTGGATTTGGCCAATATATTTGGTGAAAGTTTGAGCTATCAAAATGTACATATATACAACATAATCACAAACTGAAGCAAGACCTTACTAAAAGAGAAGTAGATTACAGAAGGATCCCTTAGAAATCACTAACAACAAAATTCAAAATGAGGTTTTTTTTTTTTTCCTAAACATAAGTAGATTAATCATCAGTTAATACTCAAGCGTGCATTGATGTAATACACAATTGTGTATTAAGAAATAGTCAAGTGTGAATTCTAAAATGAATGTACTAAAATGAAACTTTATAAGTAAGGTTATACCAGAGGTACCCGTCATGTATCGTCGAGCGAGTACATAATGCCAAACTCTAAGATCTACATGCTAGGGAAATCCTCCCTAATTCCAATCTCCTCTGGTTTTTCCTTGTCTGAGTGTAGAATGTTTTCATCTCTTTTTTTCTTGAGCCGAGAGAAGCGGCATAGTTCAGTATCAACTGGTTATTCTATTTGCGAATTTAGGAGTATTTAATACTAAAATAGTATTGCTCACTCTCATGTTATTGTACCCTATTCGGACAAGACTGGTAAGGGGATAGTACTCAGATTTTATCTTAAACAAATGCAAAGAGATCAATAACTAGTTCAATTACCAAAACTAAAAGGGTTTAAGTTGGCATCTATAGCATTCCTTGTAGCTCTTTATTTTTCAAATATATAAGAAATTGATCGAGTATAAATTGGCTTCGCATGCATAAACTAGCTTTAATTTGTTTGTTCCATGATGATGGCTGTATATGGTTTAATGTAAAATTGTTGAAGGCTGTTATGTAAAGTTGAAGGGGAAAAAAATAACATGTTTGTGTGAACTTCTTAATGTACTTGCTAGCTGTATATGTATGTTTGTTGAATGATCTGAATTTACTTTGCAAATTATGACAGGGAATAATGAAACCAATGACAATTCTTGGTCAGTCGAGCCGAAATTAGAACCTAGTCGACATGGGAATTGTATACAAGACTAGAATATCAGGTTCTATTTTCTCTATTTTTGGTTTTATTTTCTTCTTAGATCGAATTGTTTGGGTTTTGACTTTTCGTTTTAATTATTAGCTCTCTGAGGTTATCTTGATGAGATGTTAAAGATGTGAATTGTATTTATAATGTATATTATGGATGTGAATTATATAGGTTTGTTGAATGTTGAATGGAATATGATTGATTTATGTATGTTGTGTTGAATATTTATTGATTAGTTTTTTTTTTTTTTTTTTGTGGAATGTTAAACGAATATGATTGATTATTTTATGTTATGATGTCGAATATTTATTGAATTTAGGATGTGCAATTAATTGTATGTTCAATGGGTCGCAAATATGGATGGTAGCCAATTATAAATCGTATAAAAAAAAAAGAAATTCTACACGGTTCTAAATTACAAACCGTGTATTGTTTCAAAAACAATCCACCGATGCCTTGTAGAAACCATGTATTGGAACCTGATACGGTTCATTTCTATTAACCGTGTACAACGTAACCCCCCCCATCCCCCCAATTCATACACGACGCTGGCTGACACGGTCGTGTGACATTAGCTTTTCAGAGGGTGTATGGTTATGTACTAGTGATATATGTAAGCAATTAGAAATTAATGTCAGCTCAAAATATTATTGACTCGATCGAATGATATATTGAACATTCATTATAATTTCTTAAATTAAAGGTACAATTAAGAGAAGTATCAATTAATTAAAAGGGAACAATTAAAAATATACAAAGTCATCACTTATCGGCATTCATGCATTTATTGATGTTTATCGGCATTCATGCATTTATTGATGTGCTGAAACAAAACAAAACTCAAACTCACACCGTTTCAGCATCATCTGAGAAGAGCAAACTAATATGTATGGCATATATATGATCGATAGAACACTCCACCCCACACCACTTTTAATTAATTAATTTAAGCATTCAGCAGCTAGCTAGCTGCTTAAATATAAATATATATATTCCACGCATGAAATCATGATATGTATATATAGATATGTATTGTTGGTTCCGGCCCTTGCATCAATTACTCGAAGGTAATTGGGTAAACAGGCGTCTTATCTGGCTTGAACAAACCAAAATATTTCTCAGTCATATCTCCTGGTTTGGCATTCTCATTGAACATTGCAAAAACATAGGTCTCCAAATTTGTTTTCTTCTTTGGAGTGCCGCTGACAACATGATTAATCAAGTTCTGGTTGTATGTTCTTGCATTTTCCTTTGTTGCAGCAAACCCACCGTCTGATGGCCAGCCACTTTCTGACACAACAACAGCAACCTGAGAACCACCGGCCTTTTCCAAGGCGTAGTACACTGAATCAACCATTGCATCAAAGAGATTTGTATATTTATATGAACCATCTTGAACCGGTGCAGTAGAAGGCTTGAACAATGCATAGTTGAGATCAATCTTGGGATTATCTTTATAAGCAAAAAAGGGGTAAATATTTATCAACAGTGGGTTTCCAGTTTTAGAGAGGAATTCAACTATGGGGCCCATATTAAAAGAGGCGTCGAATTGAGATTTGGATGGAGGATCGGTACCGATGAGTACAGCGGACCAAACTGCTGTAGAGACCTTGATTTTGTCTTTGTAGCCTGCTTTAGAAATTGCGTCCCACATTTTGCTCATTGCCGGAAGTATATAATTATGGGATTCCCCTGGTTTAACCTCATTACCCACCACAATGTACCTATAAATTAATTATGGGATATTATTAAATTAGTTACTGGATCCATATATATGTTAAATAAATTTCTCTCTCTCTCTCACTCTTTATAATATAAAATATCCCATAAATATTAATTAGTATATATTAATTGGAAATTTAATTAACAATTAATTAATACTGTACTTGAAGGAAACTTGAGGATATGCCACAATATTGGCCTGGACCCATTTTTCTGAAGCAGAAGGGTTTGTAGCAAGATCTTTGAGCATTCCATCGTCTACGCCCATCATAACATCGATGCGCTTGCCTTTGAGGGCACTAAGGATTGCAACGTTAGGTGCGTACAGCCTCATTGCCTTTATACCATTCGATTCAAACATATTTACAGCCTCACTGGGTGAGGGGAGGTCGTTGCCATTCGTTCCGTAGCAAACACCAATTGATTCAACCCCTGCAAATTAATACAAACATACATATGTTAATAATTAATTCATTATGATCAAGCATACGTGTGTGTGTATGAAGAACATGTTAAAAAGCTCGGATTGACTATTTGAACTTTAAACTAGAGATATGAGTGTAAATTAAAACACTCACTTTAATTTGTAAAGCATGGTAGCCTTACTGTATATATATATATATATGAGTTGAACTAGGATATTCTTAAGTTCACAAAGGCACTAGGGGAACTCAACTCTAAAACCTATCGAATTGCCTTTTTAAACGATCAATCCAAACCGTTGTAATCCTTCTACCATATGAGTGATGTGTTTACATGTGAAAATTTAAAAGTTTCGAATTAATTTAGTATAAAGTCATGTGGTCAAAATTAATAGGTTCATAAATTAATTTTAATGTATTCATTTTTTGGACGTTTTGTGTCCACTTGATGCTATACAAAATTAATTTTAAATTTTAAATTTTTTGCATGTAGATGCATCACTAATAAGGTAGAATAATTTCAACGGTTTGGATTAATTGTTTAAAATCAATCCGATAGGTTTTAGAGTTAAGTTCACCAAGTGGCTTGGTGAACTGAATAACACCCTAGTTCTACTCTATATATGTTATTCATTAATAATTACTAAAAGAAAGAGAGGTAGAGAAGGGTACCTATGGGGATTGTTGTTAGAACTCCAACGAGCAATGGTAGGATGATCAAGGACAAAGCATTTTTACTTGCCATAATTAATGTTACTCTCCAGAAAGAAAATAAGTTATTTCGATCTCTTTGTATGCAGAAAGAAAGCCCATGCAAAGCTCTTATATAGGGAATACATAACCAATATTCTTTCAGTTTGACCAAGTGTTTCTTTATCTTGTTTGAAATGGCAAAATATAAAATTTAATGTAAACCATTAAAACTATGGGCGCCCGATATATTTTAATTGCCTCTCTTCCAAATTCATTTAAATTTGAACTCCAAACTCTAAATTTAATATTGATGCATGTCTGGCTATTAATTGGCATCGCATGAGAGGTTTGTAATATAATTACTTAAATGTTTCAATTATAACTTGCTTGTAATAAAAGTCAACTGTCAATCATTATCTCCGAAAACAAAATTCTTTAAAAAAAAAGTCAACTGTCTTTCATCACGCAAAATGACAATATATATGTATGTGTTGTACCCTAAAAAATTGGAAAATAATTATCTGGACAAAGATGCAATTTAATTCAAATGAAATTGACCAATTAACATGTCAATCATATGCTAATTGGTACAAATCCACAAAATAGGGAACAAATTCCTCAAAATAAAATTCATGATTAAAATCTAGACAAATAATCATGAATTTTGATATATTATACATTTTCTAACTCAAAATGGTTGAAAAGTTATGAAATTTTGAAAATCTGATTAGGTGGCAACTCCTGATTAGTGCCACATGGCATGAGTACCCCTAGCAAATAACCTAGCGATCCTAGGTACAAATTGGGTACAGCAAAGCAAACTCTAACACCCTGGGTCCCACAGTCAGTGAGTTACGCGAATTTTCGCTGAAACTTGGAGATAGGTGAACTTAATACACCAATTGACAGTGTATTGGTGCACCATACACCCGGACCACCCAAACTCGACTGAAGGGCACTGAGTTTAAACTCAGCACCTCTAACCGCTTCAGCCTACGTGCGCTTGGAGTGCCATACACCATTCGACTGCCCGCTACATTGCCCATCATGCGCCGAGCATAAGCAAAGAAAGGAAAAGAAATAGAAAGAGAGAGGGTGCAGGTCATAGCGGCTAACATGTGGGGCCCGCTGCTCTGACACCATCTTCCTCCTCTCTCTCTCGTCCTGAGCTCAGATTGAAGCTCAAAATTCAAGAAAATTAAAAGGAAATTAGGCTAATGCTCACCTAAATCAAGGATATGATCCTTCCCTCTCCTCTCTGTCCAGAATTCGATAGAAAATTCCTTCTCAAAAGCTTCAATTTCAGCCGAGAAGGAAAGGATAGTGAGAATGGGAACTTGAGCTACAGCTCAAATTGAGTTCTAATATTGAAGGGAGAGCTCTTTGAGCATGGCACGATGCAAACTGGAGTGTCAATTTCTTAAGAAATGTTGTAAAACAAATGACCACATGAAAGGCCACTGCCTCAGTTCACAAGCTGCCAAATTATGCTTCCACAACTGTTAATAATACATCAATTGGTCCTAGACACGTGTTAAAAGACCCTGAGGTGATGCCAAAATAGAAGAATCATTCATGGAAGCTTGGAGTCATGCAATTCATCATTCCCTTTTTAAATGTCAGTAAATCAAGGGTCTGATATGCTATACTCTCCCTTCAAGATGATCCAAAGGCTATGAAATACCCAACACAGGATCAACGACCAGTTTAAACATGATTGGGTGATCCCTTGCCATCAAGGCATTCAAAATCAAGCAAAGTAAGCTCAACCCTTGATCAAACAGTTGATGTGCAAGCTGGAAGACACATCATCAATGCCTAAACCCTAAACACGATGTTTGCCTATATAAAGGCACCTATACCTATGTTCAAAACATATCTTACATACCCCAAATCCCTGCTAGGCTAGATATTATAGCAAAAGCCCTGAAAAACACTGTAATTGGCTCATCAGAGGCAATACTTCTTCCCCTTTCTCTGTAGCAACCTTTTGAATAGGCAATTGAGAGTTCAAAGAGATGTAGGCTATTGTAGGCCATGTTTTGTACATATATTTTGATAAATAAAGACCTTTTTGTTGATGATTTTTCCTTTTTTTTCCTTTAATGTCATGCACTCTTTATTTTCTTTTGTTGCATTCTTCTTCTTTTATGTATTTCTATTCTTCTGAAGTGTTAAAAATGAGAACTTGCATGATGTTCTAGTTTATTTCATGATAAACAATGAAATATGCAAGTTCAATGATAAAAAAATGCCTTTTCTTTGCACCTTCTGTTTTAAATCAATAATAAACATAATAAAACATTATTTCAGTATATTTTAGTTTTTTTTATGTTATTTTATACTTCTTTGCTGCTTTAGCATAATAAAAATCAAAATAAACTCATAAAAATGTATAAATATGTTCCTTTTTGCCTTTTTCTTGAATTTGTCTGCAAATCTACCTTTTAAAACCTTTTTAAGATGATTAAATGATGAAAATAGTTAAGCCAGCTGGTATCCTTCTATATTGGATTCATATTGATTATTTTAGTTTAAAGGATTTAAAAAGGGTAAAAAAATGATGTTTAAATGGCATAAGGGTTGATGAAGTTGAGCTAGCTGGTATCCTTCATTAATTCCTTCTATAATGGACCTATTTTGCAAAGAATCAAGTTCAAAGAGGTGTTATGCTCCTGAAATTTGCAAATATACATATTTTAAACCCTTTCTTTGCAAAATATTAAAAGGATGAGTGTAAAAATCAAATAGACATCAGTTATACTGAGAAATGTCATTTGTACTTTTAAATGCATGATTCCTGATGATCTTGTCCAAATCAAGTGAAAAGAATGTATAAAAACTTGATTTCAAACACTCCAGGGACCTCCCTGCATAATGCCATGTTCTGGCAACCTTAAAAATGCTTTCAAATGATGCTTTTCTGAATTTTTATGCTTTGAACCTTTGTTAATTAATTACTGGTACAAGGCAGTAGCTTAAAAGCTGTTAAAACATGTTTAAATCTATTCAAATAACCAACCGAACCTCTGTCTGTGCATGTAACCCTCTCTAGTAACTTTTGAAATGATATTGAATCAAGACTCAGTTCTGCAATACACAAAGAATGCTACTGGTATAGCATAGTGCACTAAAATGCACATATTGACCTCTGCTGACATATTAGTCAATGTCGATTAACCAAACTGTAAAATAGACTTCAAGTCAAATAGAAGACTTAAAAACACATAAATGGACTCAAATTTCATATTTTTCTGATTTTTCTACAATTAGATATAAATTTTCAAAGTTCATATTTTAAAAATGTAAAAATATGAGTGTTCTAAATAGCTAGCTATAGCGGCGCTATAGCTTTTCCGGACCATAAACGCTAAGCTATAAGATAAAAATGCTCTAACTCAACTACGACCGCTATAGCTATAATAGCTAACCGCTATTACCGCTAAATGAGACCCACTATAGCTACCCCTATGCTACATGAATTTTTTTTTTTTTTTTGCAATTTATATAGGCTTCTATACTTCTATTCTTATTTTTAATGCTACATAGTCTTCTACGATAAGTATATTAAACCAAACTATATGCTTCTATTTTTATTTGTGATTTATTCTATCATTATATATCGAGAAATATTCAAATATTAATTCTTCATTTTGATTACTTTTCGCATAGTATTCATTTGTAAAATTATTATTGTTCGTTTTAATTGAAAGTTGATTTTGATTATTATTATAATATATAAAATATTTAAATATGTATATTTACTTTATTTACTTTATAAAATTCTCTTTGTCTATTATAATATGTAATACTATAAAGTATAAACTATTAAATAACGTTACTTTTTAGATCTTTTTTTTTCCTTCTTATTTGCATAATTGATAAAAACTATAGACTTAGATTAATTGTCATTTAGTTGTTACATTAATTTTCTAATATGGATTATGTTGATAATTAGTAGAAATATATAATATAAAATTTGAAAAGGGAAAATCACTATGTATGATAGCTTCCGCTATAGCTACGCTATTCGCAGTAGCTTTTTTTTTTTTGATCTTCCTGCTATGCCGCTATAATCGCTATTTAGAACCTTGAAAAATATTGAAACATACTGACAAAATGACTTCAATATGCCCCTACCAGTTCATAAATCTTTAAAAACATAAATAAATTTTCTAAAATCATAAAATTTGGTACAAGTGTCCTTTATACACCTCTTTATAAACTCTGTAAAAGAAAATTTACAACTTGTGTACAAAATTCACAAGAAATAGAGTTTAAAAGGACTGAAATAAAAGCTTTTATGCTTCCTACTTGACTAGAACCCAATTTAATCCAAACTAAAGCTTCTGCAAAGTTCAAAACCCTCTGAAATGATCTAAATGATTCTTCTGAATGCTTGAACCAACTTCAAACCCATTGTAACTCTCATCGGTACCAATTCAGTACCAATTCAAGGTACCAAATGCCAAATTCATGTCCAACATTTGATTAAACTCCAAATTGATGCTCCCAATCGCTTCTATGCACCTATACAATGTCAATTAACCATTTGGTTGAAGAAAATCACAGAAAAATTGATCAAAATAGATTTAGAGGTCTATTGGTACCGATAGCACTATTCAAGCCTAAGCAGCCGTCTCCAGTGATCTCTAGCTGCCGACAATGACACCATTGCACTGCTGACGTCGACATGATGACAACCATGTACTTGATCAGCACTGCCGTGGCCGGAGTTAGCCGGACCCATTCTCTGTTGGGGATGAACCCTAAAACCCATCAGGTTACACAATTCTTGATTCACCGGATTAAATCTGAAGGCCTAAATTCAAACCCTATTCAAACGATCTACTGACATGAGGGACCCACTGTCAAAAATCCAAGGCCCAGTGCACTCTTTAGAGGCCCAATACACTCATTGATGCTAAAAGCCCAAATCTCAAAGCCTAGATGTCAGAATCAAGCCTCTACACGCATATCAAAGTCCAATATCCAAATCTCAAGGCCCAATGATCAAATCCAATGACCAGTGCACATCTCAAGGCCCAATGTCCAAATCTCAAAGGCCCAGCACCAACCTTAAAGCCCAAAAATAATTAAATGATGCATTTTTGCATATAAACCCCTCTAATTACATGGAATCTACAGAAAGAACCCTATAAATTTACAAACAAGTCCCTGGTAGTATAAAGCCTCTTCAAACAGGCCCTTGAAAGCCCAAATTGCATTCCAAACCCTGTCAAAAGCCCAAATCACAATTTCAAGTCCCTCAGAATTTACAAATAGGCCCCTCAAAGCACAAAAACTTCATAGAAAAGCCATTTTTAGTCTTTTTTTGTCATAACTTCTTTGTTTCAAGTCCAAATCGACTAAAACCAGTTCCAAGTGAATCCAAATCAAATTATATACAATTTCAAATCATAATCGAACATGTTCAAGCTTCAGCCAAATACCTTAAATGACTAAAATAGCCCTCTCTTGACTTATTTTTATAAATAAAATATAAAAATGATGTAGAAACATATTTCTCAAATAGAAATCATATAATTGACATATTTGATACATTTTCACATGTTTAAAAATATAAATGCATGTCATGACAAGCATATGCACATGTAGACATGCCGAAACAAATGTCCAAATCAAATGAGAACTTACCAAATGACTAAATGAACCTTACATGAGCCCTCCTTTAGCCCCAATACTCAGTTCACACCAAAATAGGTGTAAATCCCAGAATGAACGAGGTATTTAGTACTAACCCGAAAGATAGTCTGATGTAATTACCAGCGGAGGTTTGCGCCCATCGGGAGTTAATTGTTCCCACAATCAAACAATAAAACCCCGATAAGCTGATCATGAACTGTAGGTCTATCAAAAGGGTCTATCAAAATAGATGTTCCCCATTGCACTAAGGGATAAGCATATAAATCTAATCCTGATTCCCCCTTTTTAGTGCAACTCTCAGCTCCTTAGAGTATGAATTCCCTTAATCATTTATGAAGCAAATGTTATTATTTTGATGCCGTGTATTAATGTATATCATCCATGCAGCTCAATTCAAAAGTTTTGTTTTGAGCCCTAATTTTGTTTATAGTTTTATCAAGTTTAGGTAATATACTCTACTAGAGAAAGACACTTCTATATCGGTTGAAATCGTGTTCTGCTATCGGGTTCAGAACTGCTGCTTATCGCCCCGTTATGAAATGCACACACATGTGTCATCCGCTGAAACCAATGGCGTTCAGCCTCAAAGCCATCGGTTGAAAAATTAGGGATCGATGGGAGTAGTAGTTTTTCAATCGTTAAATAAGTTATTTATGTAGAAACACCATCGGATCTACTTTACTAATGAACCGATGGTAATCCTACATATGGTGTTTAATATTTGATGCCATTTAGGGTTTAATGACATTTCTTGCGGTTGTTCATCTTGTGCCTTCTTCACCTTCTCCACCTTGATCTCCACCTCCTTTGCTTGCTCCTCTTGCACCTCTTCTGCCTCTTGTGCTTGCTCATCTTGTGCCTTCTCTATCTTTTATGTTTGCTCCTCTCGTACCTCTTCTGTCTCCTTTGGTTGCTCCTCTCGTGCTTCATCCTCTACAGAATACAAATATACAACATCTAATTAATATACCATAATTCTATTCATATCAAACATAATTTACTAAAATGAAACTTTATAAGTTATAGCTAAAGTTGTGGTGAAGGAAAATGCACCTGTGATGTAGCTTAGTCTCTTCATCCTCCCTCTAGCCTGCCTTTATGCTTCATCAAACTCGTTCAGTACATGAGTCACCAATAAGCTCATCAAATATATAATAGATCGTTGAGCCTCCTCTCATGATTCAACATATGGTCCATAGTCAAAATGATCTCCTTTATTACTATTAGTAGGAGTTTCACCTAAAATTGGAACAAAAGACGAGTACATGTATATAATAAAAGTGACAATGAATATTTTTTGTAAAATTGAAACATTATACAAATGATTGGACTCATTACCTTTTGGAGATGCAGCCTGGAGTTTTTCCTTCAATATCATGTTGAAGTTGTCCATATCAAGCACTAAAAACCATTAATTAACAAGAATTATCATTCTGCTATCATTTAGATAACCGTGAGAAGAAGATATACATTGGAGAAATGAAGAAATTCACGTGTGAATTGAGATGTAGGTTATCAATTATATCTCACCGCTCGTCTGCATATATGAGCTTCAAAGACAGTAGCTCATCTTGATAGATTTGCGATAAAAAATAATTGATAACATAAATCTCCACCCAATTGTTAATTGCGAGAGGGACTACTCACAGATTTGAACTCAAACCTTAACCTTTCTGGTTATTAGAATGATCGGTAAAAACAAGAGGAGGATAGACATTTGCAAATTTGCGCTACTAAATATTTGATCTAAATCTTTTATGTGGATGAACTTAAAGGTTAAGTAACCCCTTAAAATCATGTTCTTGTGTTATTGAACCTCGAAGTCCATCTACAAAGAAAGACAGATCAACATGCGCCAAACCACAATATAAGCTCTCCCCCTCCCCCCCATAAAAACCAACAAAACCTAAACATAAGCCTAAATCTAAAGACCTAACAAAGTTCAACAAAAAATCAAAACTAAAAAACATAAACCTAAAACTAAAAATTAAATCCCCTATATTATGACCTCAGCTAAACCAAAAGTCAAACCTAAAAATTTAAAAATATCAAAATTTTTGTAAAACTCTAAGAGATTTTGTCACACCCCGCCGCCACGGGATGCGGCAGTCCCCCGCCGTAAGCATACAACACCGTGTATACTTACAAGGCTTATTCAATTTATACTCAACAATTCAAAACAATTCAATATAAACCAAGTTTATATATATATACACAAATCAGAGTACACAGTCTGGTCAGAATATAATACAACAAAGGTATCTCATCCGGATACCAACCATGAGGCCTACCCTAAAACTATACTCCAAAACATATCTAGGGTCATGAGATGGTAAGCTACTATGGCCTACTACTCGCGTGCCTCTCCAGAATCCATCGCACCCGTGCCTGTAAAAATAACCCGGAGGGTGGGGGTGAGAATAAATTCTCAGTGCGAATTTTGCCACAGTTTAGACTATTGGACTTGCAATCAAACTCTATATTCAACAATGAAACCCAAACAATAACAGTTCAAACAGATATATATAATCATAAATAACAGGATGCCAATGCTCGACAACAGTTTAATCAACCTGAAACACAGTTTACGGAATTTCCAAGATGAATTTCAAACACAACATATATTTTGGCTTAACTCAATTCAATAACTCAATTCATTAGGGCTTGTAGCAATTACAGATGTTCTTTCGAGCTGAACCATTATCAAACCCACATCTGTAGGGTTACAGACGCCTACAGATGGCCAACCGCTGGACCCTTTATCTGACACCCATCTGCAATCGCTTGGCTTAACAGTTTATTACGGTCTGGTTCAAATCATATAAAGAAAATCCTCTTTGGAATCATTCCAATAGTCGTAATATTCAATTGACCTTCAAAATGCATTAACCCGTAGGAGAATGCTACCGAGTCACAGACGTTACACATGTCACCCACGAGTTCCATTCACATCTCATAACATAATCACCTTCCCTCGTCCCAACCGGTACTGGGAATATCGAGGGCCGTTCACCTAAGGCAATTTAGGATCCTGGGAATCCAAGTCAGCATACAGCCCGACTTGGCAAATTCATTGGATCCAAGTGCTTAACTTCGTAAATCCATTCACATACATTCACATATTCAATCCAATCGTGGTGACTTTCAATCAAGATCAGATCACAATAGATCAACATAACCTATAACCATACCAGCATGCAAATCATTCAATTCAGATCAATTCGAGTTTAATTTGATTGGGCTATGCAAATGCTCTACACAATTCAGTGATGCAATCAATGATATTCAACATGACAAACGAATACACAGTTTAATTCCTGAAAATAAAGTATCAAACAAGTCCAAGAATCCCGCACCTTAGTATGACGAGCGTACCGCTTAATTTAAGGATCGGACGTCTCGTATTGTCTCGCAAGTTCTTGTTCGACCGAGCCTACACCTATATTATACGTATACTTGGTTTAACATTGGTTTAACATTGGTTCACTACTGGAAACATTTACTTGAGTTACATCAGGCTTACACCTTAATCAATTTCCTATCCTTTGGTACCAATCCGTTCAATTCCTGATTTCTTACTTACAACCTTTCAAATCACACCATTTACCTCGGGTTCCTTCAAACCCTACACAATTATAATTATGTAACCATTCAGTCACAGGTTCACTACTTTGGTTCTCGGTTCAATTCAATTCACCGTTTGGTTAACCCTAATTTGGTCAAAATCTCAAATTAACCGTTAAACGTTCTAAAAATTCAAGATCAGGAGGCAACCCTACCGATTACAAGTCTAATTGGTCGGGTTAAACAAATCAAATCACGATTATGCCAACTTTCAATTTTGGCACGAAACCCTAGAAATCAGATTTCACAAATCGGAAGAAATCGGGAAAAAGATTGACAAACAAACTAGTAAGGAGTGTAGAGGAACTAGTCCTCGAGCAATTCGAACACAAATCTCGAGTTTAAAACGAGAATCTGAGAAATCGAGAAAATTCGAGGTTTCGAAAGAAAGAAGGAGAGAAAGAAATACCAAATAAGAGGGTTCGGAGAGATCCTCGGCTGCCTACCCGGTTCCAAACTCGATTTCTCGCAACAATCGGAAGTCTGGAAGAAACGGGAACTTCTCACACTCTTTTTCTTCTATTTGGGCGAAAATCTCATGAAAATAGGAAATGGTGAAGAGAGAGAGAGAGAGAAGGTTGGATTTGAGTTTTACGGTTAAAATTTCCCTGAATGCGGATGCACCCATCCGCACTGCGGGTGGCTTGACCCGCACTCGAGACTTGGAAAGTTGTCAACAGAAATTTCAGAAAATCCGAGCCTAGTGCGGATGAACTCCACTCGCACTGCGGGTCAACCTCATCCGCACCCAGTACTTAGCCGATTTCAGGAAGTTTAACACAGAAATTCATGAGTGCGGCTGCACCCATCCGCACTGCGGATCCCTCACCCGCACTCACTACTTAGTCAATTTTAGACACAATTCCAGAAAAAGTCTGAGCCAACTGCGGATGCCTTCCACCCGCACTGCGGGTCCATCCATCCGCACTCAGTACTTAGAAAATTCAGACCAACACAGAATTGCATGAGTGCGGATGCACCCACCCGCACTGAGCCTATAAAATTTCAAAATCTCGAAATTTCGATGCGGTTTCGATTCACACTTAACTTACTTATTTAGGGGAACCTTAATTAAGGTTTTAACTTCCATTTTGTTAGCACAATTAACTTGATTATTGCTTTTAATTCATTTGAATTTAATTGTAAAAATTTCGTAACGTAACAGATTTTAACCACTACAAAAAAAAAATCATAAACCTAAATCCAAAGATCTATGGTCAGAAAAAATCAAAACTTAAAGCTAAAATGTTTTAAAAAATTGCTAAACCTAAACCTAAACCTAAACCAAAAAACCCCTTAAAACTAAACCTAAACATAAAGAACTAAGCTCAGAAAAAAAAATGAAACAAAAAATTAAAGAAAATATCAACATTGCAGTAAACATCTTGGAAACTATACCCTATACAAAATCCCCTAAAAACTAAGCTAAACCTAAACAGAAAAGCACTAAAAAACAGTAAGATCTAGACCTAGGAATTTAATATATATAGGTAAAAAGCACTAGAAAACAGTACATAAAAACTTAGTAAGATCGCAACCTACACAGAGAGTGCTAGCAAGGAACCTTATGAGAGAGAGAGCTCAGATGGCGGCTGGTTATTCCAAGTGAGAGAAAGTAAAGTTGGAAATTTGAAATTAGGTGAAATGAAATGATCCAAAATAAATATATATTGTTCTAACTTAGGTTACAAATTATATAATCAACCTGATTTAGCGCTAGATTGTAACCGATGTCTTCATCGGTTGAACTGATGGCGATGTTAAACAAAAAGTCGGAACTTCGCTTTGGAAGTCGCATACTTCAATTATAATAATGCTGATGCATAGTTGGCCTAAAGTATTGTGAATTTTGTGTTGTCAACTGGACGGTCTGATTTGTATTTATGAGTTAATATTCGTGCTATCTCAGATTTAATTTCTAGATTTGAACTTAAACCTTTATGTTACTTCATGCTCTTAATAAATACCCGACGGATCATATATGGGTACATCATATAGATACATGTACTTAATTAAAGCGTTTCTTATATGTTATATGTGTGTGTATATATATAATGGATAATTAGGAAATGTAATTGAATAGAAAAATATTTGTTACAATTCATCATTTTTATTAATCTTTAGTTCTGGTTATCACTTGCACTTACGCAATGATGTTTAATTTCATAAGTAATTCGTCAGACGATTTACTTCTCATTATCTTAGGGCTACTCATGACCGATGAGGCGGTGCAGACGTGCGTGTTGTCTAAGAGGTGAAACTACCCACTATGGACCTCTTTGCCCTTCAACATCAATATTGCTAGGGATTCTTTTGCTTGATTTTCCATGGAGGGGATCACTGCTTTACTCTGTAAGATTAAAGATGTCTGTATTATGGAGTTATACCTTAAGTATGATATGTGCCTGGTTATTGTGATGGTATAAATAGGGATGCAAACAAATTGGATACGGATCGGATAGTGGTCAACCCATATCTGTATCCGTATTTTTTTTTCCGAATACGGATTGGATATTAATCGGATACAAATCGTAATTAGATGACTGATGATATTGCTGGTAACCTCTAATTAGTCTGGTATTTCTTTTAAATAACAAGAGACTTTATTTTTTTTTCTAATGTAAATAATTTAAATAATGTAAATGATACATGATGTACATTTTTTAATTGTGAGAATAGCTTTTGTTAGAATAGTAAAAGTACTCATTATATGATCAATATATGTACTTAATTTCAGAAATAAATTAATAATATATCTCAAAATTAACAAATTAGTTGTCCCTTCAAAACTTACTAAATTTTCAACTAAAAGGAAGTTCAATTTTTTTTTATCAATATATGGTGTAGCTTTCCTCAACAATCCAGTGCCACATGTTGAATCACTTTGCAAAAGCAATAGAACCAAGAATAAATTAATAAATTTAAACCGTAAACCCTAAATTTCATAATGCAAGTGGGATGTTAGGCTAAAAGAAATTATTACATATATCTAACCTCTAATTAAACTGTAAATTTAAAATGATGAATGTCAGGCTATGTATTGGCATTGCGCATATGAGGATTGTAATTAATAACGACTTACAAGACAAATAATTGGCATTGCATGGGAAGACCAACAACTTGCTTGTACAAATTCAAAGTCAACTGTCAATCCAACTGTACATCAATCATGACGGGATACGCCAATTATTGTGCTTGGAGAAATTCTAACTTGCAATTGGCATGCGTGTACTAATTCAATGTCAACTCCTTCAGAAATATAAAATTCTTTAAAAAAAAACTAGCCAACGTACTGTCACATGCACTACAAAAACTCAAAGTATATACAGGTCATATAGTATATGTTTATTCAAAATTCTTATTAAATACGTATTTAAAGGAAGAAAATATTATTTCGAAAATTTGCTCTAAAATATTAAATGTGTTCCAACATTCATACAAGGTTTTTATTAATAAACCGTGTACAATTGGGTAAATGGCATCCAATTTTTATTAAAAAAATGTCTGTAGGGCGCTGAGAGTTGCACTACTGGGTGATCAGGTTCATCGTTCTGATCCCTAGTGCAGGGGGGACATTTGTTCTGGAATTTCTCTTGGCATTCCTTTGGGTTCACAATTTTGATAAACCTACGGTTCATGATCAGCCTATCGGGGTTTTATTGTTTGATTGTGGGGATGTTTAACTCCCGAGAGGCGCAAGCCCCCGCTGTTAATTACATCAGCAGACATTTCGGATCAAACTAAATACCTCGTTCCTTCTGGGATTTATGCATATTTTGGTGTGAACTGAGCAATTAATGGGGCTAAAAGGAGGGCACATGTAAGGTTATTTTGGTCCTTTTGTCGGTTCTCATTTATTTGGACATCTGTATGGGCATGTGTGTGTGTGTATGTTTCTCATGACGTATATTTATATTTTCAAACATGTGGAAATACATTAAATAAGTCAATTATATGATGAGTAGGGAAACTGCACCATCGGTTTTGTGCCCCAACCATACCCCACACCTCTATCTCCTTTTACAAAGTTCAAACAGTTGATCTGAACCGCTCAACATGTTATACATATTAAAACGTGCTTAGAGATCAAATTTTATATTTTTTGGAATTTTTTTATTATTTTTTTAGATAGGTACAAAATCACTGTTTTTGGATGGTCCAGATGCAGTGATTTTGTACCTATCTAAAAAAAAAAAGTAAAAAATTCCAAAAAATATATAATTTGATCTCTAAGCACATTTTAATATGTATAACATGTTGAGGCGTTCGGATGGACTGTTTGAACTTTGTAAACAGAGATAGAGGTGTGGGGTATGGTTGGGGCACAAAACCAATGGTGCATTTTAACCTTACTCTTATATGATTTATATTGAACAAATATGTTTAAACATGATTTTTTATAATTTATTTATGAAAATAAGTGAAGAGAGAGTATTTTGGTCATTTCAGGGCTTGGCTGAAGCTTGTACATGTTCAATTATGATTTGGAATTGTAGAGAATTTAATTTGGGTTCATTTGAACTGGTTTGAGTCAATTTGGACTTGAAACGAAGAAGTTATGACTAAAAAGAACTTGAAAGGGCTTTTCTTTGAAGTTTTTATACTTTCAGGGGCCTATTTATAAATTTTGAGGGGCCTGGGAATTTAATTTGGGCTTTTAACAAGGTTTAAAGTGCAATTTGGGCTTCCAAGGGCCTTTTGAAGAGGTTTTATGCTACCAGGGGCTTATTTGTAATTTTCCAGGGACTGCGCTACAAATTTCTTATAATCAAAGGGTTTGAATTGTAAAAGGGCTTCATTTAATATTTTTGGGCATTAAGATTGGTGCTGAGCCTTTGAGATTTCGATATTGGCCTTGAGATGTGCACTGGCCATTGGATTTGGTCATTGAGGTTTGATATTTTGATATTGGATTTTAAGATGTGTGCATAGCTATGATTTAAGCATCTGAGCTTTGAGATTAGTGCAAAGGATTTAATTTAATTTTTGGGCTATTGATAGGTGGGCCCCTCCTTGTTAGTGAACCGTTGGTTTATGGATTTGAATTTGGGCCGTTTGATCAAAGGAATGTATCAATATTCTATTAGTTATGTGTTCTAAAAGTTATCTTATGTTGATTATTTTTACATATTATATTTATGAATTGGATGCTATATGCATTTTGTTCTATGAAATTTATGTTTATCTATAAAAGTGTTCAAGAAGATGATCTTAATCTTGAATCATAGAACTCTATATGATGACAAACATAAATCTCTAAATGTTCACAAACTTTGTTATTAGCATAGAACACTAATATACTATGATAAGTTTGTTATATTGATTAAAGTACATTGCAGCTCTATAAATGTTGATAAAGATTTATCGTTTACTAACATGAGTATATTTCATATATGAAACAGATCTAACAAATGAAAATATTGAGTCTCCTATAGTCGATGCACATGTGCCACCCTATCAGAACCCTAGCTTGTAGTAATTCCTCGTTGTCCCCTTTGACTATTGTAGTGCCTCCTTTCTTTAGAACAACCTGTATTGGGCTTAACCAATTGCTGTCAGAAATTGGAAAAATTATACCTGCATCAACAAGTTTGAGAACTCTCTTTTTGACTACTTCCTTCAAGTTGGGTTGAGCCTTCAATGTGCTTCCATGGTTGGTTTCTGGTCGTCCTCAAGTAGGATACGGTGCATACATATGGATGGACTTAGGTCCTTGATGTAGTCAATGGAGTATCATATAGTCTTCCTATGTTTCTTGAGCATAGCAAAAAGCTTATAAACATGGATTGCATCCAGGTGTGTTCCTATTATGACTGGATATGTTTTGTCTGGACTTAAAAATTTGTATCGAATATTTTCAGGAAGGGTCTTCAAATCAGGTTTAGGATGGGTTGCAGGAGAATTAGATAAGGTAGTCGTACGGCCTGGGCTCGATACCGTATGTGGTATTGATGATGTCACAGGGGCTTGATCAGCTTCTGTTTCTCCTTTTTTTTCCCATTCTTTCAGTTCTTCCTTCTTGTTCTTCATTGAATCTACGTTGCAGGCTTGCCTAGCATTGTCGCCTTAGTTGGCAGACAGGCTTGCACTAAATGTTACCCTATTGTTTCCTACGTTTGGCGAGATTTCTCCATTCTTGACATTGATCATTGCACTACATGCATGTGGCGAGTAATAACCATCCTAGAATGATAGGAATCCTGTTGTCTTCTTCCATGTCGATGACTACAAGTCTCAAGACACCCATATCTCTCCGATTCTAACAGGCACGTCCATTAGTATACCTTCGGGATAGCGGATGGACCTATAGGCTAATTGTAGGGTAATACTTGTAGGTGAGAGGTTTCCTAATCCTAGTATGTTGAAAACAGATTTTGGCATGAGACTTACACTAGTGGAAAATATGAAATCAGGATCGGTTATATACGCATATTAGTATCGGAATACAACCGATCCTGATGAAGACGATACTGATACTACACTAATCTGAATCGGTTAAATAACCGATCCTAATAGTAACTATCAGGATCGGTTGTTCGATACAAACAACTGATCCTGATGTTATATTGGATCTAAAAAAAAAAATTTGGCCAGCTTCCATATATATTTGTTGGCCAGCATAAAATATTTTTTTATTTACCATTGATTTATTGGAGCTCAAAACCAATTAAGAACACAAAATAAAATTCATGAAACGCAAAAAGAAGTACAATAGTTGAAGAAATTTGGTGCAATAGCAAAATAAAATTCAGCCACATGTATGGCACTCCCTCTTTTATCGTCTCCACCAGTGCAAACTTCAAAATCTGAACAAATATTTATATCATTAATTGCTTGCTTGTGCATCTTCGATAAATGTATTATTTAAATTAAAAGACAAGGAAAACCTAGCTAGCATACCTCAAAGTGTACCTCTTCACCGCCGATGGAATAATCTCAAAAAACCTTGCTCAAATGAAAAAAAATAATAAAAAAAAATTGAAACCATGAACTGTAATACTACAATTTAGTGTAAATTAAAAATACAAAAGATGCTCAAATGTACATAAGAGATTTGAGGAAATAAACAGTATGTACCTTAAGTATAATTTAAGGGCATAAGCCAGGGCCTCTCATTTTAAATTTCGCCAAGTTGTTTCAAGCACATATTAATATGGAGAACATGTTGAGCGCTTCAGATCAACCATTTGGACATTGAAAACGCAAAAACGAGTTACAACCATATGCTCTCATATGCTTATGGTAGTAGAATAGCCAACATATATATATATATATATGAGATGAGCTATGGTAAGCTATAGAGTAAAAGGGGTTTTTTACTCCATAGCAAAAAAATTTCATTTTGAAAATTCAAACAACCGATCCGAACCGTTCATCTTGTTCTCCATATTGAAATGTGCTTGGAGACCAAATTTTACATTTTTTGGAATTTTTTTACTATTTATTAAGCCACTTTGAAAATCACCGATCCGGTGGTCCAGAAATTTTTACTGTTTTTTACTGTTCACCCGGATTTTCAGATTTTTCAAAGTGGCTTAATAAATAGTAAAAAAATTCCAAAAAATGTAAAAATTAGTTTCCAAGCATATTTTATTATGGAGATCACATCTAACGGTTTGGATCGACGATTTGGACTTTCAAAATGAAAAAATAGCGTAGAGTACAAACGCGTTTTACTCCGCGTCTCACCGTAGCACATCTCATATATATATATATATATATATATATATATATATAGAGAGAGAGAGAGAGAGAGAGAGAGAGAGTGACTAATGTGCATTCGAATGTATATGGGCCGAAATACATACGATCCAAATTTGACTTTTCAAAATTCAAACGGTCGATCCGAACCATTCATCTTGTTCTCCATATTATTATGTGCTTGGAGACCAAATTTTACATTTTTCTGAATTTTTTTCCTATTTATTAAGTATTTTACAAAATTATTGATTCAACGGTGGCTTAACAAAACAGTAAAATCAGCAGCCACCGTTGGATCAACAATTTTGTAAAATACTTAATAAATAGGAAATAAATTCAGAAAAATATAAAATTTGGTCTCCAACCACATATTAGTATGGAGAACAAGATAAACAGTTCGGATCGACCATTTGGATTTTAAAAAGTTGAAGCTAGATCGTATGTATTTCAGCCCATATATATTTGAATGCACATTAGTCACTCTCTCTCTATATATAGATAGATATGGATATAACAGTCAAAACCGTATTAAAAATGTATTAGTTAAACAAATTAAATAGCATTATATATGATGCAATAGCATATTGTAAATGGGTTCTGCTGACGTCTTGTTTTTTGTCAAGTCGTACGTAAAAATTAAATGGATAGCAAAATGAGAAATAATGAATTAATTAGTTGAATTGCATTCTTTCAAACATATATATTAATTGAATAATTATATGAAATCCTTCACTCCTATCTTTCCATCATCCTCTAATCTCTTAAACATATTTTAACTTCCATAAACTAACTTAACTAACTATTTTAATTAAATTTATTCAAAATACTGTGGTCTTCCAAGTTTAATTAAATTCATAGGTATAAATACTTGGAAGATAATAAATTAATACTTGCAAACTAAGATATTAATACTTACATGTCTAATTTGATATGACTATATGGGGGACCACTCAAACTATATAGGGAGAAGAATCATACATGTTTTTAGAGGTGGATTTTTTTTTCTTTTAATGTCGTCCACATTTCTCACGATTTATGAGGAATTTTGCGAATCTAAAACCACGAACGTATTCTATGCAATTTTATCTTTCAAATGAGATCCATGATGACATACTTTCAAGCTCATCGTCACACAAGTATTTATATCTCATCATGCAAGTATTTATATCTATATTTGTAAGTATTTATCCCCAATCGTGGACTTCGCATCTCCGCATCAACATTCCCCAATCATCCCTGCATTAACATTTCTCTAACAAAAATAGTTGACTACATAAGTATAAATACTTCAGTGCATAGGTATAAATACTTGTAATACTTTATATTAATATTTTTAAATATAAGCAGTGTCATATATGGAAAATACTAAATATAAATACTTAAATGACGAGGTATAAATATTTGTGTGACGACGAGTTCAAAAGTATGTCATCATGGATCTCATTTGAAAAATAAAATTGCGTAGAAAAAGTTTGTGGTTTTAGATTCGCAAAATTTCTTATAGATCGTGAAAAATGTAGACGATATTAAACAAATAAAATTGGAGGGATAATGGGGAAATGTGTAACACCACATAAATTAAAATATTAAATTAAGGTACAACATAAATAGTGTATATAGTTATTTATTCTTCTATGTTATTTTTTTTCTTACACTTATTTAATTTAACAATGTAATAAATTTTCCAAATTAAAATGCCGTGAAAAGAAACTAATAGGTTCCAATGTAGATCATGATTTAAATAGCCTATATAGAGGATCATAGCAAATTAATTTTGGAACCAATACAATCCATTTGTTTCAACAGCCAAAAGTTGTAATATAAGACATACCTAAACTCAAATTGATAACCTCCAAAATAACTGGTCAGAAGATGCCACCTCTTGGATATGTAAGTTACAAATTTAAATAGCTAGCGTCTATTCCTCTGATGATCTACTTCTCCCATTATAAACTAACTACTTGTATAATTAAAAAACCCTTCTATCCTGTACTCTCTCTCTGCGCTAATTATTCATAGAAGATTAAAAAAGAGAGAACAAGGTTAGATATCTGTAGTTGATAGTTTTCTCCGCTAATTAATCTCTGTAGTTGATGATTTTCAATTATTGCTTATCTGATTAGACAGTTTTGATACTCACCGGTTTGATTTTCTTTTATCTTCTATATATTTATATAATCTTTATATTATACGTATTTATTCGATCAGAATTTTATCCTGTCATATAATCTTCCTTATGTTATACTTATTTATTTGATAAGGATTTCAATGATTTCTAAAATTATTTTATTTATTAGGATGTATTATATATATTATTTGATAAAATCTCTTCATAATCGCTGGAAATTAGTAATGATTGCAATAGTTATTAATTCTTGAAAATTTCATGAGGTGCAGAGTTTTTATTTTTGTTTTTGATTGGTTAATTATTTTTAAACTGATATATTATGTTCATAATCACAATTGTCAGAAGTTTGATCTGTTTAGACTGTTTTTAAACTTCCACCGAAATTTCATCAAAGTTGCATCTATTATTTTATTTAGATGGTAATTTTTCACCGATAACCCTAGAACTATTTTTATTACAAGAAACTATATTCTAAAAACTTATCAATAATATATATCTTTCTTCTTGAGAAAAAAAAATTCATTATATATATATATATATATATATATATATATATATATATATACATCACTGCATAGTAACAATTATGTTCCTATTTAAATATTAGGAAATGTATTCAGTCAAATAGATTTTAGTATATGTGTATCCTATGATAAAATTATACTATGTTTATATATGGATTTACAATTCAGATTGTACATAACAACAGTCAGTCTAGTAACCAACAAATTTAAACATGTATAAATATTAATTTGGAAATCATGTTACATGGTCTAGGTCTGAGTTCTGAAGTAAAGAGTAACGTAAAAGCGGGAGTGAACTACACCGCGGTAGCAGGTACGGATTTCCTAGACCTTGTCAAATTATACTTACCGTTTTGTGTGCATGTTATTTATTTAATTGTTTGGAATTATTCATGTTGAATCGAACGATCCCTTTGGCTTTGTTTAGAGAATACTAGGATAGGATTATTCGATTGATCAACGGACTTATTGGATGTGTTGTGTTGAGTATGACTTGAGCGTGATTAATGAAACGAATATGGAATGTAATGGATAAGTTAAAGGAAAGGGGCCAATATGCGTTGAACGCATGTTGGAATGTATACATTGGGTCTAGTATTCGATTGGACCCCTCGTTAACGTGGCGTTAGTTGGACTCTCTGTCACGGGTCAATATCTTGCGGTGGTTCGAGTCCCCGTTGAGTGAGACAGTTGAACTAGTGGTGGTTCGAGTCCCCCTAGTGAGACGCCAATAGCTGGTGGTGGTTCGAGTCCCCCTGGTGAGGCAAAGAAGATCTAGCGGTGGTTCGAGTCCCCGTCTAGTGGCATAGCCAAGATCTGGTGGGGTTTGAGTCCCCCTGGTGAGGCAGTTAAAAACTTGAAAGATAACTTAAGAAGTGTGTGTGTGTGTGTGTGTGTGTGTGTGTACCCCCGCGTGTGTGTTTTTTAAATATTCATTAGTAAGATCGCATGTAAGGATATAATTTTAATATCCTATTTGTGTTAATAAGTAAATTTGACAAATTCCGGGACTGGAACTAAATCCCGTACTGAGAGACTGTTCGATCTCTCACCCGTTCCACTTTTATGTGGGTTCCAGGAAATCATGAGGCCGACATGGAGCACGAATAGGAGGGATACGGATCAAGAAGGCAACAAACAGTGGACTCAATTATCTTTTTATTTTCTTTTTAGTTAAACTTTAATTCTCTCTTTGAAAGTGGATACATTGACTGACATGGCAATTATCGGTTTGTTTGCCATGTTTGTCTTGATCTCATGTTGAATGTGTGTTATGTACTCAAATTAATTGTAGTGTTGGAAGACTTATTTGACTTTTAAATGTTGCATGAGTATTTATTATTGATAATGTATGTGATGTGCACACGCCTTACGTGTAAATACGTGGCGGGTTGTCTCGGGGTGTGACAAAATGAGAGTGGGGAAATAATTATCAAGGTCCATATTAATTTTGGGCAAACTTGGGTGATGACTAAAGAAATATAATTGTAGTACAAGAGGAAACAATGCCCCAAATTATTTGCAAAAAAAAGAAAGTGGAAGGCATATATGACAATGACATTAACCTTCCTATGAGCTTCGTTTCACAATTACAACTCCTATACTTACTGATAGCTTCTATCAGCTTTTCAAAAAAATATATATATAAAATACAATTTGATATCCTTCTATTTCAAATTCTCGCAAAAAAAACAAAATACAATCTCACATCAATATGTTCATATCAATATGTGTGCTCCTTAATTTCATATGATGGACCCAATTAATCTTTGCAAACTCCTCACTTCAGTAAAATTAATCTCTTTGAGTTACCTTAATTAACAAAAAAAATCGCATGACACACACATGCATACCGCAGCCGCCACATATTCCACCCCACATTTTAATAATTATGATAAAATGCGAAAATTGATGGTTAATTGCATTTTTTGGTTCATGTAGCAAGATCTTTGAGCGTTGCATCATTGACGCCCATCATAACATGGATACCGGTATCTTTGAGAGCTCCAAGGGTTGTATTGTTGGGTGCGTATAACCTTATTGCCTTTATGCCATTGGATCGGTACATCTCTACAACATCACACGGTGGAGGGAGATTGTCATCACCAACCATTCCATAGCAAACACCAATCGATTCCACACCTGCGCGACACACATATTGTTGTTGCTGTTGCTGCTGCTGATGCATACATATGTCAATCCATTTCATTGTAAGTATACCTCTATATTATGTTATATATGTTATTCACTAATGATTAATTACTAAAAGAAATTAATTAAGAGAGGAGACTGTATGTATGTACCTGTGGGGTTTGTTGTTAGAACTCCAACAACCAATGAAAGGATAATCAAGGGAAAACCATTTTTACTTGCCATAATTTAATTATGTTGCTCGATCTCTAGAAAGAAAATATAAGTTAAATTCGAATATAATGTGTTACATTTTTTCTTTAGTTTTCTATTTTTAACACATATCTCCTTCATGCCAGATGCGTTGGCAATTGCACACGGGTCAAGTTGATGACCTGTCTCAACACCCTTTCTTAAGTTGGCAGGTAGATATCTACATGTACAACTTGGCAATCGACTGCTCCAATAAATCTTGTAGAAATTCTACAACTTTTGTCAGCACATCTACTAGTTGATCCTCCCATCTCACATAGAGAGGCATGACTCATGCATGCCACCGTGCTAAGTCCGCAGTTCCTTTTCTTTGAACATTTTTGAACTCAGTTTATTGGATTCATGTCATTGTTACGTTTTTTCTTCCTTTTTCACATATAATTTGGGCCACATTTTGCTCTCTTGAGGCAGCTTGTGATTACTAACTCTTGAATATTATTGTCTTACCATGAGTCCATCTCTTACTCGGTTGTCACTTTTGGGTCACTTTTGTAGATACTAAACTAAATCCTTTGTTGATTCTATATAGACATAATTTGAAACCAAGCTCAAATCTCTGGGTTTTAATTGGGCTTTTACAGGCCATGTTTAATTCAGGCTCACTTGAAACATTCGTCCGTGTACGTACTAGTATCTCAGCACGAATTGTTGATGTAACATCCTGAAAATTTAAAATATAAAATCATAAGGAGTCAAGTTTTAACTATAAATGAAAAGAGGGGTTAAGTGTAAAATTATAATAAATTATGATTTATTTTTGTACGTATTAAAAACATAGCATGTCAAAATACAAATTTTACGATTTTAAAGTAATAGAAAGACTATGTATAAATTAACCTACACAATTCATCATTATCCATTCAACAACTGTTAGTGAAAATTAAACATCCTTTTTTTTTACTGGAACTATATCTTATTGTTTGGAATATTATATTAGTTAGCCAAATTATTTTTCTATAAAAATAACAATAGTAAATTCGCGGGATATTTATATAAATAAGTATAATATTTAAATATTTTATTTGAAAAAAATGACATGGAGACACCTGTTGCATGCATGGGACAACTGATTTAGTTAGTCAAATCTTCTCATGGAAAATAACAATAGTAAATAAGTAGAATAGTTAGAGTAAAGCTAGCGTGTGACATGCTCACCAAGAAAGTTTGGTGAGCATAACTCCAAAAGTATATCGGATTGACGTCAAATGTCAAATTCAAACCGTTGAAATCCATGTACTTCATGAGTGATGCATATACATGCAAAATTTTGAAAGTTTCGAGTTTATTTGCTACACGGTCAAGTGGTCAAAGAAATGAACATTTTATTATAAGTTATTTTATATATTCAATTTTTATTATTTCTTTGACCACTTGACCGTGTAGCAAATAAACTCGAAATTTTCAAAATTTTGCATGTATATGCATCACTCATGAAGTACATGGATTTCAACGGTTTGGATTTGACATTTGAAGTCGATCCGATATACTTTTGGAGTTATGCTCACCAAACTTTCTTGGTGAGCATGTCACACGCTAGCTTTACTCGAATAGTTATATAATAAAAATAGAATATATAACTTAATTTCTTTGGCAGCATGGCATGGAGGCACCTGTTGGTCATGGGACAACTCATTTTTACCACCTAATTAACTCCACAAATCCCACAAAGGGTCTTCACGCCAAGGAGGAAAAAGAACCTCTATTTTAATTTTGGGGGAATCGACTGATTAAAAAGGGGAGGCAAAACTTAAATGCGGATTTTGTCCGGGAAATTAATGAAAAGGAGGTCACTAGCAGAAGAAAGAGGGATGAAAGAAGATGATGGAGCAGCGACTTGATTAGAGCAACGATATCCCCTTGGTTAATAGATCATGTGTCAGGTGCGGATGTTGAATTTACTCAGTTTGTTTTATCTCGGTTAGAGATTCTGTTGATGAACACTTGTGTCTACCCTATCATTGCTGATTCGGGCTTTTATGTTTAGTTTGTTAGGGTTGTTTATTGAGTTATTGACATGCATCTGTGTTACAAGGCAGGAGCCTTATCAATATATATACTTAGAGTTGTATTGTAAGCATGTTTAATTGATCCTTGTGCTAACCCAATTCTTTTATTGTACAATTTCATCCATGATATAATATATATGACATGATTTGAACCATGCGCTTGTCAGGAACCTTGCTGAAATTTTGTTAGTTTTGCATCAATGGAACCTTAGATAGGAATGTGAATATGCATTGCATTGATTGCACACTTTGATTTGTTTGCATATAGTATGTCTTTTCTATAATTTTGTTAGAATTGAAGCCTAAAATTTCTTCATGAACATTGTTGAATTTTTGATAGCTATGCATCAAAGGGAACTTGAATAGAAATGTGAATATGACTTGCATTTATAGAACACCTTGATTTTCTTGCATAGGGAATGTCTTGTATGTACTTTGATTGAAACTGAAGCATGAAATTCGGGTAGCGCACAGCTGGGCTGTGTAGACGCCAATATTCGGGTAGCGCACAGCTGAGCTGTGTAGGCGCCATATTCGAGTAGCGCACAGCTGGGCTGAGTAGGTGCCATTATTCGAGTAGCGCATAGCTAGGTTGTGCATGACCTAAGTTTTATATGTGTTGAACCTATAGTGCATGATTTTGATTGAAAGTAACAGAAAAGTAATTCATATAACAATGGTTCCACTCAACTTTGGATAAGTGATAATAAAAAGTATGGTTTAGATAATGAAGTCTTCTATGTAAACATAAATGTATTCTTTAACTACTGGAACTGAACCTATGTGGTCTTGTGATGAACTTAACCTTTGCATATTGTTGTGTTAAGCGTATAATAGTTGACTAATCTTTATTGTGATTGTTTCATTCTATTGTCAAATACTTTTATTACATTATTGTTGTACTTGATGTTGTTTTGATTTTGCTTGGTTGGATCTGAGGATCTCACGACAGAAACTAAATACCGCACTACCGCACTGTGAGGTTTACAATCTCTCATATGTCCACTTTGTGGGTTTCAGGTTTTAGGAGCAAAGTGTAGCAGTATCGGGACTTGACGGCAGGAGCATTGGCTGCCACATTGTACATATTTTGGTATAGTCTTTACATATATGTATATGTTAGTTATACAGTCATTTTGTCAGTGCTTGTTGCACTTGGATATTTCTCGTTTAGTTTGCCTTTTGTTCATATTTGCATGAGAAGCTTCTTTAGTAAATATTGAAAAGACTGTAAACTTATATATATGTGTTGTTTTCAACACATGTATGATATCTATGTTGGAAGACTATATTGAATATTGGCAGCGTTGAGCATTGGTATTGCCATAACCTTAAGTACTATTGTGCCTTTTGACATCTAGTTGGGTGCGTTGTTGTGAGTCACTTGACCTAGATGCCACGGCAAGTTGTCGATTATATGGGTTGTGACAGTTTACAATAATTGTACAAACCATAACTACTAGTTAGGGTTTTTGTTTTATGACAAGGACATGTTTGAATATTTTTTTATGGGTATATATAGTTTATTTTGAATTAATAGGAAATTGTCTTCTGCCAATATCATTAAACTTATTAGAATTATTAGATGAGCATTGATGTCAATAATATGTAATTCATGTTATTTGTTATCGATCCATTATCTTCCTATGACACAAAGTTTAAAATAGTAGATGAAAATTAATTCATGTATGACTATACGTACATCTAGGCTATATATGGTACAGGGGTGAAACTAGAAAATTGAGATAGTTCGAAGAATAGATGTCATGTAATTTCATTTTATAAGAGAGGCTAATATTAATATTTTTTGTAAAAAAAACAAAATTTAAAGAACATATATAATGAAAATTTTCAATTCATATGGGTGACCTAGGTTTATTTTATTTTATGAACTTATTGATAGCAACAAGTAGTTCACCTATAAAAAAAATGTTCAAAGATTTCAAAAAAATGTGGTTACAAGTTCGAAATCCGGATAAAAATGAATATTACATAGTTAATTGGATGGCTTGACATCCAACATATTTTTTTCTAAAAAAAAAATCCAAAAATTACTAATATATACTTGTAAATTGTAATTAAGTATATTGTAAATTGAAATATCAAAAATTTAAATTTTAGTTGAAGCACAAAATAACCATTGCTTTGCAAATTAAAGCAATATAGGCCACATAATTTTTGTCTCATTCAATTTTTTTTAATTAATTTCCAAAATATCCTAATAAAGACAAAAACAGGAGCACTTGTGCCCTCTTTTTTTTATTTCTTAATAGATAACTAATTGGAGACTTTTAAAAGAAATCAAATAAGCCACCAACAAGTGTAAACTTAGTGTAATCGCTTTCAATGTACTAACATTGTATCATGCATGCAAAGAACAAATACAAATTAATTCCAAGTCAAAAATTATTCCACGCATAAGAGCACTTGATGAAATTAATTCCTTTAAAATCTAATCTCCACTTAGTGAGATATCAAACACCCACCATCTAGCAGTGCTCTATGAAGAACCAACATATATACCGATATCTATTAATTATTTAAATTTTATTTGCTATAGACACATGTATTCTCCGATTCATGCAACTAACGGAGAAGAACTATGAACTAGAACAAGACCATCATTCCATACATAATTGAAGTAATCTCATAATTAATAGTTTTAGTAAGCCACATGATCATGAGGCATATGCTTAATATATTATAACTAGACTCAGTAAATACATTCAATTTTAGAGAAATAAAAATAGAAGAGAACTTATTATTGTATTGGTTTTCCCCAAAATATTTCTTCCATATTCTCTCCATTGATAGATGAAATGGAGAGGTGAACTTTAGCATGCATGAATTGGAGGCAATCCACAAGATATGCATGTACTGCTGATGTATGGCGGCTGCATTAAGTACCCATATGTTAAATATTATCTTATATAAATACACTTTTTATCCCAAATTAGTCTGATCTTGAAAGTGGTACTGTAAGATACCAAATGTCAAACTAGAGATTCATATGCTATATATGTATTTGACTAGACATGACGTAGAGAGGTATACACATGTGCCTGAAAGCAAATAAAATGGAGGATGATTTTATAGGGATCAATATTTTCCAAGTGTTTTGCAACTGGTAGTGTTCTTTTCATATATTACACGTAGAATTAAAGGATGAGCGAGGAAATTAAGGAGCGGAACTAAACTTTCAAACTATTGGATTAAACATGAATATATTATAGAATTAAGTATATAAAAAATTTCTATTACAAATGAAGGTCGATTTTATACTGTTCATATAGCATTTTACTCTTAACTATATAGAAAATAAGTTATAAATTAATACAAAAAAATGAAATAAAATGGGGTCAATTAACCCTCATTTCTTCAGGGTGGCTTCGTCCCTGAGCAAGAGGAATGCACAATTTGATCTAATATCTATCTAAATTTGTAAATTTTACAGTTTATTATCAACTCAAACAATTCAAAAAAAAAAAAGATTTTTAAGTTAATTTTATGTATTATTTTTCATCATTTTTTAACATCTTACTCGATATAAAATGCATTTAAAATTTTATAATTTTTGTATGGAAACACACCATTTATGATGTAGATCGATCAGTTTAAATTCCTTATTTGAAATCTATTCGATAGTTTTTCGAAACAGTTGATACTTGTGATAAAATGCAAATGTTTATATAGTACGTAGTGGAGGCAGTTGCTGCCAAGATTTCAATATATATATATATATATATATAGAGAGAGAGAGAGAGATATGGGCTATGGTGAGTTGCGAAGTAAAGCGACTATTTTACTTCACGCTCATATTTTGCGATTTTAAAGTTCAAAACGTCGATACCGTTCATCTTGTTCTCCATATTTAAATGTGCTTGGAGACCAAATTTTACATTTTTTGGAATTTTTTTACTATTTTTAAGCAATTTTGAAAGTCGCTGATCAGATGGTCCAGAAAATTTTACTGTTCACAGCAAAACATCAATTTTCAAAAATGCTTAATAAATAGTAAAAAAATTCAAAAAAATGTAAAATTTGGTCTCCAAGCACATTTCAATATGGATTAAACATCTAACGGTTCGGATCGGTCGTTTGAACTTTCAAAATAAAAATACGGCGTGAAGTAGAAACGCGTTTTACTTCACAACTCACCGTAGCCCATCTTTCTCTCTCTCTCTCTCTCTCTCTCTCTCTCTCTATATATATATATATATATATATATATGAGTATGGCTAGTATGACATTGGTGTCATTTTAGCCTATATAACACCAACTCCAAAACCTATTGAATCGACTTCAAATGGTGAATCCAAACCGTTCAAACCCATCTATTTCATTAGTCGTGTGTTACATGTAAAATTTATAATTTTTCGAATTTATTTAGTATCAAGTCAGGCGGTCAAATGTGCGAGTTTTTAAGTTAATTTTAATGCATTTGTTTTTCAACATTTTTGACCGCTTGATTTGATACTAAAATAACTAGAAAATATAAAAAAAAAAATTGCATGTAAATGAATCACTCATAAAGTAAATCGGTTTGAACGGTTTGGATTAGTCGTTTGAAATATATCCAATCAATTTTGTAATTGGTGTCATATGACACCAATGTCATACTAGCCGGACTCTATATATATATGAGGAGGGATCCACTTACACTCTTTTTTGGTGACACCGAATTACACTCTTGATTTTTAAAGTTTTCAAACTTCAATTAGTCGATCCAAACCGTTCAACATAATGGATATATTAAAATGTGTTTGCAGATCAAATTTAATATTTTTTTGGAATTTTTTTACTATTTATTAAGTATTTAACAAAATCACTATATTCATACCATTAAAATTTTTGTACCTATCTTAATAAATAGTAAAAAAAATTCAAAAAAATGTAAAATTTGATCTGCAAGCACATTTTAACATATCTATCATGTTGAACAGTTTGAATCAACTATTTGGATTTTGAAAATATAGAGTGTAATCCGGTGTCACCAAAAAAGAATGTAATTGAATCCGGCCCTCCTCTATATATATATATATATATATATATATATATATATATATATATATATAATTATATATATAATTGTATGGTATATATGAACTATGAATCTGTGATACCTCCAATTTTCAGAGAAATGAAAACGTTATGAGACAAGAGGACAGGATGCTCCTAATTAATTACAGTCGGTTATTATATATTCCAGTACTTGTTTTATATATATTTTGTCTTATCGTTGTCGTAAACATTTCAGATCAGACCCAGAAAAAGCATATACTTTGTTTTTTTGTGTTTGTACACATATAACCCCCACAGATTCAAATTTTCCTTATATGATGATATGATCCTATAGCTACAAGCTTCTTCATTCTGGAAAGTTCATGTACGATATGTTTAAAAATTTATGGATTATATTACATATACTCATTATACATGTTGGTGGTACTTATCATTTTAATAGTACATCTTTCATTTTTTACCAAAAAAAATAAATTGATTCATGAACTTTATTTTCATTAAATTAATTGCCTCTTTAATTTTCTTTTTAAAATAAGTTGGTCACTTTCAGTTTTAATTACCAAATATATCCTTTAAACATTCAAAAAGAATCTATAGTGGACTTTTAATTTATTTAAAATTATATATAACTAATCATTCCAAATTAGTTGCTAATTTTCTGAAACTTGAGGGATTAACTAATAACTTGCCGAATGCAGAAAGAAAAAAAAAAGTATACATATAAGCTTTATCATTTTCAAATGTTGAAGGACCAATTTGATTTTGTTTACAGTTCAAGAATAAATTTTGTGCAAAAATCCATTTCTATTTAGAAAAAGAAGAAGAGAAGTATAGTGAGCCACTTCCTCCTAAGATAGTGACATGAGGAGGTGATATGATATAACATTTCATGATGGGAGCCAACTAAAAAAAATTTCCCACCACCCCCACTTCATTAATAGATACCACCAATCAAGAAAAAAATAAAAAAATAAATAGATACCACCAATCTAATTTAATTTAATTACCTAACATCTTTTTTGTTCCTCCCCTTTAATTTCTTTTCAATCAGCATACACAATTAATGTCCATGCAACAACAAAAAGAAGGTTATATGATTTTATATTCATATGGTTTCATATTCAATTTGTTCTCAGTTTTATGAGGAAGAATCAAAATGTTGGTTCTTTATGTTCTCCTATCATTATTACATTTTTTCATTAAAAATTGAAAAAACAAAATCCTAGATGATAATCACAAGAAATTGTTGGTTTTTCGGTTTTTTAATTAATCATATACTGCACATTCAAAATTTATAATTTTTTGGGCAATTACATTACTCCTGTTGTACAAATTTTCGTTTACTTGAGGTTCTGAATAATTGATGCTCTCTCTTTCTCTGCAAATAAATTAAGAAAACAAGAATTTGGATAACGATCTGATCATCTGTTGCGTCATAATATATATCTTGCCATTTTGAAAAAATAAATAGATAAAGAATAGTTTTATTAAATAAATCTTCACAACTTTAAATTGAAAAGAGAATATATTAGCAATTTAGAATAATTAATTATATATTAATTGAGAGCCAACATCTAGTTTAATGGCTAACAGTTTTATTTTGATATTTCAGCTTTAAAATTTTAAGTTATTGTACTTCTGTAAATTAATAGAAGCATGACGGAGACACAAAAAAATGAAGACTTTTCTTCTTCTTTTTCTAAATAGAAATGGACACTAAAAAGCTTATCTAATATCAAATGATTACGTCCTTTCTTATAGCTAGCCTCCTAATTTTGTGAAGATCTAGGCCCTAGGTACATATTGACACTAAAAAGCTTATCTAATATTTTGTGTAATATTTGTATTTGTTGGTATTATATTAACCTTAATTTGCTGTCATACTATAAGTTTGTGGCACCACTCACACTACTACAAAGAATATTATATTAAAAAATCTCCATCATCGTGCAACTATATATACCCCTCATATCTCCACTACTCAAACCAATAACTTGTGCTTGCTCAATTCTCTTCTTCCTCTCTCTTAAACAACAACCATTGTAACAGAGAAAAGAACAATAAAATGAGGGGATCAATGGCATCAAAGAGAGTTGTTTCTTTGTTCTTGTTACTTCTAATTGGAGTTCAGATGAGAGGTTCAAATGGTCTCAGCAATTTTTATTATGGCATGAGTTGTCCCTTTGTGGAGATGATTGTTAGAGATGTAGTTAATCAGGCACTGCAAAAAGATCCTACCCTTGCAGCTGGGCTTCTCAGGTTGCATTTCCATGACTGTTTTGTTCAGGTGAAGAACTATTTAAATTTGTTTCATGTATTTACAACTTTATGTAGATTAAGTTCAAGCATAGCAATTATGTATAGGGATGTTACTTTTATTAGGAATATGATAAGGCTGTTATTACATAGGCCTCAAATAAAAAATAATTGCACATGCCAACTTCGGCCATTTTTATTAATATCCCTAAAAAAAATGAAAATTTTAAAAATAACCCTGTGTACCATTTTTTTTTATTTATGCCCTGACCGCCAGACCCTGGGGCGCCCCATAAGACTAGTGAGAAGCCAGACCCTGGGGCGCCCCATAAGGCTAGTGAGGCGCCACCCCCCCGGGCGCCCCACGGTTCTTCTATTTTTTTTTTTTTTTTTTGTAGAGATCTTAGTATTTTGATTTAAATAATTTTGTGAAGAAAAAATTTTCTTGTTTAGAGTGTATGCCAAAAAATAAGACAATAGTTGATTTGAAGTATATTTTAAAGAACTAAATTATTGATTTGATTCCTTAAAATTTATATGCATACCAAAATCATTAACCATAGACAATAGTTGATATGCAATATAAACTCAAAAGGATCGAATCAATTAGAAGAAGGTTATATTATGGTTTCCACTAATTTTATGGCCTTCTTTTTCAGTCACTGCATTAGTTTATGCGTCAACTTTCATAGGTATAAATACTTGAGAAATAAGAGATTAATACTTGCAAAGAAAGATATTAATATTTTCATGCGTAACTTGATATGATGATCCTCTCTTTTCAGTCCTCCAATAGTCTCCTCGTCAATATTCCTCTAATGAAGTAGTGGGGATTGATACAGGGACTAAAATGTAAAACTGATTGCACCAGCATGTAGAGCATTCAAAAATACACAGAATTGATATAAATTTCAACTTATTTGGATTTTTCTACAGTTAGTTATGAATTTTCAAAGTTTAATTTTCAAAAAAACTTTAAACTGCCATAACTTTGGTTAGGAAAGTCGGATTTACGCGTATGAGCACTTTTCGGAAAGGGGAGGACGAGACGGATCCGATTTTGCCTTGGTGAGACATCAGGAATCGTCGTATCGGAAACATCAGAATTTCAAAAAAATGTCGTTTAGTGCCTCAAAAATCCAGTTTAAGTTTCATTCGACGGTAGGTATTAAAAAACAATGATTTTCAAACCATCTTAATAATATAGTAAAAAAATTCAAAAAAAATATAAAATTTGCTCTCCAAGCATATTTTAATATAGATTAAACATCTAATGATTTAGATCGGATATTTGGACTTCGAAACTAGAGATATGAGCACGAATTAAAATGCCCCGTTTAATTCATGAAGTAGCATAGCCTTACTCTACATGTATATATATGTATATGTATATGTATATGTATATGTACATATTTATACATATATACATATATTATAAAAAAAATTTGTATATATGTATATAGAGATAGGCTAATATGCTTTCGGTAGCATATGGGCCGAAATACACACGGTCCAAATTTGAAATTTCAAAATCCAAACGGTCAATCCGAACCGTTCATCTTCTTCTCCATATTAATATCTGCTTGGAGACCAAATTTTACATTTTTGTGAATTTTTTTACTATTTATTAAGTATTTTACAAAATTGTTGATCCAACGGTGGCTGCACAAAACAGTAAAACCGTTGGATTAGCGATTTTCAAAGTGGCTTAATAAATAGTAAAAAAATTCATAAAATTGTAAAATTTGGTCTCCAAGCAGATATTAATATGGAGAAGAAGATGAACGGTTCGGATCGACCGTTTGGATTTTGAAATTTCAAATTTGGACCGTGTGTATTTCGGCCCATATGCTACCGAAAGCACATTAGCATATCTCATGTATATATGTATATATGTATATGTGTATGTGTGTATATGTATATGTGTATGTGTGTGTATATATGTGTATGTGTGTGTATGTGTATATATGTGTATGTGTGTGTGTGTATATGTGTATGTGTATGTGTGTGTGTGTATATATGTGTATGTGTGTGTGTGTATATATGTGTATGTGTATATGTGTATATGTGTATATATTATACATATATTATAAAAATTGAAAAAAAAGAGATCAACAAGTTGTTAAAAAAATATACAACTATTGTCTTATTTTTTGGCATACACTCTAAACAAGAAAAAATTTTCTTCACAAAATTATTTAAATCAAAATACTAAAATCTCTAAAAAAAAATAAAAAAAAAATAAAAAATAGAAGAACCGTGGGGCGCCCGGGGGGGTGGCGCCTCACTAGCCTATGGGGCGCCCCAGGGTCTGGCGCCTCACTAGTGTTATGGGGCGCCCCAGGGTCTGGCGGTCAGGGCATAAATAAAAAACTAGAATTATTTTTAAAATTTTCATTTTTTTTAGGGATATTAATAAAAATGGCCGTGCCAACTTGGGATGTCACTGACATGAATTTGGCTGTTCTGTCAACATGTAGTTCTAATGATATGAAGTGAGGATATATGATCTGGAGTAAAAGTAACTAAATAAATAAGTAAAAGTTGGTGTGGAGGAATCTTAACAAAAACTATAGCAATATACAAAACTACTAAAGAAAATTCAAATATAACTGTTGCACATAACACTTATTCACATTCAAATGGGAATTGGTTATCATCTTAAACAGTGGATATATAAATATGACCATTTCCAAAAGAAGATAAAAAGAAATTTAGTCAACATGGATATCATCTTCACATTTTTTTCATAAGCATAATGAGCAACTTTTGGCATGTAGATGTCATTAGAAATATTTCCTTAATTAGTTTACTAATTGTTTTCAATTATTTTGCACTACACGGTATAGGGTTGCGACGCATCCATCCTAATTGATGACTCAGATGGTACAGCAGAGAAAGACTCTCCGGCAAATGGGAGCGTGCGTGGATATGAGGTCATAGATCAAATAAAGCAGTTGATAGAAGCTCGGTGTCCCGGTACAGTCTCATGCGCAGACATAGTTGCACTAGCAGCTAGAGATGCTGTTTTTTGGGTAATGATTTAAAAAACTTTTGGCATGAATTTTTATTTCTGCTTACTCAACTAATTAATGTCTTAATGCATATAATTGATTTATTTAAGCTTCATAATTTTAGAAGAATTTGGTTTATTCTTCTCTTCATAGTGAAAGTGTCCTAGTCAAATATTAGGTATTAGTGCTACAGCTATATATATTTTATAGAATTCTTTTAGGCCATATTTATGGACCCATATGTAGTCCCCTTCTTATTTAAATTTCTTGGAATTTATTTTATCAATGCAAATCCTGATGCAATATACTAATTAAGTAATTAATCAGTTGACAAGATCTGTAATATTCATATTTGAACTTACAAATATATTCTCACTTTTTTTTTTTTTAAATTTCAGGCTGGAGGTCCTTACTATGGTATAATGACAGGAAGAAGAGATGGTACCAGGTCAAGGATAGAGGATACCAGAGCTCTACCACCACCTACACTCAACACCACTGATCTAATCAAACTCTTCGTTGATAAGCACGGTTTCACCGTCCCACAACTGGTCGCGTTATCTGGTAAAAATAATTTACCTATTTCTTCGTTAATTATATCAATGCTTAAAATTTCAATCAATTCTGATTTTTCACCAATGGAAACTCGCAGGGGGGCACACATTAGGTGTGGCAAGGTGTGCATCACTGAAGAACAGGCTCGACAATGCGGACCCCACACTCGAGCCCAACTTTGCACAGTCGTTGGCCAGCACATGCAGTGCTGGTGACAGCACCACTGTGCCGTTTGATAGAACAAGCACCAAATTCGACAATGTATATTTCCACGCTTTACAAAGCTCGCAGGGGGTTTTGACATCGGATCAGACCCTTTACAACTCGCCTCAAACCCGGATGATTGTCGATGGTTACGCCATGAACCAAGCCATGTTCTTTTTCAATTTCCAACAAGGGATGCTCAGAATGGGACAACTTGACTTGAAAGAGGGAAACCAAGGCGAGGTCCGGCTCAACTGCCGTAGGATAAACTGATGCATGTAGTTCAGATGCACACAAGTAGTTTGGCTTGCTTGTAGGTCTGATTACATGTTGATCGATAATATATATTGCATGCTTGTTTGGCTTACATTAAAATATGTTGCATTAGGTACTTTAAAGCATATACCTTGCATGAGGCTTCCACACTATTTGCTTATGTTATAGTGGCTTTGTTATTGGGAAGTTGTTGTAATTTAATGTGGTAAGGTAAAATTAATGAATGAGCATGGTTGTAATAAGCTCACAATAATTAGTTGTAATGTAAGAAAATGCATGAGTCATACATGAATGTGTAATGATATATATATATATATATATAATAAAACAGTGGATTACATCCTCCAATTACTTCTGAATTTACTATTTAGGATTTGTTCTAAGAAAAAATAGTTTAATAATAATGAGAATTCTTGCAGGGAGCGGGGCGTTTCCGATGGTCATCGAATCAAATTTGATCTGATGTCTAGTATAGGTCATTCGATCCGCATTCAGATTCGTCTAAACCAGATACGCGAATCTCAATGGAGATCAAATGATCCAGATCGAGTATCAGACCAAATTTGATTTGATATCCAGTACTAGACCATTTGATCTGCATTGAGATTCGTCCGAACAACTAAAATTAAGTTGCTAAACCAAGTGCACAAATCTCAATGCTGATCGGATGACCCAGACTAAATATCAGACCGAATTTGATCCGCTTAGCTCCCACTCTATAAACATAGAAAATGGGTGAAACTTTTTTGTCTATAGGCTACCTGATAAGAATATGAAGCCTTGTGTTGTGGGCTTTAATTTTTGCTGAATAAAGTTTAGTGATTTTAGTGAAGATGGGCCAAAACGGGCCGTACTTTTATTTATTGATTTTCAGATGGGCTGAATCAGGTTGTACCTGATGGAGCGTTCAGATTGGATGATTGTAGTTCAAGAACCCATATTTGAAATTTTATGTGCAATTGTGCATCAATATAACATCTTTTGTTTTTTAAAAAATAATCCATTTTGAATTTTGTGTCAACGAGAATCAGTAAAAAGCAAAACAAGCATTTTTGTTTGAGGATGGATCCAATTACACTATTTTATGGTGACACATCATGACACTATATTTTTATAAGTTACTTCTGCGATTTTCAAATTCAAATAGTCAATCCGAGCCGTTCTACATGATCTTCATATTAAAATGTGCTTGGAGACCAAATTTTACATTTTTTGGAATTTTTTTTAGTATTTATTAAGATTTGTACAAAATTGTTGTTTTCAGGTAATTTTGGACCATTGAAAAACATTGATTTTAAAAAATTCTAAATAAATAGTAATAAATTTCCAAAAAATGTAAAATTTGGTCTCCAAGCACATTTTAATATGGACATCACGTTGAACAGTTCGGATCGACTATTTGAATTTTAAAATTGCAAAAATAACTTATAAAAATATGATTTTAAGATGTATCACCATAAAATGGTATAATTGGATCTCTCCTCTTTTATTTTATTTGCCAGAAATATAGCTAGTAAAAAAACTAATCTAAACATCCGTTTAATTTTATAAATTATTTCTTAAGGGTCATAATTACAAGAATTATCATTTGATTTAGTGACAAAAGAGATATTTTTATATGTAAATGAGATATAATTTTAGAATATTAGATAATTTAATCGCTTAACACATAAATTAACACATGAGGAATCCCTTATAAAGCCTTATCCCCTCCACAAATTAACAGAATCCAATTTCAATATTCCCAGAGACACTGACATGTGGTCCCTTGAAGGATTTAATGTGAACGTTGTGAAAATTGCAACGGCGTGGGGCCCGCTTGTTAGTGACTTATAATAGAGACTAGACTAGAGACAAAGACCTAGCTTGTGACAGAGAACCTAGATTCTGTATTAATTTATACATAGATAATCTATCTCCCATTAAAAAAACAGCAAATTGTTGATTAATAAAATACTCAACTAATTATTTTTCAACGAAATCCCTAAAGTGTAATACCACTACATTTTTTTTTGCTTTTTTTAAAGAAAAATTGGAGGTCTTGTCTTCCAAATTCAATATTCGTAAATAATTTTATATTCGAATTTCAAACCCGTCACATCTCACTTGAAAATTAAATCATTACCTTTTGTAAGTATCTCAAACTAATTCTCCAAGATAGCATCAAGTTGTACCCAAAAAAATTCAAATTAAATTATTTCAAGTCCAACAACGCAGAAAATATATATATATATATATATATATATATATATATATATATTTTTTACTTCTCTTCAATGTCGTCTGTGCATGTACATTACTTTATCTACACAAACAAAGTATTATTATTTTTGTCTACAGAAAAAAAAAACTTGGGTACATTACATTTCGATATTATTTTGTAGAAAATAATAAATTGCAAAATCAAACATTTACAATCTCTTGATGCCATTTAAACAAATTAGAACTGCAGTAATTTTTGCATGTGCATAAAAAATATAATCATATTTAACAAATCTATTTTTATGTATGATATAATCATATTCAATGGTTCTATATTAAAGTTTTTGTGCATAAAAAAAATTATATTTTGATGTATGATATAATTTTTGTGATATTAAAGTTTATATAATAAAGAACAACTTATAATTAAAATCTTTTTGAGGATAATAAGGAACAACTTATAATTTCCCTTAATTTATTATAATATATTTGGAGATTCGAATTCTCTCTCCATATATAATCACCTCATCCTTTACATTAGGGCTGGCAAAAAAATTTGAGGTTCGTGATTCGATTCGAGTTTGATTCGAGTTTAATTCGATTCGAAATGGGTTCGAATTGAAACGAACCAAACCAGGTTCGGTTCGGAATTAATTCAAACCAAACCCAAACCTAGCCTGGTTCGATCGAAATGGGTTCGATCATTTTTATGGTTCGAATCTCGTAATAACATCGGCCGTCCATTTACCTGATGAAATTAAAATCCAAGATAGAGAGTCATAATTTAACTTAGCCGACACTTCCTCGCTCTCAAATCTCAATAACCTAGTTCTCTCTCCACCTCTCCCTAACTCACTCTCCCTCTAGCTCTAAAATCTAGCCGACGCTCTCGGCGACTGGCTGTCTCTCCGGCCTAGATGATTGTCTCTCCTCTCTCTTCGGTCGTCTCTCATAGTTCATACCAGGAAAGCTGTCTCTGATGTATTTTTTCATGAATAATTTTTCAACTTAAAAACACTCATTTCATAGTTCATACCGGTAAAAGGAAGCCATGTGAATTGTCTCGCGAGAAAAAATTAATGTATAAACTATCGGTATAAGGACTGCTAAAAAATAATTTAGTTCGTGATTCGATTCGGGTTCGATTCGAAAAATATGTAGTTCGCAATTAATTCGATTCGAAATGGGTTCGGTTCGAAACGAATCAAACCAGGTTCGGTTCGAAATTAATTCAAACCAAACTCAAACCTAAGGTAAGTTTGGTTCGGTTCGGTTCGTTGCCACCCCTACTTTACATCAATCAGCAATAATTATTCTTTGATTTTTTTTTTCCTTTTTGAGATGATATCCATGTCATATATTCTCTTCCAATATGATAATAATTAACAGTACTAAAGTTAATTGGAATCTAATGATATTGCAATCATCTCCATTATGAAATCACTGGAGATGATTATGCATTATTTGGGCGTATCATTATGACCATGAACCATATTCTAATGAAAATAAAATGATATAACCAAATAACATCTTAACATTTAAGAAACAATTTTCTTAGATCCAATATGAATCACATAGATATTTAGTTATTTACCAATACCAACGTAGTATAATCATGTATCAATTTAATAATAATGGATAAATTCCAAAGTTCTAAATAGCGATTATTGCGCTCATTATTTTTAAGATCAGAAAAAATAATAGTGCAACAATTTAGTATCCTGATAAAAAAAAAATGGTTGATAGCGTTATATATAGCTTTTTAGGTCTGAAAAAGCTATAGCATAACTAATGCGCAGTTATAATTAGCTATTTAAAACACTCATAAATTCATGTCTTTATTTGCGTTTGAAATTCAGAATATCCGTCATAATTTAAGTCAATTCGGATCAATTTGAAAATTTTTAGAACCATTAAATATTCATGTCAATTCGAAACGAATTGTGTTCAAATTCTTTGTGTAGTGACTTAAAATTTAAATTATAAAATACGATACAAACAATAATAATGTTTGAAACTCCAAAAACAATAATAATGCAATTAACGACTTCAATGTTTCTAATTTACTGAAATCGACGTGTAAGCTAATTAATAAGATATATATTTCAATTTTATTTGGATAATGAAGAGTAATGCCCTTGCAAAGAATTAATAAATTCAGAAGTAGGCAACGGTCGAAACAATATAATTGAAGATATATATGAATCAAAATTTAATTTTCAAAATCTAAATTAGGTAGTTATCTAAAATTAGGCTATGGCTCCGCCTTTAATGCGTATCCTGCATTAACTCAAAAGTATATCTTTTGAGTTAAAAAATTTTAACTGTCTGACTTTAAACGAAGCAAATTCAGCTACTGCCTATAATATATGAGACTTTTTAATATTAATATAAATCTAATTAACACGAATCTTAAAATAGATTAGATGATCGAGATTCATTAACTCAAAAGATTCTTTTTTTGGGTTAATGTAGATGATATGAATTCTGATTTTCAATGCACCATTTTCAATTATAATTTATTTGGTTCAATTAGTAGGGTACGTAGTGATCCAAGTCTATCCAAATTTTTTGTGGGGCTCTTGCAAAACAACTCGAAGACGTGCATCTTACTTAAACAAGGGGCGCTTTTCTATCTACTAATTAAAATATTATCAAAATAATGTTAAGAGTAAAATATATAACAATGGAAGGCATGCTCAAGGATCTAATAATTAAGGTCAATTAAAAAAATATTCAGGTAAACCAGACGATTTAGTTTAATTAATATTTAATCTATATATTAACTTGTCTTGTAATTTAAGAGAGCGGGAGGTTTCGATGAACATCGGATTAAATTTGATTTGATATTCAATCTAAATCGTTCGATCTGCATTGAAATTTGTGCATCTAATTTAGTAGTTTATACGTTATAATGAAACTTATATACACAAATTTATTCAGATAGAGAAATTAACAATCTTCTTTAATTCATATAGGGTGCGTTTGGATGCACTAGATAATAGCTAGAATAGCTACCGTTAAAAATATTAGATTAAGAATAGATATATATTATAAAATACACACAAATTTGTACAAATTCACAAATTGGTGCTTAGCTGAACTAGTTTGCGAACTGACGAACAAGTTAGGCTCCAGTTTCAACTCGTTAATTCTGAACCGAGCTAATATCGAGCGAGTTAGACCCTAACTCAGCTCAATAACTAACATACTGTAAATGGACAAGTCATCTGCAAATCACGATCAAACCAAGAGCTATTTTGTCAGCTCTATGACTTGAGAGGATTAGCATCTTGATGGTGGTGATATGGTGAATGGTTTGGTTCATTAGTTACGTTATAGACCTAGTGCAATGAGTTATAAAAAAAAACGTCAGACGTGGGGTCTAATCCTAGTACAGGTCAGCAAATTTATTGACCTCCTTGTTGGTACGAGCCGTTTCTACGTTCTTTTACGTGAAAACCCACTAATCCTTGTTTGACCTGAATTTTTTTTTTTCGCTTCTTTTCTCGTTAGTAAAAATTATTTTATTTAGTAAAAGAAAGACTTGTAGTTTTATTTTTTCTACATAAAGTTATTGAGTTAGATAATTGTATTGGACATGATTTTCTATTTAGTATTCAGTAGAAATTTTAACTTGCAAAAAAATTAGTACACTGTATTGAACTTCTCTATTTTCTATGTAGCATATATAATTGAAAAATGTTTTGAAAGGTCAAAAATATTTTCTTTACAACAATTACATGTATTTATTTTGTTAGTTCGTAGAGAATTTTTTTTGCTCGTACATGTTGTACGTATATTGTTGTCTCGCTCAATCTATTCATATTGGTTTGTATTTGTACAATTTAAATATTTCTTCATGTTTTTTTAACTCATACCTTGCATATGTTTGTATTTGTACAAATTTATATATTTCTTCATTTTTTTAACTAATGTCTTGCATTTGATAAATGACTTAAAGTTAAATCGAAGTAGATACTTCAATATTTCAAAGCATCATTAGTATTTTAAAGCATCATTAGTATTTTGTAATGCTGTGAAAAACGACCAAGTTGGCCGACTAATCGCCCTTTGAGCCGGTGGTGTTGATCAAATCATCACGAATAGAGAGTGCGGAAAGCTATTTGCGGATGTGAATGTAAAATTCAACGATTTGTCTTTTATACATACTACACTTTGTCTTGTTTTATCTGAGTATTTTATAAAAGACAATTTTATGAAACTTTCTTAATTATCTAAGTTAAAACAAGTTTATTTGTTAAGTTTGTTTAGTTAAATCAATCATCTTCTAAATTATTAATATATACATATAACTATAACTTTAATGAAAATGCTAAATTGTTTATAAAATTTTAATTAATCAGTCACATACTAATTAATTGTAATTTATAAATAGAAGGACAACAAATAATTTCAAACAAACAAAAAGTTTACTCTATTGTTCTTTTTTGTCCAATAAAAAATAGGATGCAAATTACTCAAATTAGAATTCCCCGGCGCTTAAAGTAGAAAGTAGTAGAAACAAAATATGCATCCACAATTTGAACAATATTTTTTCAAAATAAATAGATAAATGTAACAATTGGATACAAGCTAAAATTGTTCACAATATTTAAGGAATGAAAAATTAAAAACATCCGAATTGCATCTAGAAAGTCCTATTAATGAATTTCCAAAGAGAAAAAAAATGGTTCTTCTTTTCTTTTTTTTACAGAATGTAGAATTTAAAAATGGAAGCACCAAAAATAATTTAAATAAAAACAAAAGGATTACTCTATTTTTAGGTAGCTAAAATTTGCCTGTTAAAGAAAAATAGATTCCGTCCCAATCAAAAATAGTATTTAAATTGCTCAAATTAGAACCTCCCTAAATAAATGATTCTTTTTTATCCGGTTATTTATTTTAACAGAGTAGTTTTCACTTCATGCAGCGCACGAACCATATCCAGCTCTGATTTGAGTCCATGGATAATTCGCTGCATGAAGTGAAAACTGCTCTGTTTAAATGTTTACCTTCTTATCCAATCAAAAATAGGATTCCAATTTCCAATTGCTCAAATTAGAACCTCCCGAAGTCTAAAGTAGAAAGTAGTAGAAATAGAACGTATCTCAAATTCTATTTCCCTTCACCCACAAGGCATTTTAAAATCCTATATAAACCGTCCTTCTCCCCTTGCTCTCTCCTCATCAGATCTCATTCTCTCTAAAACCCCTGCTGTTATCTATTCCACCTCTCTTTAACTATTCTAACCTACCTATTTCTACTAAGCTATCAATCAAATGGCAACCAACGGAGCAGGACAAGATCTGATCGTGTGCTTCGGTGAGATGCTCATCGATTTCGTTCCTGATGTAGCTGGTGTTTCTCTTGCTGAGTCGACTGGATTCCTCAAGGCTCCCGGTGGTGCTCCGGCCAACGTCGCCGTCGCGATCAGTAAGCTTGGCGGCCAATCCGCCTTTGTTGGAAAGGTAATAAACTCATTTTGCTTTAAATCTTGATCAACTAGCTAGAGGTTTGACCTTTGTTCTGTAACTGTTCTCCTCTTTTCTGGATCTGAATTGATTGTATGAAACTGCAGTATGGAGATCAAAATGAAACTACATTGTGTAGAATCAAATTTGAACAAACGTCAGATTTTCATGTCTCTTGTTTCAGATCTGCTACGTTTTAAATCTGTGAAGAATTTTTAAAGTTTTTGATCAAATGTGAACAAATGAGGCTTTGCTTGTGACAGGGAGAAAGTCACAAAATATGATTAGCGTAAAAACTAAGGTTTAAAGTGTAATTTGGTATGATCTGTAGTTCTGTACCAGACTCTGTTTTGCAGTGTTTTTCTTTGATACATCATTGGATCTGGGATGGAATCTTAATTTTGCGATCGTGTGATTCGTACCAACGGCAGCTTTAGTCAAAAATCCGTGCTAGATTTTGTCGTATATTATCTAAATTTTTTCCTCACAAAATGCTTGCCATATTTGCTCAACTGTATTCTTTTGTATGTACTTGATAAAATTAGTATTTAAGTAACGTTCCTTTCAAAAGAAAACCGTTGAAAAAATCTTTTGATGTTTTGTGTTCATTTTATTTTTGACAAATATATTCTATATTACTTAACTAGGAATAAAGAGTAAAACATTTTTAGGAACAAATAAAAAAATGGTTTTGGTTTGATTTGGGGATAAAATGCAGCAAAGTGTACAGTCGCTGAATCCCTTGTGACTGGGTTCTGACATGGAGCAGAGATTTTCTTATTTAAAATAAATTTAACCAATCAAAATAGTGATAAATGAATTATTTGGGTGGAGAGATCTGCAAGATTAAATTATTTGGGTGGAGAGATCTGCAAGATTAAAAATTTGTAATTCGAGAATAATTCAAGTATAATTTGAAATTATTTGGATCAAGGATCTTAGTTCCACAAGAGCAAAAAAATATCAAAAGAAATAAAATTTTGCTAATAATTGGTCTTTAGGATCGCTATCACCAAAGAAATTAACCAACATTTGTGTGCTCTGCTTTGGAAAAATATTCATATATATTATTAAGTATTTCTCAAATTCGTATAAATTAACGGTCAACGGTTTTATTAACGACTATTTATATGTATACAAAGGGCCTGATAAGCGTCGTATTGCCAAATGCTGACTCAGATCTGACATGGACCGTTTATCTTTTTCATACAAAAGGCTAAAAATTCAATGATTCTTATTTTTTTATTCTAATACCAAGCTAACTTTTTCTGCTCGATATTCGAGAATTGACATGTGAGCATAAGGTATAAAAACTTGGTATACATACAAATATGATTTGTTGAAGCTATAAATTATATAGGGATTGGAAGATTAACGCAAGTTGCATTAAAATTATTAAGTGGATAAGAATAAGGTGACGGGTCCATCAGGTTACAACTGTTCGTTATTTAACATTAAATTTCAACCAATAGCAGGGCCCAGTTGTCAGTGTAAGTGGTTGGTGCACGTGGGTGAAATAATTATTTGTTTTTTATGATTTGGGTTAAATTATTGGTAGTGTGTTTGGTGAGACGGCCTTGTGGGGTCCATTACTGCCCTCCGTCACAGTGTACCATCATTTTTGGTGGGGTTCCTCTTCAGTCTTTAGCCTGTTTACTTTTATCAAGTGGAGACAGCATGCTCTGTAGCCATAGTTGTGTGTTCTTGTGTGTGGTGTACATGTAATAGTAGTTCTTTTTCCTCCCTCTTGAGAAAATTGATAATAGTAATTTTGTCTTTAAATCTAAGAAATTTTATAAATGGAAAATTTTGTAGATAATTATTTATTTTTTAGTTCGTAGACAATGTTTGCGATCTTCTACTATCGAAACCACGAAAAACTAAAATCGCAGAATTTGTTTTGCGAACTAAAAAATATATTTTTATTCAAATTTTTTACCATTTCTGAATTTGTGTCTCACTTAAAATTTTCACATTCCTACTTGTTTAAGTGAAAATTTAAGAACACTAAAAAGAGAGAAAAAAAGAAGAAGAATGCCAAGTCCTACCCAATCCATTCAATTTGTTGATTTCTCACCTGCAAACTACATTCACATTCTTACCATACTTACTTTTACCTGCTTTTACAAATGTGACCTAAACATTGTGTTGTCATGTGTGATGCAGTTCGGTGACGACGAGTTCGGGCACATGTTGGCCGACATTCTTCGAAAGAACAATGTAAACGACGAAGGTGTCCTCTTCGACCAACACGCACGCACCGCATTGGCCTTCGTCACTCTAAAGGCGAATGGTGAAAGGGAGTTCATGTTCTACCGCAATCCATCAGCCGACATGCTCCTCACAGAGGCCGAACTCAACCTCGACCTCATCCGTCGTGCTAAGATCTTCCACTATGGATCCATTAGTTTGATCTCTGAGCCGTGTAGATCTGCTCACATGGCTGCCATGAATGCCGCTAAGCAGGCCGGCATTCTCTGCTCATACGACCCCAATGTCAGACTGCCGCTATGGCCGTCAGAGGAAGCGGCCCGTGAGGGAATCATGAGCATCTGGAAGGAAGCCGATTTCATCAAGGTAAGTGATGATGAGGTGGCATTCTTGACACAACGGGACCCACAGGACGAAGCGAATGTGTTGTCTCTATGGTATGAGGGACTTAAACTTCTCATTGTTACTGATGGAGAGAAAGGATGCCGATACTTTACAAAGGTTAATTACCTTCTAATAATTTTCTATTTTACCTTTAAGATTTATATTTTTTTAAGAAGGGGAAATTTTTTACATTTATTTTGGTTTGTTCGTGTGTTGTGCAGGATTTCAAGGGCAGTGTTTCAGGTTTCGCTGTGAAAACCATTGATACAACCGGTGCCGGTGATGCCTTTGTCGGTTCCCTTCTTGTCTCCATTGCCAAGGATAACTCAATTTTTGAGGTTTATTTCATTTTCTTTGAACAGTTTTAAGCTTGTTAAATCTGGTACCCAAATTTGAAACTTTTAATAAAATATGTACCATGCTTTGATTTGTACAGAACGAGGAGAAGCTGAGGAAAGCACTCAGATTCTCAAATGCTTGCGGTGCCATATGCACAACCCAAAAGGGCGCCATCCCGGCACTCCCGACCCCGGCAGGGGCCGAAGAACTGATTGCCTCGGTTAACTGAGCAATGCACCCGGCCGATTCGTTAATTAAAGAGTAGTTGTGTGTGTGGTTTATTGTTTTAATTCTCTTGTTGAGTTGTTTTTATTATTTCTGTGTTGAGTCTGAGAACAGTGAAGTTTTGCTTGCTTGTCATTCAATGAAATTTCTATTTGGTCTCTCACTGCTTTAGTTTTAACTTTTAACTGCTCTCTCAGGCTTAAATAAAACTAAAAATGGAAGCCCAATAAAATCCTGATATATTATTTCTTACGCAGCCCAATAAAGTAGAAAGATTAAAATGAAATTGTCATATATTTGTTGGTTTGAGATCATCTATTTGATATGAGAAAATTTAGGTGAGAAGCAAACTTTTGATGATAAAAATACACCATCTAAACTATAAAATTTACAAGTAGCTACGCATTGATTACTTTTATTTGAACAATAATCACATATAAAGGTAAACAAAATACAATATACAATATTAATTTGAACCAAAAAATTCTGTGGATAAGATGTTGGAGGAAACAAAAATTCATTGTCTATCAGAATTATAGAAACCCTATAAGTTAATTCAAGTACAAAGTTTAAAGAAGCTAAGCACAAGCAGAAAAAAGCATGTTTGCTTGATCATTCAATGAAATTTATCTGTTTGGTTTAACTGCTTTGTTATATCTCTTCTCCTTTTTATTTATTCTTTGTCAGTATTTATTTTCTTTTGCAAGTGTTCGTATATATTTGAATTTGAATAATAGTAAAATGGATTGGCGTTATGATTATATCAGCCAGTGCTACAGTGAAGAGAAAAGGTGACGTTTAATTAAAATTTATTTTTACATGATATAATGTGATTAAAATAGTGACTAATAGTTACGTTATATCACGTGAATATCACGTCTCGTGTGGTCATGAAACAAGTAGCATTCATATTATTTTTTTCAAATTTTGAATTAGTTTGTAGAAGATAATAACAAAATATACTTAAAAAAGAAGATTATAAAAAAATAAGATGAGGGTTGAGATGCCTTCAATTTTGTCTCCATCATGTCTCAATTTCTAAAAAAAATAATAACACAAATTGTAAAACTTAAAAGTCAAAATAAAACCGTTAAATATGATTTATATCATTTTATCTATATACGTGTAAAAATTTATGATCTTTTAACTTGGTGTATTTGTAATCAAGAGCTTGTAAAAATGTATTATTGTGAATAACTATTAGACATTTGTTTTTCAACTTATTGAATGATAACGACAAAATGTATAGCGAAAATCACTACTTTTTAGTAAAAAAAATGGCGGAAAAGCGCATGCAAAGTACACATTTTTTCGAATTATTCACTGCAAATGTGTTTTTATGCTATTTTGGCAGGTTTTGGAGAAAGTTGTGAATTTAGGCCGAAAACGGATCAAAAATATCATATTTAGGCCGATTCTAAAGAAAGCGTCAAAATAGGGCATCATATGGAGTATGCAAACACATCACACGAAGTGCACAACATGCAACATGGCAAAATTCACTGAAATTCGGCTAAGTATAGAACCTTACGACCTCAGGTATGCTGCATGCGGTATAAATGTTTATGCCGTAAGAGCACACGGATTGGATCCGTGGACTGTCTAGTTTGGATTAAATGTCAGCCATTGGACAACAACCTTTTAGAAGGACGAATCTCCATATGTTGTAGGCCTTGCCTTGCTTTAAAATCTATTTTTAGCACTTCAAATATAACATTTTATGCTATATTTGGCACCCATGTTCTCCTATGATCTCCATGACTCCACACCATTAGGATAGACTATATAAACCCCTCTTATAATAGGAATTGGTGTACATGTTTTAGTTGTGTAAGTCTATAGTTAGAGCAGAATATTGCATGTAATTTCTGGAGTCGTGGAGAAGAAGAGGCTCTCGAAGTCCAAGGCGGAATAAGAAAGAGTCATCCAAGGAAGAGGTGTTCTAGATTCTATGAGTAGCTAAGCTCCTCCTCTTTAGGGATGGATGTAATAAATTCTAATTTCTCTTTACTATAATATTTATTTTTCTTTTATGTCTATTTAAGATTTTGTTATACTTTGAATATTATTGAAATATATCTTTGCATACATAGTTCTGTCTACAGATTAACTAATGTCCTCCACATACCAATAGGTGTTAAATCATTGTATCTCAGTGTGAGAGGGGATACAAGTACTATACACACTTAGAGTCGTTGTAACGAGTCTTGGCAACGGTTCAAAGGCTAGGGTTCGAACCCATTGGACTCCCTTGACAGGATATAGATTAGATAACATCTCAAAGTATAATTAGGAATTTATTTATTACTTGCAATGAATAGGGTTTAGGGTTATTACTTGGCGAGTAACAGGAAAATATAATTGATTAGTTTAGTATGAGTAATTTAATTACATTATATCTTGTAATAATTTGAATTGTCTCCCACAAGCCAACCTTAGAGTCGGAGAACCTTTCAAATATCCATAGAACCGAACCCAAGCATCCGTAGGGAATAATAGTACTGGTATGCGGCTCTGCTCAACGGGTGGTCTATATCGCATACGGTAGTGACAGAAGGTCGTATGCGAGGCCGTACGCGGCAGTGACAGAAGGCCGTATACGGGTAGACATGAGTACCATAAATATATATTGAGATAATTAGAAGGACTTTATCAAAATTCCTAGAGGCTCCCTGAACTTGATTTACAACAATTAGCATCTCCACTTATACCTTGGACCAGTGTAATAAAATACAGTCTATGCAGCCGCATATGCGTACGCAGTTCAAATTTGCATAGAAATTATACCTTGGACCAGTGTAATAAAATACAGTCTATGCAGTCACATATGCGTACACAGTTCAAATTCGCATAGAAAACCAATATGCAATTTATTATGCAGTTTCAAATCGGTGCCGAATATTTTTTATTAAAAAAACCCAATTCTAATTGGATCCGAATAATTTCATTTAATAGAATCATATACACGATAACCGAAATACAATCCCATTCTCATTCGGACAAAGTCCAGTCGAGTGCAATGTTATCAGAACCGAACCGGACATCGACCTGTTAAAGCTCCGGTTCAACGGTTCACTGGTCACACCGGTGGATCAACCGGTTCAATTGCTGGTCTTTTAAAACAATTACAACTTATAACCTGAAATTCCAGCAATGTCATTTACTTTTACATTAAAGTCCTTCTTACAAGAATGAATGTCATATGTTACAAAATAACCATACTAAGTTCAGAACATTTGTATACAAGCTCTTATAATCACAATAGGATACCAGTACACGTCAGTAACATTGCCGAGAAAATTACTGGTTTTTAATGAGATACAACTAAAACTATTCTTATGCCTGAAACGTCAGATTTCTAATGAAACTATATGTTCAAAATTGAATCAATTAAAGTCCCTCGTGTGTTAATTAATGAGAAGGTAGTTAATAGCTATAAAGAATGTCGACAAGTATTTTCTCAGTACAAAACTCCGGTAATTTTTTTTTCCATCCAATACGAAAAATTCATGACCCACCAAGAGCCTGCATTAACTCCTGTCTGACTATGCATTGTCTTTAGAAATTTAACAATTCCACTCCTGATTATTTTGCTTTTTTTAAATTTGTAAACATAGATTTCGGTAAACCTAACACCAAAGTATGAGAATTCAACTTTCGACATGAACGCCCAACTGGTATAAGAATTTATACTTGCAGAAAAACACTTTAGTTTGAGCATTTCATCAAACACCTTAAATGCATTGATTTATTCAATAAAATCAACTCAAATATTAACTTTTCAAGTGGTCTATCAATTTGATTACATGAGATTACTTACATTATTCGATCTTGATAGATTCTTTTGTGATTTCGATTCAAAATTATGCCTTGAGAACGTGCAGCCTTGAGGGGTTGAGGTTGAGCCTTGCAATGGTTGAGTGCAGTGGAGATTAGAGAATTGAGAAAAATAGTAAGAAATCGAACCAATTTTGTTATATAATCCAGCACGATTCGTGTTGCTTCCATGTTGACGGTACCAGTGAAGAAAAGGAAAGATGGTCGAAGAAGGAAAGATAAATGTACAATGAATATGCTTTGAACCGTTTTCTCGAACGGTCTGGTCTGTTGGGTTTTTATTAAAACCGGACCGGTTCAACCAATTTTGAGCGGTCCAAAAGCAGAAACGATCCTTTCAAAGAACCGAACCGGACAGATGACCGGGTCCGGTTTTTTCCGGTTAAACCACCGGTCCGGTCCGGTTCTGATAACACTGGTCGAGTGTGCTTTACCCCCCGCTGTCAGCTGCTTCCTTTTAAGACTCTGGAAAGATGTTTTTTTTAATTAGAGTGGTGGGACTAAAGAAAGAACTGCGCAGCATCGGGACATTTTCTTTCTTTCACCGCAGATTTGCATTTTAAATGGGCTGACTGGGCCACTGGGCTTGCATTATATATTCGCAACTTAATCAAGAAAATATGTGTTGAAGAACAGTGCAGCATGTAAACGCTTTGATTACATCTTTTTAATTGATCTTACCTATTAATTACCCATTTATTTACCAATTATTTTATATGTGCATATTTAATATCTGTAATAGTATAATTTACCCATTATTTAATCACTAAATTGCAAATGAATACTCGTAATAGTATAATTTATTTAATAACTTCTAGATATATAAATCCGCATGAAAATCCGCATATGCAGCCGTATACCGTATATGCGGTATGTGGCGGCCTTTCGCATACCGCATAGATTAGTGTTATTGTTTTTAACTACTAAGATCTATCTTTGTGGATCGACACTCGACACCACTAAACGGTAGAATTATACGCTTATAATCCGATAGAGTAACATTAGAGTAACTAAATATATATTTATATATACTAAAAATTAATATTCTCATTTAGAGTCATCATTGAATCATATAAAAATAAAATTAAAATGTAATAAGTTTTTATAAGCACATAGTGAAAATCATATAAATCACATCTAACAGTTTTATTTTAACACTTATGTTTATATTTCTAATTATTAACGTTTTAAAAATAAAGGCATGATAAATGCATAAAGGAACTTAAATTCTCCACAAATAAGATTATATTAAAAATTTAAATGATATAAACATGGTTTGGCTTTATGATTATATATGTATCTATATTGTATTTCCTCCGGATCTTCTCTTCTACAATTCTCCTATGGCAATGATCCCTGCAATCACTACAACAGAACCCACTTTCTGCGACCGATTTTCTGATCGCATAAAGTAAAAGCACCAGTCGCAGATACTCATCCCGGTTGCTGATAACCCAATCGCTGTAAGTATTGTCGCAGATACTCTTCTAATGACGTCACCGGTCGCTAAATGACATTAGCCGATCACTAATAATTTTTCTACGACCAATTTTTTTTGATCGCTGTTGTTTTTTGCTAATGTCAGAAATAAATATATGCAACCAAAATAAAGATCACTGATAGTCAAACCCAATCACAAATAACCAAATTATTAGAGACCAATATTAATGGTCGCTGAAACTCCAAATCGATCATTGAAAAATTTTTTTTCCAGAGACCAAAAAAATGGTCTCTGATATCTTCTGTTAGGTTTTTGAAATTTTTTTTTTGTTATTTATATTTGCACCATTTAATTAATTGGTACTACATGTACCAACATACAACATACAACATAACATAAACATAAAAATCGATACACAATGAACATAAACATCGCATACAACATAAGCATAAATATCGATACATACAACATAAGCATACAAACAAATATAAACATAAACATCCGAGTAACACAAGCAATAACATGTCGAGTACCATCTAATAAGATATAAATATATAAAAAGACCTAAGCAGTACCATCGCCGCCGACATCCGACCAATGCCCCTCGTCATTATCACCGGCATCATCGTCGTTATGATCCTCGTCATCCTGAGCAGGCATCGAGGCCGGCTGCGAGCCCGAACCTCCCTGTGAGGTTGTAAGAAAGTATTTTAGATAATTATAATTTAGGATTTAGGGTTCACAATTAAAACATACTGAAATATCGAATTTCGTACCCGAGAAGCTCTGAACAAAGCCTCCAACCGAGCCTCCAACCGAACCTCGAACTGAGCCTCGAACCGAGCCTCCATCCTATCAAGTATCTGAGAAGATATCCTGTCGATATACTCTTCTGTGAGATGCGGAGCTGGCGGCATAGAAGAATATGACTGTGAAGAATGCGATTGAGCACTATTAGACCCACTGGAGTGAAACATGCCTCTCGTCTTATCTGGAACATTAAAAGTAAGACAATTAATATTATATGACAAAACTAAAAATAAATTTCAAATTTCAAAAAATGTTTATTTTACCTAGAGCACCGAGACCATAGTTATTACCGTGGACATTCTGATCATCAATGCCCGTAGAGTACCAAACGTCGTCGTCGTATTTGGGCCATGTGTCTTTATCCTCTCCATACTTCTGCACCATAGCTCTCTCATATTTTTCCTGCAAATTTTGTAAAATATAACAATAATTGGCACCATAGCTCTGTCTAATAGAAAGTATAATGACAAAACAGATTTTCACAAGGGCGTATTACGCATAGACACTTACCCGAAGATTTAGGCTAGAAACAAATGCCGTGCACTGGTCATTATAGAACTCAGGTTTTGGTTTCTCAATTTCTTTCCCTTCCTCTTCTTTTTCAAGTTGTTCTTTGCTATCTACTTCCATTCGGCCATGATCAGGCTGGGGCTTCTCAATTTTTGGTGCATTTTGTCTTCGTTTCTTAGCAGCAGGTTGTGCCTTCACACTAGACTTTTGTTCTGGTTTTCTCTTGAGAGGAGAACTAGTACTTTCCTTCACTGAAACTGAAGAATGGTCAATTTTACCCTTAGACTCTTGCTGTGCCTTGAACAGCATTACTTCATTAAGCTGTGTTGTTACCTTTCAATTACAATAAATTGCTAAATAAATAAGACATCAAAAGCTACAAAAATCAAAACAAATTATTCATGCCTGCTCTATAGAATAATCAAAAGCACATAGTTGATCATTATGTGTATCCTTGCAAGATGAGAAGCCAAGAAAATGCCTACATGCCACATAAGGCATGTATCATATTATATCACACACTCCCCTCTTCCAGTTTCCCTAAAAGATATCAAATAGCTCTTTTCTCTTCCTTTTTTTTCATCTGCGTACCAATAACAGTGGAACTTATAACTTTCTTTTGTTTTCCTTTTTTTGGACGAAATGAGGGTTTTGGGCTTTTGGCCTATTTATTTCTTTTGTTGCATATAATAGTTACTGTTATGCATGGTATACACAATATTCAACATTTTAAAGGGGTACAAATAAAACCCCTTTATAACTTTTTTTTTTTCTGAAAGGACAGTCATCTTTGGATAGAAATTAACATAGAATTGTATTCTTCCGAGTAATACAAATAAGGTATATAACTAAAGGAGCAAAGCTAAGGTGTGATGTGCTCACCAAGATGGTTTGGTGAGCACAACTTCAAAAGTATATCGGATCAACTTCAAATGCCGAATCCAAACCATTGAAATTTATATACTTCATGAGTGATACATGTACATGCAAAATTTTGAAACTTTTGAGTTTATTTCCTACAAAGTCAAGCGGTCAAAGAAATGATAAAAATTGAATATATAAAACAACTCATAAATTAACTTATAAAAGATTCATTTCTTTGACCGCTTGACATTGTAACAAATAAACTCGAAACTTCCAAAAATTTACATGTACATGCATCACTCATGAAGCACATGGATTTTAACGGTTTGGATTCAGCGTTTGAAGTCAATCCAATGTACTTTTGGAGTTGTGCTCACCAAACCCTCTATGTGAACACATCACACCCTAGCTTTGCTCTAACTAAAGAGGAAAATAATAAAATGTTGATTCAAGTACCTTCTTTAAAGCAACATCATAATCTTCTAAAGTCCCATGCTCACGTTCAAATTTTATCCAAGAATGGCATATATCCTGCATAGTTACATTTATTTAAATGAAATGTTACGCGGATATGGATACGGCGATACGGTATTTCTCAATATTTAAGGATATGACACGTTATATATGTATATATCTTTTCTTATTTTTTTGGTACACTTATATTATCAAACATCCGAATATGGAAAAAAAAATTAGACTCAAATGAAAAAGAGTACTATTTTAAATGCTTTTTATTTGAGTACCATTCTGGCCAATGTGAAAATGGTCAAAATTGTATTTTTTTTTTTTTTTTATACAAAAGATGTAAGTCATAAAATATAGAGAGATAAACTTTGTTGGTAGCCACATTTACCCCCGTTTGTGGGTCCATTTAAGAAAAAGGATTATGTACTACCAGGAAGTATCCATTTAAGAAAAAAAGAAACAAGAAAGAACCAAAGATGACTATCTGATCCGGAAAGTGAATTGTGGCTCCGTAGTCCCACATGTTACAAGAGTAAACACAGGAGCAATGTTGAGCAGTGTTTACCCCTCCTAAGAAGCATTCCAGAGAGAGAGAGAGAACAAACTTGCTGACAAATATAGCATGGATTTACCTCAGAACCAGTGCCAGCAAATCTTTTGGCATAGCACCTCTTGTAAATTGCTCTTGCCTCATTTAAATTACCCATTTCTACCTCCATGGCTATGTGCCCTTCATATGATTCCAGTGTGGACCCACTTATTGTGAAAATGCACATAAGAAGAGTAATTTCAAACTAGCAACTAAAGTTTTTCTGTATTTGCAAGAAACTTTTGACATTTCTCATATAGAACAAACTATGCATCCCATCTTAAGAAAACACTTAAAAGAAGTTTATACAAACTGCAACCAACAACCAAATTTGTTACCTTGATTTTTGACCCGATTTTGTCTCAAGGATAAATAAGTAGCGTTTTGAAATATTGCCCAATTGGGTGTTGTTTACAAGTCTCAAGTAATGTTGGGTCTATTAGCAAATAAGGTACAATTTTGGGTGTAATTTGCATAGAAGTAATAAGTACAAAATTGCAGAGTTTTATACCTTTTTTTAATTAGGTTGTCCCAAACTCCACGAGCTGCAATTATGTCTTTACCAAGATGTATCTCTAGTTTTGCCCAATATTTGTGCAAACTCACCAATTCTTCTGGTAATATTCGCACTGACAATGAATCTGATGCATCCTAGAAAAAAATATTCCATGTCACATGATCACTCGAAGTTTATGAAAGTTTGGAAGGTCCAGTAAATTGCCAGAGATCTCTAACCATGAATGTTTGGCGTATAAGTTGAAAGTCAAAATCCCTCTGATCCAATGAACACCTCCTCCTTAAACCATCTATTCGTGTCAGATAAAGGTCCAAATACTACAAAATAAAAAAAAAATAAGACAAATCAACAAATTGTAGTGCCAGATCATTGCTATTTTGTTGTCCTACCTCTTTTTCTGTCTGAAAGGCACATTGAAGAGACTGCTCAAAGACCTGGAAAAGAAAATAAGTTATATTTTTTAGAACAAAATATCTCTGAAGGAAACATACAAAACAGTGAGATTAGTTTTTGTTAGATTACAGACTCCATAGGGTCCATTTTCATAGGAAAAAAAATGATTATCAAATTAAACATACACTTTTAATCTCCTCCTCAGACGAGTTTGTCCGCTCCAAGGAAAGCAAGTAGCAGACCCACAATTTGCTGATCCAGGGACAGTTTCTTGTTGCTCTGTAGTACACACTCTTCAAAATTGATGCCACCTAAAGAAAGAGAGGTGTAAGAGGTTCTTTCAATCAAGTCAAATGAATTGGCAGTACAACTGTTACAAAGAAAGATGTTTAAACCTTCAGTGTTCTGTCAAGGTAGTTTGTGTATGCAAGCCACAAGTCACTTGAAACACCAAATTCCGAAATCGCCCTCTCATAAAGGATCTGCACTCGCACAGGATCACCGATAGATTCCTCAAATTTAATATAATTCTGTTCCAACAAATTTATGACATTCAATTGTTAATCATGGTATTTAGATGTAATCTCTATTAAGAAAAAGGAATTCAAGGAACTAAATCTTGGTTCCATGTTATATGACAAAGCATTTTGTCACTTGCTATGATATTTCACAATTAAAAAAAGAACTTCTGTTAAACTAAATTCTTTCTAAGGTCTATTAGAAAAACATATGTTTGACTAGCAAGACATTTCAATCTAAAAGGGCATATATGTCCAAACATTTTCTTTCTAAAAACCGCACTGGACAGATAAGGAGATGACACTATTGATCAGATATCATAATTGCAACAATGCAGGCAAATTCTATAAAAAGCAATATTGTAAAACAATGAGCTGAAATTGTATAAAGTACCATGAAATGCTGAAGTTTATCAGCCTCACTTTGTACCGGGCTTGACAGTTGATCCTCATACTGTTTCCTCGCATTGTATGCTGCAGAGGCTTTCTGGTAATTCAATGCAATATTAGGAGGAACCCCATCCAGCTCATTATCCATGTCATTGCTGTTCCCTTGATCAGCCTCCCAAGCTTTGTAATCCATCAGAGTTGCCTTGATATTTGTTAAAGGTACCGCTAGCTGGCGGTGGAACAAACTGCGTATCTGCTGGTTTTGTTTCTCCTTTTCCTGAGAGACAAAAAAAAGTTGGAAAAATGACAAAAGGAATCCAAATGTATCAGGTTAGCCAATACATGTGTATGAGGTTTTTGCATGAACTCTTATTGCGTGTATCATAAAATATTAGCCTAACTGGTACTCAGGAGTATACACATGTTTAGTTTTCACGGATAAATAAATTGAACATATTATTTATGATGTGTTCCGAGAGTTCTAAATGTCATCACCTATGAGTAGAAATAGGCAGAAACTAGTACATACAATAAATGAAGCTAAATGAGAGATGAAAATCCCAACCTCAGTGTTTTCTTCATCAATAGTGAGAAGAAGAGCTTGTTCATACTCCCTGTAGGCCTCCCATATTTTATTTCCCTCAGTTACATGAAAACCAGCCACAGTAATTGCCCGCTCAAGCAATTCACGCATTTTACTGGCACCACTAGGTGAACACTGCAACACTGACTCATCGTGCTCTTGCAAAAAGTTTATGTAGTCGCACCATAGCAGAACTGACTGATCACAAAAAATTAGAGGAAGATAAGAATCCATAAATAGTAACATGACTTATGAGAAGCTTTTGCATATATGCCCAAGAAAACTTTTCATTTGCTCCTAGTGTGTGTAATCACTATCATACCGATCACTATTTATTTAAGTCAGTTCTGAGAAATGAACCCTCGTAAGTAATCATAATGCATAAAGCAGTATTTGCACAAATACTATTTTTTGTTTTGCAAAGAAACTGTCATAAATTCAGAATTTTATCTTATAAGGTAACAAAAGGATATACCAAATATTCCTGCACAGCTCGTTCATAAAGTTTCTCAATCTCAGCAAATGCTTCAGCACTAGTCATTAAGAAAAAGAAGTTATCAGAGTGGAACTGAAAAAATAATTAAATATGCCGAAAGAATACTGGCACACAAGCAACAACAGCCAAGGTTGATATATGAGGAAAATGCAAAATTACCCTTGATTCAAAGAGATTTCACCACCAATCCAATCCTGCCATAGTTTAGGACTGAACGGGAATAGCCTATTCATCTCTTCTCTAGCATTTCTCAGCTTCTCAATCTCTCCTGATTTCCTCAAGCAGTTTACATACTAAAAAAACAAAAATACAATGTATCAGAAGTCAAGGTTAAATTGCAAATTGTTCGTACCTGATAGCAGGAACAAAGCTATTTTGTAAGAATTAAGAGGTTATTTACTGGATTAGCTGATTCTGTGATAAAGCAAATGTCTAATTCAGCACTTAAGAATCTAACATCAGAAGAAACTGTACTATACCTGGAGATGGGAATCATAGTCCAGGGGTTGGTTACGCAAAGCTTGTTCGAGGGCTTGGATGCGGAGCTCATCAGCCCCTTCATCGGCTTCTTCCTCCGAACCAGAGTCATCGGAGGATGAGGCGGTGGTGGTGGCTAGGATTTCCGAGGCAGTCGGCATCTCCCCATCGTGATCTGATTCCTTTAGTGTTTTAGAGAGGTTTTCTTCTTCACTCGCCATTAGCTCTCTTTCGCTCGTCTCAGTCCGTCTATTGGAAACCGATTTTTACGCAAATACCTTGCGGCGAGTGAGTTCGGATCTCCTAAAGTAACCCAATTTTTGAGTTTAGATCTGGACCGTTCGATTTAAGGGCCCGTGCACTCCACCTCGGACCGGATTGGCTGGGATTCAAATCGGACGGTCTATATCTAAACTAAAAAATTGGGTTACTTTGTGGGAATCGGACAGTCCATTCCACTGAGGTAACTCAAAATTTGAGATTGAATCTTTATTTATTATTTGTTTGTGTGCATGAGATATTTAGTTTTAATCGATCTCTCCGGTCCAAATAAAACTAAAAATGGAAGCCCGACAAAATCTTGATATCATTTCTGACGCAGCCCAAATAAAGTTGAATGGTTAAAATATTTTAATTACTGGGTCGACTTCACCACTTACCATAGGTAATTCCAACAACAACAAAAAAAACCCCTCTAAAATGAAATTGTCATATTTTTGTTGGTTTGAGATCATCTACTTGATATGAGAAAATTTAGGTAAGAAGCAAACTTAAGATGATAAGAATACACCATCTAAACTATAAAACTTACAAGTAGCTACGCATTGATCATTACTTTCATTTGAACAATAATCACATAAAATGCTAAACAAAATTCAATAATACAATATTAATTTGAACCACAAAAATTCTGCGGATAAGATGTTGGAGGAAACAAAAATTCATCGTCTATCAGAATTATACAAGTCCTCTAAGTTAATCTAAGTACAAAGTTTAAAGAAACTGAGGAGAAGCTGACGAAAGCACAAAGCTTTTCAATGACATGCGGTGCAATCCCGGTGCTCCCTACCCCGACAGTGGTCGAAGAACTCATTGCTTCGGCAAACTGAGCAGTCATTCTGTGTGCTGTTATTGTAGGCTTCATGCATTTGTTCAGTATGCTTTGTTGAGTTGTTTTATTTGAGTCTGATGTATTAATTTTTTTATTAAGTTGTTTGCAGTCTGGTGAATTTTGGGGTAATTTAGAAGAGACAGAGAGAGAGAATGGTTTATGATAAAAATATATTGTACTTTTTTGTATATTAATTTCTCTTTATAAGCTCGAAGTCCTATTTATATTACAAAATTTAACGGCTAGTTTTTTGTACCGTTGGTATTGTGCCTATTTAATGTACAGTTGTACTGTTGGTACCCTTTGTTATATATGCTTGAATATTTAATCTAAATCGCTCGATTAATGATGGATGACTGAGATAGATCCTCAATTTCTTCGTTATTTTTAACAGTCTCATTGCATTGTTTTACTATATCTCTTCTCCTTTTTATTTATTCTTTGTCAGTATTTATTTTCTTGTGCAAATGATTAATTCGTATATATTTGAATTTGAATAATAGTAAAAAGGATTGGCGTTATGATTATATCAGATCACAGTGCTACAGTCAAGAAAAAAAATGTGATGTCATATATATAACGTGATCCTAACACGTTGTGACTTGATCACGGTACGTAAGTAAAATGTATTTGTATGTAATGTGGCATGTATAAAATAGTAACAAATAGTTATAACGAATAACCACATCACATGTGGTCACACAAAAAAAAAAGTTTGAGCATTTCTTTTTTGAAGTTTTGAGTTAGTTTGTTAAAATTAATATCAAAATATACTTAAAAAAGAAGATTATAACAAAATAAGATTAGGAGGGTTAAAAAATGCCTTCATTTTTTGTGTATCCATCATGCCTCTATTTCTAAAAACTTTTAATAACTCAAATTTTAAACTTAAAAGTCAAAATGATCTATATCATTTTATCTATATATGTGTAAAAAATTATGATACTTTAATTTTGTTGTGTTTGTCATCAAGAGCTTGTAAAAATCTACTGTTGTGGATAACTTTTAGATGTTCTTATTTTAATTTATTGAATCACATAAAAACAAAATTGAAATGTAATAAGTTTTTATAAGAGCATAGTAAAAATCATATAGATCACATCTAATGGTTTTATTTTAACGTTTAAATTTTAAATTTTGAGTTATTAACCTTTTAAAAATAAAGGCACGGGAAAAACACTATAAATAAAGGAATTTGAATCCTCCTCAAATAAAATTATATTTAAAATTTAGATGATGGAAACATGGTTTGGCTTTATGATTAGAGTGAGGTTATGGTACTTTGCAATGCGCGGATCGTTCCGTGCATTGGATTTGTATCTTCGTTTTTAAAGTATAAATAGTCGATCCGAATCGCTCAATATTATTATCATATAAAAATGTACTTGGAGACCAAATTTTATATATTTTTTTGAATTGTTTTACTATTTTGTTTGGTAGGTAAAAAATCAATACTTTTGGATGGTTCAGAATTTTTAGATCAAGTGATAAAGACAGAGATATAAATCTAATAAACGAAACGATCCACACATTACAAAAAGTACCATAGCCTCACTCTTATGATATATATATCCGCCTGCTTATTGTATTTCCTTCAGATCCTCTTCAATTCTCCTACGGTAAGGATGCCTAAAATTCAGGTTTCATTATCCATCTCAGATAGTTAAATGTAAAGTTTTACCTAATTAATTAACCATTTGTTTTGTGTTCCAATCATATTCCACATATTTATCTTTGTTTTTAAAGTTCAAACATTAAATTCGAACCACTCAACAAGATCTACATATTAAAATGTGATTAGAAACCAAATTTTATATTTTTTCAAAATTGTTTACTATTTTTTAAGATAGGTACAAAATCACTGCTTCTGGACTATCCAAAAACAATGATTTTGTACTTATCTAAACCAATAGTAAAATAATTTCAAAAAAATATAAAATTTAGTTATTTTAATATGGATATCATGTTGAATAGTTTAGATCAACAATTTGAAATTTGAAAACAGAGATAGAGATGTAGGATATAGTTGAAATACAAAACTAATGATGTGCTTTAACCGATCTCTCCGGCCCAAATAAAACTAAAATTGAAAGCCCAATAAAATCCTGATAACATTTCTTACGCAACCCAACATAAAGTTGAAAGCTTAACATTATATATACTAGTCTAGTTTTGAAAGATTTGATGGATCCAACAAAAATGAAATTCTTGCTTTTTTGTTGGTTTGAAATCATCTATTTGATATGAGAAAATTTAGGTAAGAAGCAAATTTATGATGTCTAAATACCTATAAAAATGATGCATTATAAAACATCTCTTTTGGGGTCTTTTATTTGTACAATAATCACATAGAAATTAAGCTAAACAAAATACAATACAATATTTGAACCAAAGAATTCTGCACATAATTAAGATGTTGGAGGAAACAAAAATTCATCATCTATCAGAATTATATTAGTAATATAAATTAATTTAAATACAAAGTTTGAGATCAGAACATCTACAGTCACAAGTGTGAAATCAATTAAGGAGCTTTAAACAACAGATGCCAGACATCTCCTTGTTTATAATAGGTGCGGTGCAACTATTGCATCACCCTTATACAGAATGAGGAGAAGATGAAGAAAGCGCTACGTTTGAAAAACGCATGCGGTGCCATATGCACAACTTAGAAGCAGGGTGCCATCCTAGCAATCCCGACTCCGATAGTGACCAAAGAACTCATTGTCTACTGAGCAATGAGCTAGTGCAGCAGTACAACGTACGTGATTGGTTAATTAAAGACTAGTAATCGTTGTGTGCCGTTACTGTAGGCATCTTGCTTGCCATTATTGGTTCAATTTGGTTGTTGAGTTATTTTTATAGAGTCTGATGAGCATCTACATCTTAGCAACTCAAATGAGTTTTTAAATAACTGTGTTAACTACTTTTTAGAAACTTTCCTGCATAGTTTCTAAATAAAAAACTCTGCGATATCTCTAAGACTGAATTAGGAACTGCTACATCAGATTAGAAATTATCATAATACCAGAGATGTAAATGGTCTTATTAATTTTTTGTATTGAATCTGAGAAAAAGTGAATTTTTGCTTGGTCGTTCAATGAAATTAATTTGTCTGTTTGGTCTCACTGATCTGTGTACTATCTCTTCTCCTTTTTTTTTTTTTATTCTTTGTTAGTATTTATTTTCTTCCACAAAGGGTATAATCGGCGTTGAACCAATTACAATAGTGAATTATTCGGTTTTTAAAATATAACTCAACCAACTGGATTAAGTTTATGAATCGAATAACAACATTAAAAAAAAAAGCAAAGTAATTTTTTTTTGTTTGGTTGAACCGAAACAAGAGAAATTAAATTCAATAGATTAAGAGTTAATACATAAATAAATATATTTGATAATTATAGAAATAAATATCAAGATATATATCAGTTGAACTGAAATAGGAGAGATTAATTCAGAAATCAAATATAAAAAAATGAAGTAATTTTAGTATTCAATAAATTTCAATTTGTTTGATTGAACTGAAATAAGATAAATAAAACCGAATTTAATATGGAAAACATCAAAGTAATTATGACCGAACAAAACAATTTGTTTTTCCATTAACAATATTGTGAACAACTTCTTTTAGGAAATATTTGGAACGTGATCAATCAATGATGCACGTCTATCATACAACTTAACTTTTGCACGAATAAGAAAATAGTAATTTTAAGATATGGTAATTATAATATTTCATGGATCCAACAATAAAAACACCTCTAAAATGGAATTGTCCCCCCTTTTTTTTGTCGGTTTGAGATCATCTATTTGATATGAGAAAATTTAGGTAATTAAGAAGCAAATTTATTATGATGATAAGAAATTAAGAATACACCATGTATTATAAAACTTACAAGTATCTCTACTTTTCAGTAGTAAAAATATATATAGTCTTCAAAGTTCAAACCATCTCTTTTTGTGGTCTTTTAATTTTACAATAATCACATAAATAAAAGCTAATAAGCAAAATACAATACAATATTTGAACAAAAAAAAAATTGCAAATCAATTGAGATGTTGGAGGAAACAAAAATTCATCGTCTATCATAATTATACAAGTATAACTCGACAGTGAGTAGATTCGGTCATTGTCAGAGTGCGGTAGTGGTCGAAGGAGCAAATCCGGTCGTGGAGCAAGATAGATCGATCCAATCGTTGTCGAAACATGACGACGGTCAGAGATGTGGTAGTAAAGCGAGATGAATATTAAAGTATTTGAGTGTTTATGAAATAATTAGAATATTATAGTAGTTTAGATGATTTTATGAGAATAAAAAAATAGATTTAGAAAATACGGTCATTTGACTAATTGTAAATACGTTTTTTTTTTATCTATAAAATTATTAACAGACATTTAAAATCACTAACCTCAATAAAAAGTTATATAAGTACTATAAGTTAATTTAAGTACAAAGTTTAAAAAGCCAAGGAGAAGCTGAAAAAAGCATTGAGATTTTCAAACACATACGGTGCGATATGTGAACAATAATGGATTTTTGCTTCTTGCAATTGGTTCAATTTCCTTGTTGAGATGTTTTCTTGAGTTTGATGCGTTAATTTCTGTATTGAGTCTGATAAACAATGAATTTTTGCTTGATCATTCAATGAAATTAATTTGTCTATTTAGTTTCAATGCTTGTTTTACAATATATATCTCTTCTCTTTTTTATTTATTCTTGTCAATATTTATTTTCTTCCGCCAAGGGTTCGTATATATTTGAATTTGAATAACAGTAAAATGGATTGGCGTTATGATAATATCAGCCGGTTTTACACTCAAGAAAAATAATGTCATGTCACATTACGTTATTCTAACACATTGTGATTTGATCATGATACGTAAATAAAATGTATTAGTATATGATGTGATATGTCTAAAATAGTGATGAACAGTTATATCACTTGAATAATCACGTCATATTTGGTCACGCAAAAAAAATAAAGTTTGAGCATTTTTTTAAAGTTTTGAGTTAGTTTGTTAAAAATAATAACAAAATATACTTAAAAAAAGAAGATTATAACAAAATAAGATTAAGAGAGTTTAAATGCCTCTATTTTTGTATCGCCATCATACTTTTATTTTTATAAAATTTAATAATTCAAAATTTAAAACTTAAAAGCCGAAATAAAACCGTTTTATTTGTCTCTGTGCATTATATCTTTATTTTTTAACCGATCTTTCCGGCCAAATAAAACTAAAATTGGAAGCTCAATAAAATCCTGATATCATTTCTTACACAGCCCAATAAAGTTGAAAGGTTAACGATATATATAGTAGTCAAGTTTTTGAAAGATTTGATGGATCCAACAAAAATGAAATTCTCGCTTTTTTGTTGGTTTGAAATCATCTATTTGGTATGAGAAAATTTAGGTATGAAGCAAATTTATGATGTCTAAACAGCTATAAAAATGATGCATTATAAAACATCTCTTTTGGGGTCTTTTATTTGTACAATAATCACATAAAAATTAAGCTAAACAAAATACAATACAATATTTGAACCAAAGAATTTTGCACATAATTAAGATGTTGGAGGAAACAAAAATTCATCATATATCAGAATTATATTAGTAATATAAGTTAATTTAAGTACAAAGTTTGAGATCAAAACATTTGCAGCAACAAAAGTGAAATCAATTAAGGAGTTTTAAACAACAGATGATAGGCATCTCCTTGTTTAAAATAGGTGTGGTGCAACTATTGTATCTCTTTTATACAGAATGAGGAGAAACTAAGAAAAGCACTACGATTTTCAGACGCATGCAATGCGATATGCACTACTCAGAAGGGTGCCATTCCAGCAATCCCGACTTCGGTAGTGGACGAAGAACTCACTGTCTCGGCAAACTGAGCAGTGATTGCAGTGCAACGTATCAAATTAGTTAATAAGACTAGTAGTTGTTGTGTGCGGTTATTGTGAATCCGAATGTGCTATGATCCTTCACCTGTGAACTATACTGAAATCCCTGCTTTCTCAAATCAAGTTGTCGAATTGTTTCGAAATATGTGCACAAAAAAACTAGCTGTTTTGAGATACGTGCACATAAAATATTGGACGGTTGGATTTAGAAAAACAGGAATTTTAGAGTTACAGCTTCCGAATTTCGAATCGCAACGGATTTATTTGCGGTTATTGTAGGCATCTTGCTTGCAATTATTGGTTCAATTTGCTTGTTGAGTTGTTTTTATATAGTCTGATGCATTATATATTTCTGTACTATTGAGTATGAGAAACAGTAAACTTAACTTTTGCTTGCTTGGTCGTTCAATGAAATTAATTTGTCTGTTTGGTCTCACTGCTTTGTGTACTCTCTCTTCTCCTTTTTATTTATTATTTGTTAGTATTTATTTTCTTCAACAAAAGGTATAATCGGCGTTGAACCAAATTAAAATAGTGGGTTATTCGGTTTTTAAAATATAACCAAATCAACCGGATTAAGTTTATGAATCGAATAACAACTTGATAAAAAAAAAATCAAAGTAAATTTCCTTTTGTTTAGTTGAACTGAAATAAGAGAGAATAAATTCAATAGATTAAAACTTAATACATAAATAAATATATTTAATAATTATAAAATAAGTATCAAGATATATATTAGTTGAATCGAAATAAGAGAGATTAATCCAGAATAAAATATAAAAAATGAAGTAATTTAAGTAAACATTAACTAAATTTTGATTTGTTTGGTTGAACTAAAATAAGATAAATTAAACTGAATTGAATATGGAAAAAATCAAAATAATTATGACCGGTCGACAGAACAATTTATTTTTCCATTAACAATTGTGAACAACTATTTTTATTAAATATTTGGAACGTGATCAATCAATGTTGCACGTATATCATGCATACAACTTAAATTTTGCACGTATAAGAAAATAATCAAAATTTAATAGAAGTTTTATCTTTCATCAAACAACTTAAATATACACGTTTCATATTTAATGGTCTTTAAAAATATTAAATTAATACTCAAATTCTATGATATATGAGGAGGGATCAAGTTACAACAATTTTTGAGTTACAACAAGCATTTTCTACATTTTTAAAGTCTAAATCGTCAATCCAAACCGTTAGATGTGATCTCTACAATAAAATGTGCTTGGAGACCAAATTTTACATTTTTTTGAATTTTGTTACTATTTATTAAGACCGGTACAAAATTCAATGGTTTGAATTTGACTAGTTTTTGTACCCATCTTAATAAATAGTAAAAAAATTCCAAAAAATGTAAAATTTGGTCTCCAAACACATTTTATAGTAGAGATCACATCTAACGGTTTGGATCGACGATTTGGACTTAATTTGAAAATGTAGAAAATACTTTGTTGTAACTCGATCCCTCCTCATGATATATAATCAATTTGTGAGTCTGGTGGTATATGTAGTTTTGACCGATTTCTCCGGCCCAAATAAAACTAAAATGGAAGCCCAATAAAATCCTGATATCATTTCTTCCGCAGTTCAATATTAGAGTTGAAAGGTTAACGATATACATAGGGGTTCCGGATCCCTAAAGTAACCCAATTTTTTGGGTTTAGATCTGCACCGTCCGATTCGAATCCGGTCCGAGAGCACAAAGGACCCTTTTAATCTGACAGCCCAATTCGAATCTGATGGTCTAGATCTAAACTAACAAATTGAATTACTTTAGGAGATCCGATCTCATATAGGCGTGTCCATCGATTCGGTTTGGTTAAATCTGAATTAAAACAAACTAATATTTTATTCGGTTTTCAAAAATACAACCAAATTGAAACTGAATCGAACAAGACTAATCATAAATATAAACATTTTTTTGTTAATTTTTTGAATTTTTTGAATTTTTTATGATGGACTTTTTTTTTTTTTTTTGGTTTGATCTAACTGGTTTGAAACCGAACCAAACAATATACATAATGTCGTAATGTTTGATTTTTTTTTTTGTAATGTTTGGTTAATTAGCACGTGAGACAGTTTTAGAATTTTAGTTGGTTCGGTTTAATTGGTTTTAAAATTTCTCAACCGAACTGAATTGAATAATTAAACTAGTTTTTAAAAATAAACCGAATCGATCTATTTAATTGGAGAAACCGAATCGATCTATTTTTTTTTTTTGTTGGTTTGAGATCATCTATTTGATATGAGAAAATTTAGGTAAGAAGCAAACTTATGATGATAAGAATACACCATCTAAACTATAAAACTTACAAGAAGCTACGCATTGATAATTACTTTTATTTGAACAATAATTACATAAAATGCTAAACAAAATACAATAATACAATATTAATTTGAACCAAAAAAATTCTGCGGATAAGATGTTGGAGGAAACAAAAATTCATCCTCTATCAGAATCAATATTAATTACTGGGTCGACTTCACCACTTACCATAGGTAATTCCAACAACAACAAAAAAAACCCCTCTAAAATGAAATTGTCATATTTTTGTTGGTTTGAGATCATCTATTTGATATGAGAAAATTTAGGTAAGAAGCAAACTTATGATGATAAGAACATCCAAACTATAAAACTTACAAGTAGCTAAGCATTGATTACTTTTATTTGAACAATAATTACAGAAAAATCTAAACAAAATACAATATACAATATTAATTTGAACCAAAAAATTCTGCGAATAAGATGTTGGAGGAAACAAAAATTGACCATTTATCAGAATTATACAAGTACTACACGTTAATTTAAGTACAAATTAAGTTTGAGATCAAAACCTGTAGAGCATCAAAAGTGAAATCAATAAATTACAAGCTTTAGACAACAGATGCTAGACATCTCATTGTCTAAAGAGCGCCATCCTCAACAGCATGAGCTTGCAACACAATTGGTTAATTAAAGTGTAGTAGTTGTTGACTTGTGTGTGTGGTTTATTGTAGGTTTCTTACCTTCTTGCATGTAATTATTGTTTCAATTCGTTTGTTGAGGTTTTTTTATCGAGTCGGATGCATTAATTTATGTATTGAGTCTGAGACAACAAACTTTTGTTTAGTCGTTTAATGAAATTTATCTGTTTGATCTCACTTGTCTGTTTTTATTTCTCTTTTTTTATACATTATTTGTCAATATTTATTTTCTTCTGCATGCAATGGGTATGTATATTTAAAATTTAAATAATAGGATGATGGTTAATTTGGCTTTGAGGTTATGATTAGTTTGGAGTGTTCTTAAAAGTAAATTATAATTTGTTTGATTGAACAGAAATAAATAATATTAATTTCAAAAGATCAAAACATAATACATATACAAATACTATCAATAATTAAAAAAATAATGAAGACTTCTTCATAATTTTAATTCTCTTCAAACAATATTTTTGTCAGGCCGGACCTAGCACGTAGTTTTGGTCTATGTTGGTTTCTGGTGTGCACGTTTGTTCAGGCTCAAGACCATACAAATTTGCACGTCAAAACCCTTTTTCTCCTACAAAAGTTTTAAATCCCAGATCAAATTTTGAAGGAAAAATGTGAAGAGCATGGCCAATTGGATACCTTCATGATCTGCTATGTTTAATCTCAATTGAGGTCTCTCTCACTTTTTTTCTCTCTTCATTGCCATTCCATAGGTTATTTGTTTTGTTGTTCTATAGCTAATGTATATTATTTTTCTGATTAAATGTGTCATGTCTAAATTAACAGCATTTGCAACAGTCTAGTTATGTGAAAGAAAAACAAATGTTCATTTGAAACAACATTATGTACTTCTTTGTCAACTGTAGAAATTAAATTTAAAAATGGTTTTCTTAGTTAATTAATTTGTGGATGTTTTCTTTGATGTATCTTTTGTAGCTAGGTTTATCATCATGATCCATGATAGATTATAATTAAACGCGTTACTGCGAGTTCCACCCGTAACACTTCAGTCGAAACCAGCTTTTCAAGTCATACAAAAGCAAATTCTCCAAAAATGGAAAACTGTGAAGGTGAATTATTTGTTCATAATTATAAAAAAAAACTTACAGTACATTTCATTTCAAAACTCAGTTTAGAGATATTTGATCACAATTTCTCTTTCTTAATTTGACCTGAATATCAGTTGACTAATAATATTTCTTAAATAAATGCTTGTAAAATGGACACAGGGTTATTGGTAAATTTTTTTTGCACAGATCAACAAAAGGAGATGAAGGAAGCAAGAGAAAAGCGTGAAGAAATGAAGTCCTATTTGGGACTAAGAATTAAAACAGGTAGAAATGCAGATGGTTCAAATCAAACCAATGCACCATGCACCATGTTAGATCTACCAAGCCCAAGCTCTGAGGAAGAAATCTTAGAAGCTTTGAAGGAACCCACACCTCTTATGACTCCTAGATTAGGTAAATGATTATATGGAAAATAACTAGAATTTCTTCATTGATTTAATTTTTTTAGAAGCCATTTATAGTTAATATAAGTTGAATCTGAATGTTCGTTCCGGAAAATAAAAGCCATGTATTGTAATTAAGAAAAACTGAAAAAAAGTAATTAATCAGTAATCTCAATCAAACCTTTCTAAATTTTAATTATGATTTTTTAGGAGAGACACAAGAGAAATGGAACAGAGAACTATTTATGAAGATTGTTGGTGTAGCAAGATTTGTGAACAAAATGAAATCCCTAAAGTCAAACTATTCAGTACCATTTTGTACTCCAGATGATGATCTAACAACCCCAATTGGTAAGAAAAAAGTTCAATCTAATCCTTTTGAATACATAATTGAATCTTTCTGGTTTCAACTTAGAATTCTATAATAGATTGCTGGATACTTGTGGTTTAGTTACCAGATCAATTACATAGAAATTACTACTAAACTATGTTTGTTACATCATAAATGTTCCCACAACAGTGCAAAGAACTGGAAGTGGGGTTATGATTACTAAGGTGCCTCAACTGGAAGTAAAGGAGTTGGAAGCAGTGAAGGCATTTGCAGCAAATGGAGATGCAAGCAAATCAAAAGAGGTTGCTTTAGACGGGCAATCAAGAGAACCATCAGAAGAATTTGTACATGGTATGATCATATGGGTAGTGATTTGCATATCAAAATTGTTGGTTTTTTAATATATGTAGCTTATTAAAATTTGGAACTGCATGGAAACCGAACATGGTATAAATAGTGATAAGGTCTATTTACAAATACATACCATTTCATTTTTTTTTTGTTTGCTCATAATGGTATCCTAACAGCATATCACTTCATTGAAACTTTCTCATATAGGGGGAGAAGTGGTTTCTCCAAGTAAAAATGCACCAGAAAACCCAACAAGCAAGATACGAAAACCGCAATCTGCATATCTTCCACCGAGAAAGAAAACAATACTATCTCTTGACCTAAACAACTCCATATCAACGAATGAACAGAGGAAACTTGCACGGAAGTGGAACTATGTGAAAGCAATCATAGAAGATATCCAACATGCATTGAGAGAAAACCCCGGTTCCATAACAACAGCCGCTATACTCGAAGAAAGCAGTGAAGAGCTACAACAAATTTTGCAAGGAATTGAAGTTTCAATTTCAGGTCTGGTTCCCATGCTAAAGGAGCTTGCAAATGAAATAAGGAACCAAAACTTGGATATAGAAACAGTAAAGAGAGAAAAAGTTTCAAGCCTGACCAATGAACTAATCTCTCTTAATGAATCCTATGAACAATACAAAGAGAGAGCAAAACAATACAAGAGGGAATTAGAAATGCATGAGAGTAAGCTCGAGAGAGTGATAAGGCGGCGTCAATTGCATGATATAAAAATTCTAGATCAATTGGATAAAATTGAAAAGATCAAATTTGAGCTAGCCGAAGCAGAAGAAGAGTTAGAAAAATTGGAGGGAAACCGGTATGACTTCTTAGAAGAAGAGGATGAGTTGAAAGAACAATCAAATGCAACTAAATTGGAACTAGGTGATGTCATGAAGAGAATTGATGTTTCCAAGGATAATGTGCACCGGGTAAACTTCCAAATTGAAAATTTAGATGAGGCCATTGATCTGGAGTTTGACACAAGAAACAAGGAGATCCAAAATTTGGTGGAAATTTTGTTGAATTTGGAAGTTTTATAGACAAATCACAGCTTGTTTCATACATTTGAACCAATCTTTTTGTACTTTCCTAATAATTTGATGATGTATGGTAGAATTGAGTGGAAACTAAGATTTACGCGACTTGCGAATTTTCTTAACCAAATGTTCTTTCTATACATTATTATAACATTTTTAATCATAGGTACCTCTACTTGTTCATTATCAATCAAAATCTCCTAATTTTTAAGTAGGAATCTGCATATGCTTCGAGTACTGGTACAGTCTCTATGCTTCATAGCACTCTCACTGTCCTGGAAAGTAGTAGCAAAAAGGACCACGACAAAATTAAATATATAATCATAATGTACCAACAAAAACTAAGGTTATCATTTATCAAAGATAAACCAAAACGAAACAAAGAAGTGGGATCCGACAAGTACTAAAAAAAGATCACCACCTGATCACATCTCAGAAATCTATTTTCCAAATTCGCTGAAAATTATTATTTCTTCAAAAAGAGATTTCTGAACGCTTCATTCGACTTGAGCTGTTCACCACCACCCGCTTCGTCTTTTCCTTTGTCATCCTTCTTATTCCACCCTAGGGGCTTCATCACCGATCGTGGTGCTGCAAATGTAACCTTTTCTTTCTCTTTGCTAGGGTTTCTCTCTTCCTCTGCTGACTTACTTTCATTTCTAGGCGGGAATCTTCTACCTGCAAAGAGGCACCAAGCACACAGTTAAAACACCTATGTTTATATAGTACATATACCATTACTACATAGTACACAAACATCAAAACCCTATGGGAAGTAACAAGAGGTGAACCAAAAGAAATGGTGTCCCTAACTTGTAAGTACAGATCATGACCAGTACAACACCATTATTGCATTCTCTTGGGAAAATTGGTCAAAAATGAAATGCCAAATTGGATAAAAGAACCAACTTTGGAAGATATGTCGCACATGAATTTTATAGAGGAAACACAGCACATAATTATAAAAGAGTGAGACTATGGTACTACGCATAGCGCAAATTGGCCCATACTATGGATCATAATCTCCATTTTCAATGTCCAAACAGTCGATCTGAACCTTTCAACATGATCTCCATATGAAAATGTAATGGCAGACTAAATTTTACAATTTTTAGAATTTTTTTACTATTTTTTTTTATAGTTACAAAATATCACTACTTTTGATTTACAAGTACATTTTCATATAGAGATCATGTTGAACGGTTCACATCGATTGTTGGACTTTGAAAACAGAGATATTGACCATAGTACGGACCAATCGGCGCTATGCATAGTACCATAGCCTCACTAATTATCAAATAGAAAAAAAAATATGGAGAAATGAGAGAAGATATGCATACCTGTACCACGGCCCCTGGAAGAACCAGCAGTACCAGAATGAGAATTTTTGCTTCGGGAAGGGTTAGAACGAGCAATGCTCAGTTTGGCTCCATGAAGTGAGCTTTTGTTTTTTGCAATTGCAGCTTGGAGGTGTTGATCATCAGAGAAATCCACATATGCAAACCCCTACATTTATTGCACCACATCAATAAGAATTTCTTAATGCCCGTGAATCTTTTATGTACCAGTATCAACATATTTGGGCAAGTGATATCGGATAATTTCAATTTGTTTTTAGCGGTATTTAGTAAATATTTACATGGAATTTTCTTATTTCATCTGACAATGGCACGACCAGGACCAGGACCATACTAGTCACTAAATTTGCTTTTTATAATATAATAAATTATAAAGTTGTGTGAGTGTCTGTGTGTGTGTGTGTGTGTGTGAGAGAGAGAGAGAGAGAGAGAGAGAGAGAGAGAGGGAGAGGGAGAAAATTCTCTATGACAATGGAGGTACAAAAATTCACCTTATTGTCCACTATCAAAACTTGATAGCAAACAGATTTAGAGGAACATTATATAATTCTGGGTAAAATTTACAATCCACCCAATATAACATTTACATAAAATGCAACTAAATGCAGAATCAAAGGGTTGAAAAGAAATATACTACGAACTGACAACCAATCTCTTTTACGATACAAGGTGATCAATTGTTACCCATCCTTTTGATAGGTTGTATGCGAAATTTAGTGCCATTTGAAAATGTTTTGTTCATCCTTTAAAGGTAGGTAAAAGTAAAACTTCAACCAATTGAAGTTCAAATGATCCAATACAAATGACCACACACAGGGACTAACTGAGAGAGAGAGAGAAAGAGAGCTAACCCGAGATTTTCCTGTGACTTTGTCTCTGACCAATCGAACAGCTGTAGCACCCCCACAATCGCTAAAGAAAGACTTTAAGTCTTCCTCATTAGTCTGCATTATTAAAACAAATAAGATTTACCTAATTTCATTTATTTCTGTCAGAAAGAAATAAAACATAGTCAAAACAACTGGCCAGTGGATAATGGCCAAGCAAAACAAAGACAAAACAATATGTGCTATTCTATTGGTAACATAGCAGTTGTAGTTAAGAGTTGGTATTCCCTATTTTTCATAAGAAAAGTAGGACCCTAATATTCTAAATCAGGCCATAAAATTCTAAACGAACAGACCAAATTCACATTCAAGGCCCAGCGAATTGTAAATCAGATCGATCCTCCATTCATTATAAATCGTAGGGCCCTACTTTTCACTAATTATGGTACAATGTCATATGAGGTAATGGGTGAAGTTGTTAAATACCCAAGCACTTAGGGTAATCCAACTTTAATAACAATAGACTATAAAATGTTACATTGTACTGTATAACAAAGTACCATCACACATAATTAATTTTTCTAAGTTTTAAGTACAAAATACCTGATGACCATAATAGGTATGGGTAGGATCCTCAACAGGTATGGGTTTGCCAATTCTTAATGAATATGAAAGTATGAAACATTAAATATCTACCCTAATGACTTAAGCTGCATTACCATACTAGTTTTGATACTGTACCGTTTAAGCTTGTTACTAGTGTTACAAGGACACATAAATGTGTCCACACATAATTAAATTTCTATATATTTCGTTGAGTTGTCAAGTTCAGTTGACAAGCTGGTATATATTTATTTTGTGCATGTATCTAACCTAGAAAGTATAATGACAAAACAGATTTTCACAAGGATGTATTACACATAGACACTTACCCGAAGATTTAGGCTAGAAACAAATGCTGTGCACTGGTCATTGTAGAACTCAGGTTTTGGTTTCTCAATTTCTTTCCCTTCCTGTTCTTTTTCAAGTTGTTCTTTGCTATCTACTTCTATTCGGCCATGATCAGGCTGGGGCTTCTCCTCAATTTTTTGTGTGTTTTGTCTTCTTTTCTTAGCAGGAGGTTGTGCCTTCGCACTAGATTTTTGTTCTGGTTTTCTCTTGAGAGGAGAACTGGTGGTTTCCTTTACTGAAACTGAAGAATGGTCTATTTTACCCTTAGACTCTTGCTGTGCCTTGAACAGCATTACCTCATTAAGCCGTGTGGTTACCTTTTCAATTATAATAAATTGCTAAATATATTAGAGGACAAAAGCTTAAAAAACAAAAAAAATATTCATGCATGCTATATAGAATCATCAAAAGTACAAAGTTGCTCATTCAATTCTACCAGTGACTGTTGAAAGATCACATTATGTATATCCTTGCAAGATGAGAAGCCACATAAGGCATGTATCATATTAATGTCACAGACTCCCCTCTTCCAATTTCCTTAAAAGATATCAAATAACTCTTATCCTTTTTTCATGTGTACCAATAACAGTGGAACCACTTATAACTTGGACATCTTTTGGACCAAATGGGAGTTTTGGCCAATTTCTTTCTTTTGTTGCGTATATTATTTACTGTTATGCATGGTATACACTATTTCAACATTTTACAGGGGTAAAAATAAAACCCCTTTATAACAGTTATTTTTTTTCTTAAATAACAGTCACCTTTAGATTGAAATTTACAGAGGATTGTATTCTACCAAGTAATACAAATTAAGGCATACAACTAAAGAGGAAAATACAAAATGTTGAAACAAATACCTTTCTTAAAGCAACATCATAATCTTCTAAAGTCCCATGCTCTCGTTCAAATTTTATCCAAGAATGACATATATCCTGCATAGTTACATTTATTTACATGAAATATTGCACAGGATATGGATATGGCGATACAGTATTTCTCAAGATGTAAGGATATGATACATTATACATGTATATATTTTTTTATTATTTTTGTACACAATATTATTTAACATCTAAATATTGAAAATTTAGACTCAAATGAAAAAGAGGGTATTTTACAACAACAACCAAGCCTTTAGTCCCAAACAAGTTGGGGTAGGCTAGAAATCAAACCCATCCGGAGTGAAAAAGAGGGTATTTTAAATGTTTTTTATTTGAGTACCATTCTGGCAACGTGATGGTCAAAAATGATTTTTTTTAATACAAAAGATGGAAGTCATAGAATATAGAAGAGAGTTAAACTTTGTTAGTGGCCACATTTACCCCAGTTCAAGGGTCTCATGCACACAAAGGAATATTGACCAGTGGCCACTAGTTACGTATTGGCAGGAAGTGTCCATCTAAAAAAAAAAGCAAATATGATTATCTGGTCTGGAATCTGAATTGGTGGCTCCTTATCCCATATGTTACAAGAGTAAATATAGGAGCAATGTTGAGCTTATAAAAAGTAGTGTTCACCCCGCCTAAGAAGCATTCCAGGAAGAAAGAGAACACACTTCCTGACAAATAGAGCATGAATTTACCTCAGATCCAGTGCCGACAAACCTTTTGGCATAGCACCTCTTGTAAATTGCTCTGGCCTCATTTAAATTACCCATTGCTACCTCCATGGCTATGTACCCTTCATACGATTCCAGTGTGGACCCACTAACAAAAAGTCAATTCAAATGAATTATTGTGAAAAATGCACATAAGAAGAGTGATTTGAAACTTGCAACTAAAGTTTTTCTGTATTTGAAAGAAACTTTTCACATTTCTCATATAGAACAAACTATGCAACCCCATCTCAGGAAACACTTACAAGAAGTTTATACAAACCGTAACCAACAACCAAATTTGTTTCCTTGATTTTTGGCCCAATTTTGTCTCAAGGATAAATAAGTAGGGTTTTGAAATATTGCCCAATTGGGTGTTGTTTACAAGTCTTAAGCAATGTTGGGTCTATTAACAAATAAGGTACAATTTTGGATGTAATTTGCATAGAAGTAATAAGTACAGAATTGTGGAGTTTTATACCTTTTTTTAATTAGGTTGTCCCAAACTCCACGAGCTGCAATTATGTCTTTACAAAGATTTATCTCTAGTTTTGCCCAATATTTGTGCAAGCTCAGCAATTCTTCTGGTAATATTTGCGCTGACAATGAATCTGATGCATCCTAGAAAAAAATATTCCATGTCACATTATTGCTCAAAGTCCATGAAAAGTTTGGAAGGTCCAGCAAATTGCTAGAGATATCTAACCATGAATGTTTGGCGTATAAGTTGAAAGTCAAAATCCCTCTGATCCATTGAGAACCTCCTCCTTAAACCATCAATTCGTGCCAGATAAAGGTCCAAATACTACAAAAGTTAAAAGAAAATAGACAAATCAGCAAATTGTAGTGCCAGATCATTGCTATTTTGTTGTCCTACCTCTTTTGCTGTCTGAAAGGCACATTGAAGAGACTGCTCAAACACCTGGAAAAGGAAATGTGTATTATTTTCAAGAACAAAATATCTCAAAAGGAAATATAGAAAACAGTGATATTAGTATTTGTTAGATTACAAACAGACCCCACAGGTCCATTATCATAGGAAAAAAAATGATTATCAAATTAAACATACACTTTTAATCTCCTCCTCAGATGAGTTTGTCCGCTCCAAGGAAAGCAAGTAGCGGACCCACAATTCACTGATCCAGGGACAGTTTCTTGTTGCTCTGTAGTACACACTCTTCAAAATTGATGCCACCTAAAGAAAGAGAGAGGTGTAAGAGGTTCTTTCAATTAAGTCAAATGAATTGGCAGTACAAGTATTAGAAAGAAAGATGTTTAAACCTTCAGTGTTCTGTCAAGGTAGTTTGTGTATGCAAGCCACAAGTCCCTTGAAACTGCAAATTCCGAAATCGCCCTCTCATAAAGGATCTGCACTCGCGCAGGATCACCACTAGATTCCTCAAATTTAATATAATTCTGTTCCAACAAATTGATGACATTCAATCACTAATTATGGTATTTAAATGTAATCTATAGTAAGAAAAAAATTTTAAGGAACTAAATCTTGGTTCCATGTTATATGACAAAGCATTTTGTCGCTTGCTATGATATTTCACACACACACAAAAAAAAAAATTGTTGAACTAATTTCTTTCTAAGGTCTATTTGAAGAACATCTGTTTGACAAGCAAGACATTTCAATCCAAAAGGGCATATATGTCCAAACGTTTTCTTTCTTAAACTGCACTGGACAGATAAGGAGATGACTATATTGATCAGATAGACTTAACTACTTTCAAACCAAGATCACGTATCATAATTGGAACTGTGCATGCAAATTCTACAAAAGCAATATTATAAAACAATAAGCTGAAATTGTATGAAGTACCATGAAATGCTGTAGTTTATCAGCCTCATTTAGTACCGGGCTTGACAGTTGATCCTCATACTGTTTCCTCGCATTGTAAGCTGCAGAAGCTTTTTGGTAGTTCAATGCAATATTAGGAGGAACCCCATCCAACTCATTATCCATATCATTGCTGTTCCCTTGATCAGCCTCCCAAGCTTTGTAATCCATCAAAGTTGCCTTGATATTTGTTAAAGGTACCGCCAGCTGGCGGTGGAACAAACTGCGTATCCGCTGGTTTTGTTTCGCTTTTTCCTGATAGACAAAAAAAAGTTGGAAAAATAATATTTTATTTTGAAAAAGGAAACCAAAATTTTTAGGAAAAAAATGTATCAGGTTAGCGAACCTCAGTGTTTTCTTCATCAATAGTAAGAAGAAGAGCTTGTTCATACTCTCTATAGGCCTCCCATACTTTATTCCCCTCAGTTACATGAAAACCAGCCACAGTAATTGCCCGCTCGAGCAATTCACGCATTTTACTGACACCACTAGGTGAACACTGCAACACTGACTCATCACGCTCTTGCACAAAGTTTATGTAGTCGCACCATAGTAGAACTGACTGATCACAAAAAATTATAGCAAGATAAGAATCCATAAATAGTAACATGACTTATGAGAAGCTTTTGCATATATGCCCAAGGAAACTTTTCATTTGCTCCTAGTGTGTAATCACTATCATACCGACTACTATTTATTTAAGTCAGTTTTGAGAAATGAACCTTCGTAAGTAATCATAATGCATAAACCAGTATTAGCACAAATAATATTTCTCGTTTCGCAAAGAAACTGTCATAAATTCAGAATTTTATTTTATAAGGTAACAAAGGATATACCAAATATTCCTGCACAGCTCGTTCATAAAGTTTCTCAATCTCAGCAAATGCTTCAGCGCTAGTCATTAAGGAAAAGGAGAAGTTATATCAGAGTGGAACTGAAAACATAATTAAATAAGCCGAAAGAATACCGGCACACAAGCAACAGTTAAGGTCGATAAGGAAAATCCAAAATTACCCTTGATTCAAAGAGATTTCATCACCAATCCAATCCTGCCAAAGTTTAGGACTGAGAGGGAATAGCCTATTCATCTCTTCTCTAGCATTTCTCAGCTTCTCAATCTCTCCTGATTTCCTCAAGCAGTTTACATACTACCAAAAAAAAAAAAATACAATGTATCAGAAGTCAAGGTTAAATTGCAAATTGTTCGTACCAGATAGCAGGAACAAAGCTATTTTGTAAGAATTAAGAGATTATTTACTGGATTAGCTGATTCTGTGATAAAGTAAATGTATAATATAGCACTTGAGAATCTAACATCAGAAGAAAATTTACCATACCTGGAGATGGGAATCATAGTCCAGGGGTTGGTTGCGCAAAGCTTGTTCGAGGGCTTGGATGCGGAGCTCATCAGCCCCTTCATCGGCTTCTTCCTCCGAACCAGAGTCGTCGGAGGATGAGGCGGTAGCGGTAGCGGTGGCTAGGGTTTCCGAGGCAGTCGGCATCTCCTCATCGTGATCGGATTCCTCTAGGGTTTCTAGGGTTTTAGAGAGGTTTTCTTCTTCACTCGCCATTAGAGCTCTCTTTCGCCCGTCTCACTCCGTTGGAAATCGAATTTTACGCAAAAACCTTGAGGCAAGTGAGTTCCGATCTCCTAAGGTAACCCAATTTTTTAGTTTAGATCGGACCGTCCGATTAAAGGGGCCCGTGCGCTCCACCTCGGATCGGATTGTGTGGGATTCGAATCGGACGGTCAAGAACTAAAGTAAAAAAATGGGATACTTTAGGGGAACAGACAGTTCGACACCTCTGAGGTAACTCACAATTTGAGATTGAAGCTGGACCGTCCGATCAGAATTGGTAATATCCAGCCTGGATAGAATGCAAGGGACCTCCTTAATATCCGTGCCAAGACAGATCAGACGGTCTTGATCTAAACTCCAAATTTGAGTTACTGGAGTGACACCGGAATTTTTTTTTTTTTTTGAAAGCTCGACAGAAGCTATCAATCCGTTTTTTTTTCCTACCACTCTCAAATATCAGAATTAAATAAATACCATCCGAAAAATCGGAATTCAGATTCCGCCACGTTCGCACCGTGGATCTGCGGACGGGACCCGTCCGCAGATCCACGGTGCGAACGGGTCGGTGCGCAGATCCACAGTGCGAACGGGTCACTCGAGCGGGTCATGACACGAGCGGGTCAAAGCGAGCGTGTCAGTGCACAGATCCACGGGTCGGTGCGCAGATCCACGGTGCGAACGGGTCACGCGAGCGGGTCAGTCAGCAGATCCATTTCGCGAACGGGTTGGTGATCCATTCGCAGATCCACGGTGCGAACGTGGCGGAATCTGAAATCTGATTATTCGGGTGGTATTCATTTAATTCTAATTTTTGAGGGTGGTAGGAAAAAAAAAACGGGCTGTCAATTGTACACCGAAAATTTTTTATAAGTACAAATTGATAAAAAAGAAGAGAGAGTAATATAAAGAGTACAATTGCATTTTTATTAATAGTAAGATTGGTATGAATTGTACTGATTTTAAAAATCTCAAATTTTGAAACGATATAGCTACTACCGATCCTAGGTATTTTTTTTGGGTCTCGTTAGTGGATTGCTCTCGGGTAGGGTACGGGTACCTCGGGTAATTTCGGGACGGGTAACGGGTAGGGCGAGTACGGATAAGACGGGTAGTCGGGTAGAACGGGTATGGGTAGGTCGGGTAATTTAAAAAAAAAATATACCCTACCTGTTTCAATCCCGTGCCCGTCTCGGGTAACGGGTACGGGTACAGGTAACGGGTATCTCGGGTAGGGTACGGATATTTTTTTTCTTTTTTTTTTAGTTTTTTTTAGTTTTTAATACTGTTTTTTCTGTTTTTTGTTTTTATGTTTTTTTTCGGTTTTTTTTTTTTACTTTTTTTTCTGTTTTTTTTTCCATTTTTTTAAACTTTTTTTTCTGTTTTTTTTTTCCGTTTTTTTTCCGGCAGCAAAATAATTTTGAATTTTGAATTTAAAAAAAAACAGGTAAAGGGTAAACGGGTAAAGTTGTTTGGGTAAATGGGTGCGGGTACGGGTACAACGGGTGCGGGTAGGCGGATTTCAGGTACGGGTAAGACGGGTACGGGTTGGATGGTTTTTTTTCCAAAATTATAGTGTCCGATCCGTCTCAAACCCGTACCCGTGTACCTGTTTACCTGCCTATACCCGGGCACGGGTACGAATACCTTGGGTAACGGATACGGGCCGGGCAAAACGAGTACTACCCATTCGGGTTTTAGCAACCCTCTATGTCTCGTCTCTACTCTCCTTCTTAGAATATTAATTAAATATTATATTGATCGGTATAATTCTAATTCAATTTTTGATCAATATAATTCAGACCGATACAAACAACATCAATATTTTAATTAAATATTATATTGGTTTTTCCTCTCTTATGTATGTAAAGAAACAACATAGTTTCTTACAGTACAACGGTAAGAAAATTACCAATTAATCTAAACTCAAATTTTTCTATCCCTGCTTAAAAAAATAAGAAAAGATTTAGGACCGGTGTGTTCTAAACTCTTTCTGTTTCTCTCTCTTCTTTTCTATTAATTTCTACTGAATTTTTTTCCATCACTGCCAGTTGCTTTTGATGCCCGTTGCGTTGTTCATTTTCTTAAATCACGGTAATTTACTAAACAAAATTATATTTTAAATTTCAGATTTATTTTGTAAATTGAGATAATTTTATAGAATGTAATATAAAAATTTCAATAAATCATCACAGGGTAGATAACTAGTTTCATACATTAAATTTGGATGTATTTTACGCATTAATTGATGAATATTTGTTGGTAAAAATCAAAGTATATGGGTTCTAATAATATGGATATTACACAACAGCCACTATTATAGACTCATATCTTTATTTTTAAAATGCAAATAGTCAATTTAAATTGTTCAACATAATTTTTATCTGAAAATATAATTACTGATCAAATTTTACAATCTTTCAGAAACTCTTTACTATTTTTTTTATAGGAAGAAAATCAATTGATTAAAAAGAAAAAAAAATTCTAATCAAATAAAAAAATTTGATCTGCGAATACATTTTCATATATATGAAGATCATGTTAAATGGCCGTTAATATTACATGTTTAAACTTTAGAAGTAGAGATATAGATTCATAGTACAAGTTGATTCATAATATACATATTACCATAATCTGATCGATCACTCGAATAATTTTTAACAATGCGATTTAATTTTATAATAATTAATAGACGAATTCCCCATCCCTTGGTACAGAGAGTGAAGATGATGGATAGAGTTAGAATTGAAGACATAAGTCATGTTTAATTGGTTACGGAGTAAAGTTAACAAATATTAAATTACTTCATCTGCTCTTTATATTTCACATCTTGTTTGATAGTTTAAGTCATGATTTAAATTAATCTGTTTAGATGAGTAAGATATTGAAAAATGAATATCGACCTATATGATAGTGGATTTTATAGGTGGAGTAAGTGTATAGTAAGTTAATTCTCCTCCTCCTGAAAATGTGGAGTAAGTTACTTCAAATTAACTCACCTGAAAAGGTTGTTTAATTATTAAGTAAGAGTTTTGCTCCACCTTTTTGCATGTATCTTTTGATGAGTGAAACTTTGTTTTGGATGTAACAAGTTCTTAAATATCGTGCAGGTTTGACTAAAGGTAAATTGTGTTACAAAGGAAGTGCTTCGTACTTAAATCATCCGTTTGATTTGAATAGTTAGTGTTTTGGTAGTTCTTTTTGCATGTCTCATTAACTTATAATGTTGAATACTTCGCCAATAATGATAGAAAAGAACTATGAGAATGGAGTAGCTCATGAAACTAATAGCAATTCTTGATCACCTCAGTCGAAAGCAAAATCAGAAGTGGGCACTATGAACAAAGTGCGGACGTTTCATAACATGGTATAAATTGTCAACTAACGCCTTGTCGCCTTTGCTTGCTTTCGCCACGCCTCACTCAAGAGGTTTTTGGGTTTTATTATTTTTACATTTAATTTTTATAATTTTTACTTTTTTATTTTGGGTGAACAAGCTTGTTTTTTGGGATTTCTCTTTCCTCCTAAAGGCTTATTCATCTTTAACTTACAATTCTGCAAATATGTTGAATTATGTTGTATATGTATGTTAAATTAAGGATGTATATATATGTTGAAGGTTGAAATATTGAATGTTGTTTTACGTATGCTGTGATGTTGAATATAATTTATTGAATTATATATGTATATAAAATATTAATTGTATTTTTTATGGGAATGGATGCTAGCCATTTATAAATCGTATAAAAAAAATAGAAAGTAATCATACATGGTTTTAAATAACAAGCTGTGTATGTTTACAAAAATAAAAAAAAATACATAGATGCCTTGTAGAATCAGTGTATATAATCCTTGTTATTGTACACAGTTACTTTGACCAATTAGAAATCACCTTATTCAACGTTTTTTTTTTTAGATCTGACACAGTTTAAGTCTATTAATAGTGTATGTTAATACTATATATATACATGGTTCAGTAATCGTGTACAATGTACCTTTCTATTCATACACGACGCTCATTGACACATCGTGGATCCATGTGTCGTTAGCTATTTGAACCGTGTATAGTCGCGCTTTCTATACTAGTGTTTCATGTTGTATATGGATTGTTTGTACTTTGTTTCATCATTTGTTATCACACGTTTAATTAGTTTCCTTTTCATTTATGTGTTTACATTACTTCTGTTCGGTTATGCTAATGAAACCCTAAACCCTAAACCCTATAATTATGCTCTTTTTTTTTATATAGAAAATTGCCTACTAGCTTCCATTATTAGAAAGATATTCGTATCCATTAGTGGGGTATAGCAATGTTACTGTACGGCCAAATCTTATGAAAAGAAGAAACTATAATTTTACTAAAAGAAAACCAAACTCATAACATAAATGAGGCAATGTTGAATGGAATCTAGTAGGAAAACTTGGATTGGAAGTAGTTCTTTTGTTAGGCAAGCGGGATTAACTCTCTTTAGTTAACCATGAAACAGAAAAATGTCTAATAATACCCATTAATAAAAATATTTAATGACTTATAAACAGTTTTCGGAAAATACAACTCTACATATAGTATAGATAAGATAAGGAGGTGAATTTTATCACTCATCTTTTTAACAATAATTGGTTGATTATTGTAGAAATTGCCACAAAAGATCAGCTGCTTCAGAATTGGAAATCTTCTCTGTCTCCGCATTATTTAGAAGTAAATTATTGTGCTGATTGTATATTCTAGATTTAGCTATGTGCTGAGATGTTAAAAGGCACCTATCTTTATTCCTTAATCATAATATACAATACACGGCTAAGAGAGCCTTCTGTAATTCTTCTATTTTCTCTATGTTAATGAAATCTGGGTGGGAAGGGTGCTTTCTCGGGAGTCTTTGTGTTCTTTGATTTATCTCTGAATTGTTTGATATGGTATCAGAGCCATCTCCCATCAAAACCTATCTCTAATCCACAGCTTAAACCTTTTTTTCTTCCACCTGTACGAGATACTTGAAGATGGCAGGAAACTCTTACTCAAATCCCACAAATTCACCTCTTACCAACATCCTTCTCAATGGAAAAAACTACTTACCTTGGGCCAGAGCCGTGACCGTCGCCCTTGGCGGTAAATCCAAGATAGGTCACGTTACTGGTACAACCAGCAAGCCAACGGCAGATGAGACCAAAATTAACGAATGGCAAGCCAATGATCATCTGGTCATGAATTGGCTATTCAACTCCATGCACCCTGAAATCTATGATATCTTCTCCTATTCCGAAACCGCTGCAATCCTATGGACCAAGCTCAAAGAGATGTATGGTCGCTCCAACAACGTTTCTCGGGTGTTCGAATTGCAACAGAACCTAGCTAAGTGCAAAAAGGAACCTAACCAATCTGTCACAGAGCATCTCGGCAAGATGACAAAGCAATGGGAAGAACTCCGGTTATACCGACCGGTCTCATCCGAAGTCAATGACTACATCAAAAGAGAGGAACAAGATCGAATTCTTCTGTATCTAGCAAGTCTAGGCTCTGAATTTGAAGAAGCGAGACGTTCTATCCTCTTAAGGCCCGAACTACCATCCTTTAACACGGTGTGTTCCATCATTCAGAGCGAAGAAGATAGAAGCCGGGTTATGTCCACAGAACACAAGGTAATATCTGAACCTACTGAAAATTCAGCTCTTAACGTTGTTTCAAAAGATAGAGATCGCTGGTCCAAAGGAAAGGGAAAAGGGACTTCTAAATTCTACTGTGATCACTGCCGGCGAGACGGGCACTCAAGAGAAAGGTGCTGGGTGCTACACCCTCACCTACGACCCAACAAATCCAAACCACACGAAGTGAACTTCTGTGCTGATGACAATTCGGCAATGGAGACTAACAGAAACAGTGCAACAGAAACAGAGTCTAAAGGTGCTGATTCGGCAATGGAGGCTAAACTAAACCTTTTGACTCAACAAGTTCAAGCACTTCTTCACGCACAGAGAATCACATCTGGCCCGGAAACAGTCAATGCCGTAAAAGCCAATGGTAATTCTTTAAATCTCAATACTCAGTTTAAATTGGTTATAGACTCTGGGGCCTCTGATAATATGGTATATAGTGATACCGGATTGGTTCAAATTGACAACAATTGTGCATATTCTCATGTGTTAGTTGCAAACGGACAGAAAGTCTCCACAAAAGGCAAGGGTAAACTTAACATCTTTAAAAGGGAAATAGATGCAATTGTGGTACCGGATCTCAAGTCTAATCTACTATCTGTTAGCAAATGCACAAATAATTGGAATTGTAATGTCATTTTCACTCCACAGAAAGTACTGTTTCAGGACAGGGTTTCGAGGAAGATGATTGGTGAAGGCAAGTTATCTGGAGGACTTTATGTGGTGGATTCCATACCATCTGCAATGGCCGCAATAAACTCTCATTCTGTTTTTCCTAATTTATGGCATAGCCGTTTAGGGCATCCTTCTGATCATGTAATAAAGTTATTAGGCATTACTTTAAATTCAGTTGATTGTGATTCTTGTCACTATGCAAAACAGCACAGACTGCCTTTTTCGGACCGTCTTGATAAAGCAGAAAATTTGTTTGATTTAATTCATTCGGATACTTGGGGAAATGCCCCGGTTGATTCTAAGGAAGGTTTTAAATATTTTGTCACGTTTATAGATGACAAATCTCGTGCCACCTGGTTGTACCTTTTAAAATCAAAAAAGGAAGTACCAACAATTTTTAAAAATTTTTACAACATGGTAAAAAATCAATTTGGCACCACAATTAAAGTACTCAGATCCGATAACGGAACAGAATATGTCAACAATGATTTGCAAACATTCCTACAGAGTAAAGGTATTTCTCATCAAACTTCGTGTGTAGGAACACCTCAGCAGAACGGAGTTGCAGAAAGAAAGAACAGACACCTACTAGAAGTTACCAGGGCTTTACTTTTTTCTGCAAATTTGCCAAGAGAATATTGGGCTGTTGCAATTCGTACCAGTTGCTACTTAATTAATCGACTCCCAAGTCGCGTATTAGGATTTAAAAGCCCACTACAGATCCTGTACAATCGGAAAATTAACATATCTCATTTAAAGGTGTTTGGATGTGTATGTTATGTACATTCTCAAGAAGGAAACAAATTGGATCCAAGAGCCCACAAATGTATTTTCGTTGGATACTCATCTGGAAAAAAGGGTTATACATGTTTTGAACCTGATACAGGAAGGACCTTTATCTCCCGTGATGTAACATTTAATGAACATAAAATGTTTTTTGGATCTGATAATATCAAACAGGGGGAGCATAGCGAATTCATACTTCCGAATCCTGAAGAGCTGATTGCACGGCATGAACCACCTGGTGCCGAATCAAGCTCAAGGCACAATCAACCTGGTGTCGAATCAAGTTCAAGGCACAATCAACCTGGTGCCGAATCAAGTTCAAGGCACAATCAAGTTCAAGTTCAATTGCCGAGAAGGTCCCCCAGAATCTGTCAACCGTCAACAAGGTTAAATGATTTTATTACATATTCTGTAGAATATCCTATTGAAAACCAAGTAAGGTATAATAAAATCTCAAGAGATTTCTTTACCTTCTTAACCCTAATTGAAAAACCTGCTGAACCTGCATCTTTTGAAGAGGCCAACGAATCAGAAATTTGGGTTAAAGCTATGAGAGAAGAATTAAATGCCATGAATAAAAATCACACCTGGGATATTGTACCACTACCTGAAGGGAAAAAATCAGTCGGTTGTAGATGGATTTACAAAATCAAATTTAATAGTGACGGAACAATAGAACGATACAAAGCCAGATTGGTTGCCAAAGGGTACACTCAAACCTATGGTTTAGATTACAAGGAGACCTTTGCACCAGTAGCCAAAATGAACACTGTGCGTATTCTTATGTCTGTTGCTGTTATTCATGAATGGCCATTATTCCAAATGGACGTAAAAAATGCATTTCTTCAGGGTGACTTAGAAGAAGAAGTTTACATGGAAATTCCCCCAGGTTTACATGTACCCCAAAGAAACAAAATGGTATGCCATCTAAAAAAGGCCATCTACGGACTAAAACAGTCTCCAAGAGCATGGTATGGTCGACTGAGTACTGCTCTATTTAAAATTGGCTACAAAAGAAGTGCAGCAGATTCTTCTCTATTCACTCAGGTGACAGAAAGAGGTATAGTTGTTATCCTCATTTATGTTGATGACCTGGTGATCACAGGAAGTGACCAAATTGGGATAGATGCTCTCAAGGAGCATCTGAGATTGGAATTTGATATTAAAGATTTGGGTAAGTTAAGATATTTTCTCGGTATTGAGATTGCCCGATCTCACAAAGGATTATTCTTATGTCAAAGGAAATACATCCTAGACTTACTAAAAGAGACAGGCAAACTAAGCGCAAAACCGGCTACAACTCCAATGGATTACAACAACAAGGTAGTTAAAGATGAGGAAGTGCTCAATGACATCAGTAGGTTTCAACGTCTGGTAGGAAAATTAATTTATCTTACTATTACTAGACCTGACATTTCTTATGCTGTTAGTTTTGTTAGTCAGTTTATGCAGAGACCAACTAAAGGGCACATGGAACTTATTGATCAAATTCTGAGATATCTGAAGTCAACACCAGGAAGAGGAATTCTTATGAAGAACCAGGGGCACACCACCTTGACAGTATATACAGACGCAGATTGGGCAGGGAACCCGCTAGATAGAAGATCTACATCCGGGTTATGTGCATTCATTGGAGGGAACTTGGTTACCTGGCAAAGTAAGAAACAACCAGTGGTTGCAAGGTCAAGTGCAGAAGCTGAATATCGAGCCATGGCAACTGCTACAAGTGAAATCGTGTGGCTACGCCTATTGCTTCACGAGTTGGGATGTCCTAGTCTTGACAGCCCTACCAAGCTTTTTTGTGATAATCAAGCAGCTATTCATATAGCATCCAATCCAGTCTTTCATGAACGGACAAAGCACATTGAAGTGAGTTGTCACTATGTCCGTGAGAATGTACTGAATCGAACCATAGAAACTCCTTATATCCGCAGTGAAGATCAACTAGCCGATGTGTTCACCAAAGCTCTGTCAAAAGGGAAGTTTCAAGAAATAACCGACAAGTTAACCTCCGATGATATCTTTGGATCAACTTGAGGGGGAGTGTAGAAATTGCCACAAAAGATCAGCTGCTTCAGAATTGGAAATCTTCTCTGTCTCCGCATTATTTAGAAGTAAATTATTGTGCTGATTGTATATTCTAGATTTAGCTATGTGCTGAGATGTTAAAAGGCACCTATCTTTATTCCTTAATCATAATATACAATACACGGCTAAGAGAGCCTTCTGTAATTCTTCTATTTTCTCTATGTTAATGAAATCTGGGTGGGAAGGGTGCTTTCTCGGGAGTCTTTGTGTTCTTTGATTTATCTCTGAATTGTTTGATAATTATACATTATAAAAATTAAAATAAATAAAAATGTGTTACACAACTATAACAAACAACTAGTAACTAAGTAAAAACAAGCTCTCTACAACTGCAAATAAACAAAAAAAAAAAAAACTAAGAAAAGCTCTCACAATCAAGAGCATTATGCACAACCCTTTTCATTGAAATTCAGCAGAGATCATAACATAACCATCTTGCTCTTGAAATTACAAAATTGCTCCCTCTACACACAGTTCTAGAATTCTAAAACGAAACAAAAAAATTATGAAAACAACTGACAAACCAGACCAAGATACCCCTTTTTGTTGTTAGAACTCGGTACAAAAATCCGTATGCCAATTTCCTAAGAAGTCCCATTCAAAATTTGTGGCACTTTAGCCATGCTGTTAGTATATTTGTGGCACTCTAACCATATCCCTTTTCTTAAATTGAGCAGACCTTTCTCTTCAACTTGTCCAGTCTTAGTTTCCCAACGAAACAATCTTGATGTGCTATCATCTCTATCCATCAGATTATCACGCACCATCAGCTGCGCCGCGAAATAAATAAACTGCCCATCGAAACCTACTGGAAATATGTTGTGTCCCCTTAAGATAATTTTAGACTGGCTATTCCGAAGAAACTGCACGCCATAACAAATGTTAAATGCATCCAACTTGCCATCCCATTTTATCGCATGTAGCCTATCCCAGCATGACCCTTCAGTTAGCCTCCACACATCGATCCCGCCAACCCAACTGCGACAAAACGTGATTTCACCAGCACAGACTCCTAAATGAATCTTATATCGATCTATTGTCGGTAACATTAAAGACCCTGCTAAATCCCTCTTTGTATCATACCATAGAAGGTACTCTAAACAACACCAATATATCACCCCCTTCGCACACACTGGATTAGCAGTAGCAGCAATCCCACATGGGTCTAAATAATATACACTCCGGCTCGAAAGGGTCCATTTGCCAATGTCTGAATGAAAGACAATAAACTTGTACATGCCACCATCTCTCTGGTAGCGTAGCAGAGGTTGTACAAGACTAAACCGATCCGGCAACTCGCAAGGTTCATAAGCAAGACCAATTGGATAGCTGGAATATGTCTCCTGGCTGACTGGCATGAGCACCATCTCTTTGGTAGCAGGATTACACACGCAGACGGATGTCTTGCCACTGAATTTACCTTGAAGAAGAAGGAGCCCATTTGTGGAGGAGACAAGCTTGACGTTACCTGGGTTGAGAAAATTGAGGGACGGATCAGGCACACCTATCAATGTTGGGTTGGGGAAGAATGTTAAGACACCATCATTCATGTACACAAAGCAACTTGATGACGTGTCTGCTAAGCGAGACTGATCAGCCGCAAATTTTGCATCGGTGCTTATTAGTGAATGCAATTCCTTTGAAATGCATTTCAACCTATTGAGGTATTTAAAAGGGAGACGAGGTAGGATATTACTGTGAAATAGGTGGTTAGGAAGTTCTCTGTGTCCTTTAGAAGAAGTGAGAGGCGCCATTGATGTATGAAAATAGTACGTGTTGAGAGAGAGAGAGGAGAGAAGATATTATGAGTTATTTATAACGAACCATGACTATATATATATGAAAAAGTTTATTTTGGATAATATTCAGAAAAATTAGTAAAGAGGAATTCTGAATATAGAGATCAATTAATATTTTTAAACTTTCTTATGTCTTCGTAAAAAAATATATCAAAATATCCTATTTTTTTTTTTTAAAAGCCTGACAGAAACTGCTATTTAATTATTTTTAAACTAAGAATATTTTATATTTAACCAAGACCTTCTATTAATAATTAAATTGGCCTTTTTATTGTTCATCTAATTCCAGACATCCTAACCAAACCAGAGAGCCATTAAATTAAGAAAATACCTAAATATAAAACATATGATATTAGTTCAAAGTCCAAGTTATTACAAATCATGGTTTGGAAAATCGGCCGAGTACGAGTTGACTCAGCTAAGTCAGAATGGTATCAGCCGGAGGTCATCCGATATTTTCCGAGTTAACTCGGATATTGATAAAATTGGTGCTAAATTGACACAATCGGTCAAATTTTTACTCATTTTCTTTGCCTCTAGAGCAAAAGTATAATGTTTTGGTGATTCAATTGAGTCAATTTTGTATTTTTAGGAGGCAGTCGGCCGTCGACGCAGTTGCAGAAGAAAGCTTAAATCATTATAAATTATTGAATAGACTTGGTTTATATATGCTGTACGTTACTATTTTGAAAATATAACATGGTTCATTGTGAACCATGTCCAGACATGTTAGTAAATAGGGAGAAGCGGGCAGGGTTTATAAAAAAGGATGTCTAGAACAGTGTTCTAAATAGCGCGCTATAGCGTTTTTGGACCCTAAACGCTAAGTTATGGCATAATAACGCGCTATTTGAGCTACGGACGCTATAGCGGTAATAGCGGTCCGCTATAGCGCATACTAAGTTTTATATTAAACTATTAAATATTCAATGAGAGATCCATCAAACGAAATCAAAATAAGGAAGCTACAACGCGCTATGTAACATGAGCTGTTTTTTTTTCTTTTCTTTTCAATTTATATGAGTTTTAAATAAAGGCTTAGATTGAATATATTAAGATATTTTTTGAAGTAACAAAATGATACTTACTATACAGTAGTTTGAATATTTTGAATATATTAAGGAGTATGGCTAATATAACATCAGTGTCATTTCAGTCTATATAACACCAACTCCAAAACCTATCAAATCGAGTTCAAATGGTGAATCCAAACCGTTCAAACCGATCTACTTCATTAGTTGTGCGTTTACATGTAAAGTTTATAAGTGTTTGAGTTTATTTGATATCAAGTCAAGCGGTCAAATGTTTGAGTTTTTAAGTTAATTTTAATACATTCATTTTTCAATTTTTTTGTCGCTTGATTTGATACTAAAATAACTTGAAAATATAAAAAGTTTGCATGTAAACGCATCACTCATAAAGTAAATTAGTTTGAACGGTTTGGATTCACCATTTGAACTCGATTTGATAGGTTTTGGAGTTGGTGTTATATAGACTGAAATGACACTAATGTTATATTAGCCATACTCTATATTAAGATAGTCAATTATGCCATAATGTCTAGGTTATTTTGAAATTTAAATAGAAAAAGATAGATTATGTCATGATGTTGAATATATTTTGAATAGAAAAAAGATTGATAGTTTATGATATTAGTATTACTATATAAATTTTGAGTCGCAATTTGGACTTTGTATTGGTTCAATATGAATATTATAATTTTTTTAATCAATTTGATATTATTTATTGTTCTATGAGACTTAGATAATATTGATATTCAGTACAAATTAAATATATGATATAATTTTTATAAAAATAAGAAAATGCTATGTAGCATAGCTTTCGCTATAGCGATGCTATTCGCTATAGCTTTTTTTGTAGACTTCCCGCTATGACGCAATAAACGCTATTTAGAACCTTGGTCTAGACTATCTAAAACAAGGACCCGCGTTATTAATAATAGCATGATTTTATTGTTATTAAATGGAGACGATTTGTTCTATTTATTTATTAGTTCTACACTTTTACTTGAGTAAAAATAAAATATTAATTGTTTATGAAATAAAATATTTTCTATTAAAATAAATTAACGAATATACAAAATAAAATATGAAAATGTAAAAGATAAAATTAAATATATTATTGCTTTATATCCAATAGTATGTCTCTTTAATTTTAAATTAGATATATATATTTTTTTTTAAGTAATATACTATTGTTATCATTTCAAAATGCTAACGGAGTATGCTTATTCCGTTAATAATATAGACAGAATGGGCATATTCTGTTAGTATTTTGGATGAAAAAGTTATAGTGTAACTTGATTGTGACAAATCCAAATTTCAAATCAAACTTAAGTGATCAATTTGTAACAAAAGATAAAGTTTAGTGACCTCTCGCAAAATTTACGCAAGGAGATGTTTAGGGATTTCAGAGCAAGACGTGCTGGCATTTTGAAGGCTGTCACGGTGTCATCACTGTTATATTTTCCCTTTACCGTCGTGTTTTTTGTAAATTTTGCATGGAACCTTGTAATTAGTAGTCTGTAGTTTATTCTTACAGTGCTGCAATTTAAGGGCATAGCACTCAAGATACCTTTAGTGCATGTCACTACCAAAATTCTTGTTTGTACCAAGGGTCTGAAAATGACTTGTTACATGCGCACGCTCATGTTATAAGCTTCAAAAGCGTGATTAAAGAGGAGTGAGGTTGTGTGATTAGAGAGAGATACATATGATACACACAAAAAAACTATAAATTTAGTTACGTTTCCAGGGACTCATAAACAAATTTCTCTGAAAATTGTCTGACTGGTATTTTAGTGAATTGTTGCATTGCATTCTTTGAAAATGTCTGCCAAATTGTCCTAGGCCAAGAAGCAGAGTCGTTCGCTAGCTGGATTTTATAAATCCTTAGGCTGAACTAAATATCGCACTGAGAGATACATATACTGTCCCTCACCTATTTTCCATATGTGTGGGTTCCAGGGTAAAGAGAAATTTGTATATCAGTCCCAGGAACATGATAGAAAAGAATTTTCCTCGCATAAAGGCTCCTGAAACCTACCAGAATGCAGAATCTTACAAGAAAGCCCCTGTATTTTATCATTGAAATTAAGCAAATTAAGATCCCAACATAACCATCAACTAGCTCTTGAATTTGCAAAACTCGACACATAGTTCTAAAATCCTAAAACGAAACAAAAAATTAAGAACTCGGTACAAAAAATCGCATGCCAATTTTCTAAGAAGTCCCATTCAATATTTGTGGCACTCTAGCCATGCTGTTAGCATATTTGTGACAGCTTAAACATGTCCCTTTTCTTAAATTGAGCAGACCTTTCTCTTCAATTTGTCCTGTCTTAGTTTCCCAACGAAACAACCCCAAGGTGCTATCTCGATCAATAAGCTGCACCGTGAAGTAAACAAACTGTCCATCAAACCCTACAGGGAGTATGATGTGTTGCTTGAAGAACATTTCCAACAGGGTAAAGCGATGCAACTGCATGCTAGGACAAAAGTTAAACGCATCCAACTTGTCGTCCCAGCGCAACCTATGTAGCATATTCAAGCACAACCCTCCAATTAACCTCCACACCTCGATCCCGCCAATCCAAGTACAACAAAGAGTGATTTCACCAACACAGACTCCAACATGAATCCTTTTTCCTATCATCGGCAACACTACAGACCCAGATAAATCCCTCTTTGTATCATACCATAGAAGGTACTCTAAACAACACCAATATATCACACCTTTCGCACACACTGGATTAGCAGCAGCCGCAGCCCAACAAGGGCCTAAATAATTTACACTCTGGCTCGAAAGGGTCCATTTGCCAATGTCTGAATGAAAGACAATAAACTTGTACATGCTACCATCTTTATGGTAGCGTAGCAGAGGTTGTACAAGACTAAACCGATCCGGCAACTTGCAAGGTTCATAAGCAAGACCAATTTGATAGCTGGAATATGTCTCCTGGCTGACTGGTATGAACACCATCTCTTTGGTAGCAGGATTACACACGCAGAGGGATGTCTTGCCACTGAATTTACCTTGAAGAAGAAGGAGCCCATTTGTGGAGGAGACGAGCTTGATGTTACCTGGGTTGAGGAAATTGAGGGACGGATCAGGGACACTTATCAATGCTGGGTCAGGAAAGAATGATAAGACGCCATCATTCATGTACACAAAGCAACTTGATGAAGTGTCTGCTAAGAGAGACTGATCAGCCGCAAATTTTATATCGGTGCTTATTAGTGAATGCAATTCTTTTGAAATGCATTTTAATCTGTTGAGGTACTTAAAAGGGAGATGAGGCAGGATATTTTTGTGAAGTAGGTGGTTAGGAAGATCTTTGTATTTTCTGAAAGAAGGGAGAAGCGCCATTCTTGTATGAAAATAGTGTTGAGAGAAAGAGAGAGAGAGAGAAAGTGGGAGAGGAGATTATGGGTTATTTATGGCGAACCACGAGTAGATATATATGAAATATTTTATTTTGGATTATATTCACAAAATTAGTAAAGACGAATATTGAATATTAATATTTTTAAACTTTCTTATGTCTTCGTTAGAAATATCAAAATATTTTATTTATTTAATTTTTTTAAAATCCTGGCAGCAACTGTTATTTATTTATTTTTAAATTAAATATATTTTTTATTTAACCTAGACCTTCTAATAATTACATTGGCCTTTTTATTGTTCCTCTAATTCCAGACGACCTAACCACAGAGCCATTAAATTAAGAAAATTCCTAAATATGAAACATATGATACTGGTTCAAAGACTAAGTTGTTACAACACATGCAATATTGCATGTATTAATTAATAAAAGCTATTTAAGGTAACCAATGTTCATTGTGGCCCTTTTTTTTCTCATCAACTTGCATAATTCTTAAGTCATAGATTATCTAGTGAGACACACATGGTTCTCACACTACCAGAATTTAGGTTTTTACCAAGGATAGGACAAGTTGGTTTTCATGGTTAATTGTTAAGGATTTATGCAAAATAATTTGCTTTTATGATTTCGTAAACCTTTTTGCATGGGATGTCACATGCAAAAAGTAACTCAAAGCAACTTGACGAAGTGTTCACTGAGAGAGACAAAGCCACTTGATGAAGTGTTCATGTACACAAAGCCACAGACACCATCATTCATGTACACAAAGCCAATTAAGGAAGTGTTCGTTGAGAGAGACTGATGATCAACGGAAAATTTCGCATCGGTGCTTATTAGTGCATGCAATTCCTTGGAAATGCATTTCAATGTGTTGAGGTACTTAAAAGAGAGACGAGGCAGGATATGTTTGTGAAGTAGGTGGTCAGAAAGAACTTTGTGCCTTTTGAAAGAATGGGGAGACACCATACATGTATGAAAATGGTGCTCAGAAAGAGATAGAGAGTCATCAGAGTGGAGATTATGAGTTATTTAGAACGAACCATGACTATATATATATATATGGAAAATGTTTGATAAATTAAATATTTCTTTCTGGTTTGGAAAAAAAAATTGTATTTTACTAAAATCTTATATTTTATTTAGTTGAGATAATCAAAATTTTAAAAACAAAATTTCATTTTAGAATTGAAATTCAGCTTTATTAAATTTTTCTTTACATTAATTATTTGGAGTAAATGAAATCCAATTTTTCGTTCATAAAAGGAAGTTGTGACAGAAGGATTCAAAGTTTCAAACCTTCACAATGACGGTATCAAAATCCATTGCCTTAATGCTTTGGTGACACCACATTTTTTATATTTGAAACTAATAGAAATTTGATATTAAATATCATATAGTAATACTGTTTATTTTTCAACCCCAATCATATTCAACTTCTTTTTAAATAGAAATATATAAGTTTTTCATGCTTTTAATAAATACAAATTTGTCATTTGAAAATAAACATTTTTATACAACACAAGTACCGAAAACATAAAAGCCCAAAATTAAATAGCGCGCGCCCCAAAAACATTACCTCCTTTTCCCTCTCGATATGTTTAAAAGTGGAAAACCTTAAGTTTGTTTTCTAATTAAAGAATAAGCAGAACCGTAGTTCACTCTCCCATTTTCTAGGGTAAATTTAGCTGAAAGTCACTAAACTGTCTTTTGTCACAAATTGGTCACTCATTTTGAGTTGTCTGAATCAAGTCACTGAATTTTTCATTTGTTTCAATCAAATCACTTTATGACTTTTCCGTCTAAAATGTTAACGAAATATACTCATTCCGTTAGTATTTTGAATGAAATGAACATACACTAGTGGAAAAACATGAATCAGGATCGGCCTATCTGGATCGGTTATATGAAACAACCGATACTAATACCTATCTGGATCGGTTTTCTGAACAAAACCGATCCTAAAAACTAGTTAGATCGGGTTTTTTAGTCAACCGATCCAAATTTGTGAACTATCAGGATCGGTTGTTCTAAAAAACCGATCCTGATAGTATCAGGATCAGTTGTTCTAAAAAACCGATCCTAATAGTTAAACTATTAGGATCGGTTGTTTAGAACAACTGATCCTGATACTATCAGGATCGGTTTTTTTATAAAACTGATCCTGATACAATTTTTTTTTCAAAATTGGTTCTGCAAAAAAAAAAAAAAAATCTGGGTCGGTTTTTTATTAAAAACCGACCCTATTTTTTTTTTTTTTTTTTTTTTTTTTTTTTTGCAGAAATTTTTTTGAAAAAAAAAAATTGTATCAGGATCGGTTTTATTGCTAAAAACCGATCCTGATAGTATCTGGATCGGTTTTTAGCAATAAAACCGATCCAGATAGTTTTTTTCTTTTATTTGGAAAATCTTTTCATATGGTTATGTTTAAATAAATATAAAAAATTACATATTAGAAATATAAGTTAATTATTTAATAGAAATTTTAGAAAGCGTGCATTTTTTTTTCTCAATCCAAAATTAATGCATGTATCTAATAATCATGACTCATGAGAGATGAACCATATATATTATACGAGTAAGGCTGGGTGCTATGGATAGCATAGAGGCCTCTATGCTACGGCTCAATATTTCATATTTTAAAATCCAAACGGTCGATCCGAACCGTTCATCTTATTCTCCATATTAATATCTGCTTGGAGACCAAATTTTACATTTTTATGAAATTGTTTACTATTTATTAAGTATTTTACAAAATTGTTGATCCAACGGTGGCTGCACAAAACAGTAAAACCGTTGGATTAGCGATTTTCAAAGTGGCTTAATAAATAGTAAACAAATTCAGAAAATTATAAAATTTGGTCTCCAAGCAGATATTAATATGGAGAATAAGATGAACGGTTCGGATCGACCGTTTGGATTTTAAAAACTTGAATATTGAGCCGTAGCATAGAGGCCTATATGCTATCCATAGCACCCCAGCCTTACTCATATTATACTTACCACTATATGTATATGAGGCTTACATCATTTGTCATATATATATATATATATATATATATATATATATATATACATTAATTAAAAAAAATGTAAAAGTTTATTGTCTTATTATTAATGATATTTGAGAATCTTAAAGTCATTTTGGTCGTTCTTTTGACGACCAATAACAATTCTAGTATAAAGAGCAACAATATTGGTCGTTGCAAATCTGATCATTTCAAACCGGTCAAAATATACATAGAAATTAATGAATTTGACATTGGTCGTCAATTGTTATAAATCAGAGAGAATCTCCTACATAAAAATCATATAAATAGCCATTGTTAATTTATTAACCCGATAACTGTTGTTTTAATAAGAAAGTTTCTTCCATAAATTATTATTGTAATTATACATATACCACAATATATATCTAAAGATAATCAAAATAAACATATAGCTGAAAAAAAAAATCCCCTTCCTTCATTTTATTTAAGTGTTGAAATGGAAAATAAAATATATTATATGGCACAAGTCATTGATGCATAACCATATGAAAAGAAAATATATTATATGCACAAGTCATTTGAAAATTAAATCAAATTTTTATTAAATAATTAACTTATATTTCTAATATGTAATTTTTTATATTTATTTAAACATAACCATATGAAAAGATTTTCCAAATAAAAGAAAAAAACTATCTGGATCGGTTTTATTGTTAAAAACCGATCCAGATACTATCAGGATCGGTTTTTAGCAATAAAACCGATCCTGATACAATTTTTTTTTTCAAAAAAATTTCTGCAAAAAAAAAAAAAAAAAAAAAAAAAAAAAATCAGGGTCGGTTTTTAATAAAAAACCGACCCTGATTTTTTTTTTTTTTTTTTTTTTTTTTTTTTTTTTTTTTTGCAGAAATTTTTTTGAAAAAAAAAAAATTGTATCAGGATCGGTTTTTTATAATAAAAAACCGATCCTGATACTATTTTTTTTTCAAAAAAATTAGTATCAGGATCGGTTTTTTTATAAAAACCGATCCTGATACTATTAGGATCGGTTCTTTATAAACAACCGATCCTAATGATAACTTTCTATATAACCAGCTTAGCTAGGGTTCTTCTTATTTTCATTTCGCGCCTCTCATTTTCAATTTAGCGTCTCTGTCTCTGTCTCCGTATCTCCCTCTCAAATCCTCAGTACTCTCTGTCTCTGTCTCCGTCTCTCTCTCTCCTCCGTGTGTCTCTCTATCTTTCTCTCCGTCTCTTCCTCTCAAATCCGAGCATCTCGCACCTCCGGCTCAATTGTGCCAATTTTTTATTTTTTTTATTGTTTCAAAAATGAATTAATGGTGTTTGTATATTGTTTTACAGTTTTGAGGACATCTCTCTCAAGTTACTTAATCATCCGGCCGATCAACTATCATGGTATTAGCTTTATCTAATTTTCTCATTATTATACTTTTAAAACACATTTTTTTGTATTTTTTATTGGAAAATGTTTTTCTATCTAATTGTTACCTTTGTTTTTGTTTTTAGGATTTTTTTTAATCTCAAGTGATGTGATTGCAAAAGAGGTAATTATTGATTTTTTTATTGTTGTGCTTTACATTAATTGCATAATTGTGTATATTGCATAAATGTGTGTTAATTGAAGAAATAGCCCAATTAGTCACTTGTATGTTTGTTAATTAATTTTTTTTTTGGATTTAAATTTCTTGTTATAATATGTAATGCTTCACAAAACTTTGTACGAAGTACATGAATTTTTTGTAATAGTTTAAGATGTGTATGATAATTAATTTAGAATGTGTATATGATATTTAATTGATTATTGCTTCTTACTGTGCAAAAAAAAAAAATTTAGGATGCTGGCCAGCAAAATATATATGGAAGCTGGTCAAATAAATAAAAATATTTTTTTTAGCCTCAATAAAACATCAGGATCGGTTTTATATAAAAACCGATCTTGATAGTACGTATCAAGATCGGTTTTTATTCAAAAACCGATCTAGATATGTAATTTTAAAAAAAAAAATCGAAAATACTATCAAGATCGGTTTTTATATAAAAACCGATCTTGATATGTAATTTTTAATTAAAAAAAAATATCAAGATCGGTTTTTATATAAAAACCGATCTTGATAGTACTATCAGGATCGGTTTTTAGCAATAAAACCGATCCTGATACAATTTTTTTTTTTAAAAAAAAAAAAAAAAAAAAAAAAAAAATCAAGGTCGGTTTTTAATAAAAAAACCGATCCTAATACTATTAGGATCGGTTTTTTATTAAAAACCGACCCTGATTTTTTTTTTTTTTTTTTTTTTTTTTGCAGAAATTTTTTTGAAAAAAAAAAATTTGTATCAGGATCGGTTTTTTTATAAAAACCGATCTTGATAGTACGTATCTGGATCGGTTCTTAGTCAAAAACCGATCTAGATAACAACTATTAAGATCGGTTTTGTTAAAAAACCGATCCTAATAGTTTCTATTTGGATTGGTTCTTTAAAAAATATAAAACCGATCCTGATAGTATCAGTATCGCCTTCAACAGGATCGGTTGGATTCCGATACTGATATGTGTATATAACCGATCCTGATTCCATATTTTCCACTAGTGATATCCCGTTAGCATTCTGGATTAAATGAGTATATTCCATTAGTATTTTGGATGGAAAGTTATAGAGTGAATTGATTGGGGCAAATGAAAATTAAGTTCATATCAAACTTAAGTGATCAATTTGTAACAAAAGATAAACTTTAGTGACCTCGCGCGAAAATTTACGCAAGGAGATGTTTAGGGATTTCAGAGCAAGATGTGCTGGCATTTTGAAGGCTGTCACGGTGTCATCACTGTTATATTTTCCCTTTACCTTCATGTTTTTTTGTAAATTTTGCATGGAACCTTGTAATTAGTAGTCTGTAGTTTATTCTTACAGTGCCGCAATTGAAGGGCATAGCACTCGAGATACATTTACTGTCTGTATTGCCTTTGCGGTAGCTCTTTAAGTGAGAGGAGTAAGGTTGTGTGATTAGAGAGAGATACGTATGATACACACAAAAAACTATAAATTTAGTCACGTTCCAGGAACTGATATAAAAATTTCTCTAAAATTTTTCTGACTGGTATTTTGTTGAATTGTTGCATTGCATTCTTTGAAAAAATCTTCACAAGCCCTAGGCCGAGAAGCAGAGTCGTTCGCTATCTGGATTTTATAAATCCTTGAGCTGAATTAAATACCGCACTGAGAGATATTTACGTACTGTCCCTCACCCATTTTCCACATGTGTGGGTTCCAGGGTAAAGAGAAATTTGTATATCAGTCCCTGGAACATGATAGACACAATTTTCCTCGCATAAAGGCCCCTGAAACCTACCAGAATGATAGAAAAGAATTTTCCTCGCATAAAGGCCTCTGAACTAAATACCGCATCTGAATTTTACCATTGAAATTAAGCAAAGATCACAACATAATTAACCAAGTAGCTCTTGAAATTGCAAAATTACCCACTCGGTACATAGTTCTATAATCGTGAAATGAAACAAAAAATTAAGAACTCGGTATAAAAAATCATATGCCAATTTCCTATGATTATGCAAAACCAAGATGCATATCCCTATTCATTAGAACTCGGTACAAAAAATATTATGCCAATTTCCTAAGAAGTTCCACTCAAAATTTGTGGCACTATAGCCATGCTGTTAGCATATTTGTGACACCTTAAACATGTCCCTTTTCTTAAATTGAGCAGACCTTTCTCTTCAATTTGTCCTGTCTTAGTTTCCCAACGAAACAACCTCAAGTTGCTTTCTCGATCCATAAGCTGCGCCGTGAAGTAAACAAACTGTCCATCAAACCCTACTGGGAGTATGACATGTCGCTTGAAGAACTTTTGAGACAGGGTAGAGCGATGCAACTGCATGCTAGGACAAAAGTTAAATGCATCCAACTTGTTGTCCCAGCTCAACCCATGCAGCCTATCCCAGCTTGACCCTCCAGTTAAGCTCCACACCTCGATCCCGCCAACCGAAGTACAACAAAACGTGATTTCACCAGCATAGACTCCTACGTGAATCCTTTTTTCTATCGTTGGCAACACTACTGACCCAGCTAAATCCCTCTTTGTATCATACCATAGAAGGTACTCTGAATAACACCAATATATCACCCCCTTCGCACACACAGGATTAGCAGCAGTCCAATATGGGCCTAAATTTACACTCCGGCTCGAAAGGGTCCATTTGCCAATGTCTGAATGAAAGACAGTAAACTTGTACAGCCAACCATCTCTATGGTTGCATAGCAGAGGTTGTACAAGAGTGAACCGATCCGGCAACTCAGAAGGTTCATAAGCAAGACCAATTTGGTAACATGAATATCTCTCCCAGTTGACACTTTCTGGTACGAACACCATCTCTTTGGTAGCAGGATTACACACGCACAGAGATGTCTTGCAACTGAATTCACCTCCAAGAAGAAGGAGCCCATTTGTGCAGGAGATTAGCTTGACCTTACCTGCCTTGAGGAAATTGAGGTATGGATCGGGGACACCTATCAATGTTGGGTCGGGGAAGAATGCTAAGACACCATCATTCATGTACACAAAGCCACTTGATGAAGTGTCTGCTAAGCGAGACTGATTGGCAGCAAATTTTGCATCGGTACTTATTAGTGAATGCAATTCCTTTGAAATGCATTTCAATCTGTTGAGGTATTTAAAAGGGAGACGTGGTAAGATATTTTTGTGAAATAGGTGGTTAGGAAGATCTTTGTGTTTTCTGCAAGAAGAGAGAGGCGCCATTCATGTATGAAAATAGTGTTGAGAGAAAGAGAAAGCTAGAGAGAGAGAGAGAGAGAGAGGAGATTATAGGCTATTTATAGCGAACCATGAGTAGGTATTTATGAAAAAGTTTAATTTGGATAATATTCATAAATTTAGTAAAGAGGAATACTGAATATAGCGATCAATTAATATTTTTGTACTTTCTTATGTCTTTGTCAAAAATATCAAAATATTATATTTACTTATTTTTATTTTAAGCCTGGCTGCAAACTGCTATTTACTTATTTTTAAACTAAGTATATTTTGTATTTTAGCTTGCTTTTTATATTTAACCTCAGTCATTAGATTAAGAAAATTCCTAAATATGAAACATATGATACCAGTTCAAGGACTAAATTGTTATAACACATTCAATTTAAGGTAGCCAATGTTCATTTTGACATTTTTCTCTCATCAACTTGCATAATTCTTAAGTCATATATCTAGCAAGACACATGGTTATGAATACATTAAGATTTCTACTTACAATTTTGTAAAGAGTAGGGTTCAAATGTCTTATATCTTTCATTTAAATTGTGCCTCATATTTTTATTTTTAACTGTCGATTCGAACAACTCAGCAAGATCTCTACATTAAAATGTGCTCTGTCACACCCCGCGGCCATGGGTTGTAACAGTCCCCCCGCCGTAAGCATACAATACCGTGTATGCTTACAAGGCAATTAACAATTTAATCCAAACAACAAACAATATAAAACAAGTTTCTAAATAAAATCAGAGTACACAGTCTGGTCAGAATATAATACAACAAAAGTATCTCATTCGGATACCAACCATGAGGCCTACCCTAAAACTACACAACAAAACATATCTAGGGTCCTGTGATGGTCAACTACTAAGGCCTACTACTTGCGTGCCTCTCCGGAATCAGTCGCACCCGTACCTGCAAAATAATCCGAAGGGTGGGGGTGAGAATAAAATTCTCAGTGCGAATTTGCCACAGTTTAGACTATTGGACTTGCAATCAGACTCCATATTCAGAAATGAAACCCAAAGCAAAACAATTCAAACAGATATATATTCATAAATAACAGAATGCCAATGCTCGACAACAATTAATCAAACTGAATCACAGTTTACGGAATTTCCAAGATGAATTTCAAACACAACACATTTTTGGCTTAATTCGACTCATTAGGGCTTGTAGCAACTACAGATGTTCTTTCGAGCTGGACCCTTTATCAAACCCTCGTCTGTAGGGTTACTGACACCTACAGACGTTCCACCGAGCTGGATCCTTTATCTGACACCATCTGCATTTGCTTGGCTTAACAATTATTAAGGTCTGGTTCAAGTCACATAAAGAAAATTCTCTTTAGAATCGTTTTCATTATTCGTAATATTCAATTGATCGTCCAAATGTATTAACACGTAGGAGAATGCCACCGATCTACAGATGTTACACACTAGTCACCCACGATTCCAATTCACACATCATAACATAATCACCCTCCCTCATCCCAACCGGTACTGGGAAACATTGAGGGTCGTTCACCTAATGCGCCAGAAGGATCCTGGGAATCAAAGCCAGCATATAGCCCGACTTTGCAAATTCATTGGATCCAAGTTCTTAACTTCGTAAATCCATTCACATACATAGTTCGTGGTGACTTTCAATCAAAATTAGATCATAATAGATCGACACAACCAACAACCATACCAGCATGCAAATCACTAAAGTCACATAAATTCGAGTTTAATTTGATTGGACTATGCAAATGCTTTACACAATTCAATGATGAAATCAATGATATTCAACATGACAAACAAATACACAGTTTAATTCCTGAAAATAAAGTATCAAACAAGTTCAAGAATTCCGCACCTGATTACGACGAGCGTACCGCGTATTTATGGATCAACGTCTCGAAGTGTCCTGCAAGGTCTTGCTCGACCGAGTCTACGCCTATATTACACATATACTTGGTTTAACCTTGGTTCACAATCGAGAGGTTTACTCGAATTATATTAGGCTTACACCTTAACTAATCTCCTATCCTTTGGTACCAATTCGTTCGATTCCTTATTTCTTACCAACCTCCTCTAAAACCACCCACAATTTCATCTAGGTCCTCTGGACCATATAAACTCTCAATTTGGTAACAATTCACTTACTGGTTCACCAATTTGGTTCTCGTAACAATTCGATTTACCGATTGGTTAAACCCTAATTTGGTCAAAACCTCAAATTAATCATTAAACGTTCTAGAAATTCAAGATCAAGAGGTAACCCTACCGATTACAAGTCTAATCGGTCAGAATAAACAAATCAATTCACGATTATGCCCAATTTTAGTTTTGGCACGAAAACCCTAAAAATTGAAATCCGAAATCGAGCTGAAATCGGGAAGGAATCGGCAAATAAACAATCAAAGAAGCTCAAAGAGCCAGTCTACAAGCAATTCAAACACAAATCTCGGGTTTAAAATGAAAACCCGAGAAATCGAGAAAATTCGAGGTTTCGAGAGAGAGAATGAGAGAAAAGAATACCAAATGGAGGGACTAGACGAGATCCACATCCAATTTCTCTCTCCCACCTTCGATTTCCCAAGCTTTAGTGTGATTTATAGTGACTTGGAGCTTTCTCTCTCTCTTTGGCTTAATCACACAAGAAATGGGGGTTTTTTGGCTGTGGGGAAGAGAGAGAAGATTGGATTTGAGTTTTAGGGTTAAAAACACCCCGAGTGTGGACGCACCCATCCGCAGTGCGGGTCACTCCACCCGCACTCGGTACTTAGTCGATTTTGGAAAATGCAAATTAACACAGAAATCTCCGAGTGCGGACACACTCATCCGCAGTGCGGGTCACTTCATCCGCACTCGACACTAGGTAAATTTTCGACATAATATTTAGAAAAAGTCCGAGTGTAATGCGGACGCACCCACCCGTAGTGCGGGTCAACCCATCCGCACTTAGCACTTAGCCGATTTCAGAAATTTCAGTTCAACACAGAAAATCATGAGTGCGGACGCACCCACCCGCAGTGCGGGTCAACCATCCGCACTCGCAGCGAATTTCAGAAAATAATCAAAGGAAAATAGAGGCCAGTGCGAGTCAGCCACCCGCACTCACCACCAGTGCGGACGCACTGGACCAATAAAGGTTCGAAACCTCGAAACTTCGACACGGTTTCGTTTCACACTTAACTTACTTATTTAGAGGAACCTTAATTAAGGTTTAAACTTCCATTTTGTTAGCATGATTTTCGATTCTTGCTTTTAAATAATTTGAAATTAATTGTTAAAATTCGGTAACGTAACATGCTCCGAGACAAAATTTTATATTTTTTGAAAAATATTTACTATTACTTTTAGATAGGTACAAAATCACTATTTTCAAATGGTCCGGAATATATTGAAAGACTGTGATTTTATAACTATCTAAAAGAATAGTAAAAAAAAGTTCTAAAAAAATATAAATTTATTCTCTATGCACATTTTAATATGAAGATGAACCATTTTTGTTGCGTAAACAATTAAAAGTTTATCTTTAAACTAATTTAATCATCATTATTCCATTGCATAGGCTAGCTAGATATTGGTACTTTTAATGACTCAAAACATTATATTTTATGCAAAAAAATTGCACATGTTGATGTTGTATGTAACAACATATATACAGCTGCATGCATGAAATAAATTGGATAAGATTCCAACATTGGTGGTACAATATGCATGTTAAAAATCAGAAGATTTTGTCTCCGACAACTGATTGATGATTTCAATAAAAGGGCTCAGAAATTAATTTCAACAAATTAGACCAAATTGAGAATTTAATTTAAGAATACGTGTATGCGTGGTGCCGATTATTTTTTAATATCCAACATTAGGTAAAAAATATAAAATATACCGAGGTTACCTGGGTATTTTCAAAAATGCCCATACTGGTCATTTTTTGGCCGGTTGGATTAAAAATTTGAACTGACCAAAAAATGGCCGGTCAGTTTTTTTTTTGTTTTTTTTGTTTTTTTAAATATTTGTTACTTTTTTTGATGTATAATTAGTATAATTATATTAAAATAAGCTAAAATCGGACCCTCGAGTGTCATTTCATAATAGTTTGAAGTTTTGTTATTGTTTTTCACCTTCTCAGTGAAAATATCGTCTCTCTTGCCTTATCCGTTGTCCTAGCCTCGCCTATTTATGAGAGATGTATTATATAAATACATGTACAACATACAGGTGCTTTAGAAATGACTAAAAAAATTGATACAAATGCATTATAATAGAAAGACTTAGATCGAAATTGTTGTAGCATTCATAAACATCCGTTTGGAAAGAAACATGTTTCTCATTAATTAGCTTTGAAATAAGTAAAATAATATTTATTTACTTATTCTTAATTAATTTTAGATTTGGATTGTATGAAATTTACTGTATGACCAATATAAACCAAAATCAAACAATAAGAGTATCCAAAAAGAGAGAAATTTAGCGTATTTTAGTATAATTATGGTAATTATACATTAATAAAAGTAATCTAACAAATATTTCCAAAGTAAATTAACCTAACTGGCTATTTTTTGGCCAATCCAAATTTTTAATCTAATTGGCCAAAACATAGCCAGTCTAGGTATTTTTAAAAATACCCAGCTAACCTGTATATATTTCATATTTTTTATTTGATGCTGGATATTAAAAAATATCGGCCATGGTATAAATAAACCTTTAGCAAAAAGTACTTTTAGTTATTATTAATTGTTATATATCAAATTCAGATTTATCCTTCAAGTGGGATGTAATATATCAAAAAGTGGTAAAAGTATGAAGTATATTAGAAGGAAATCGTCATGATCAGTCTATTAAATTGTATATATACTATGTGAAATATATATTTTTTAAGAGTGAATCTAATTTGAACTTTGTAAAGCCGAATCAGACAGAATTATAGATTCGGATCTATATATTTTATGTTCAAAGGCCAGATTTTACTTTTCTTAAAAGAAATTACCATTTTTTTAAGTAGGTAATAAAAAACTATTTTTGGATAGTCTTTAATTTTTAAATTAAGTGATTTTCTACTTATTTTAAAAATCGGTAAAAAACTTTCTTGAATTTATAAAATTTGATCATCAAATATATTTTCATATGAAAATCATGTTGAGTGATTTAGGTCGACTATTTGGACTTTATAAATAAAAATATAAATTCATAATAATATAGATTGATGTATACTTTACAAAGTACCATATAGCCTCACTATTTTTTAAAATATAATACTCGTGATCTCATCAATATAACTGGATCAACTGAGCGAACTTCCAAGGACAACAAAACATATTAAGGACTCAAACAGAGAAACAAAATGCTACCTATTTAATTAAAATTAGTTGCATAACTTAGAAAGAATCAGTTGAGTCGTATGCAAATTATGATATTTATTTCCGTCGCAAAAAAATATGATTTTTTCCCAAAAGAAATATTTTAAGGCATAATATTTTATTCGCAGAAATGGGACCGGCAACGAACCGAGCTAGGGGTAGCTCGTGGCTCATTTGTTTTGGAAACGAGCGATCCAACATTATAGTTCGAGGTAAAAATTGGTGCTTGGCTTTTTGGGCCAAGTTAGACATGAGCGAGTTGTTTTCCGAACGAGTCACAAGTTGCGTGTTTTTCTACGACTGAACTGATAATGAGCCAAGTTAGACGTAGCTTGTGGCTCGCTTGTTTCCAAAACGAGAGAGTCACATGCAAGATAACATTAGAATTCGAGCTAAAATAGCTTACGGATCGCTCGTTTTTTAATACAAGCTTGAGCGAACCACGAGCCGCCAACTTTTTTGCCACCCTACGCAGAAGCACTAATTTATACCATAGAATAATACAATATAAAATAAAAAATCCTTCTAACAATAATTGGAATTTTTTTTTCAGAAAATTAAAATTATACACAATACTTCATATATAAATTAAGGGTAAAAGATCTAATTTTAACATGAAAGAATATGTAATGTGCACAAAGGGCCGTACAAATAAGTTACAACCTGCCCAACTCATTCAACCCAACATGTAATTTATCAGCAAGTTGAGCAATATATGGTTGGGTCGGGTTTAGAGTTGAACAAACCCATTCATTTAGAATATTACACCATATTTTCAAGATCCGATAAAGATCCGATCAAGATGTGATACGGGGCTAAAGCGTTTTAAAGCGTAGTGTAAAAGATTTGAGTAAACTTGAGCTTCAATCTCCCATCTCCCGCTCACATACAAGACGAAAAGAAAACCTCAAATCAAAATGGCGAATGGAAAAGGAAGATCCAATCAAGATGAGGAGAAGGTGCCAACACTGTCAGAAGCTCTAGCCTCCGCTGCTGCCGCTGTGACCTCCACTGCTGCCGCTGTGACCTCTTCGGCTGCGGCTTTGACCTCAGCCGCCACAGCTTTGACCTCTGCAGCCGACGCCCTTAACTCTTACGCCTCCACCTCTGACGATACCCAGGAATCACACGTACCCACTTTCTCTTGCTTTGTCCTTTTGGGTCCCGCTTCTGAGTTGATAAAGAAACTATACCAATAAATCTTCAATTAGTCAAGAAAATATACAGATACTCCCACTCTCTCTATGTTTGTGATGCATCTTTTTTATAAAAAGAATAATTGAAAGAAGTATATCTGCGGATTTTTTTTATTTATGAAGATGTTTTCTTAGGGGTTGGAAATTTCTGAAACTTTGGATTAAAGCCCCAAATCAAAAGAAGGTATTAAGTTGAACCGTAGTTCATCTCTCACATTTCCTATTCAAACTGTTTGTAGTGTGAAAATAACCCTACGAAAGAAGGCGTTTTGAAGTTGTTCAGCGAATTCAAAGCAAGACGAGATGGCATTGTGAAGGCTCTCACCACCGGTATATCTTCCATTAATCCATTTACTGTCTTTTTTTTCTTTTTTTTTCATGAAACCTTGTATACCAGTAGTCTGTTGTTTATTCTTACAGTGCTCAAATTTAAGGGTATAGCACTCAAGATTCCTTCTGTTGTGTTTGTGGTCTCTCTAAGAGAAAAGGAGTGATGTTGTATAATTAGAGAGAGTGTGTGAGAGACAGAGAGAGAAAGAGTTTCAGCACCTTCTACCGAGTTATTTCAAAAAAAGAGAGAGTTACAGTACTGATGAATGAAAGGGCTGCCTACTTGTTTCTTTTTTTGTTTAAATTCTTTTCAGGTTTTTCCTTTTACCAGTGCTTATCACTGGATGTTTGGTCTATTTACCAGTATCTTTATAACTGGATGTAGTTTGCGTTTTTTTATTGTGGTAGACTAGATTAGTGGTCATCTGGGCTAGGATTTGTACTGACGTTTTAAATTTTTAATCTTTAATGCATTGAATTGTCATCTCCTGCCAATTTTTAAAAGAGAGAGAGAGAGAGAGAGAGTGATACAAGCCAATCTTTTTTCCTTCCTGAAATTTGCATGTGGAAGTTACAAATTTAATTTCGAAAATGTAAAATGTTACTGTAAACGTCTTGTTTTGCAAATGTGACAGACAATATTTTTGGTAGGCAAATTAAGAATTTGATATGCCTTTTGGTTTTAGTCTGAAATTTTAATGTATTTCCTTTTCTGTTCTCTTTCCTATTTACCTTTTATTTGTTTTTGCAGACGTCGAAAGATTCCACAGGAGTTGTGATCCTGGTTAGTGTTGTTGGAAATATTAGAATTTATTAGTTAAAAACATCTGCAAAAGATTTGCATGCAAGGGGCTATTAGGTGTAAGAAACGTAAAAACAATTATTTATTTAATTGTGTTTTACTTTTATGTTTCTTGTGAACTCAAGAATATTTCTGTATGAGAAACTTGGTTTCCTTTCTTATTGTTTAAAAAATATTCAGGGGAGGAGGAATTATGTCTATATGGGCTCGTAGATGGGTCATGGAGAGTGACGACTCCTAAGTTGGTGCCAGCTGACATGCCTGAGCCAACTGTAGGCTTTAATTTTATCAGAGATGACTGGAATAGAAAAGAATGGCTTGCCAAAGTTGCTATGCACAGTGACGCGTGGCTATACCAAACCGCGTTCTTCAAGCGGCACACGTTGGAAGATAAGTCCAAGTAATGATCAGAACTGCCCTCTATACCCAAAAACCTTCAATTAGTTAAGCAAGCAAATGCACAATTTTTTATTTTTTTTTCCATTTGTATGTTAACAATGAAGATTGACAAAATTATTCCTGTCGCTTATAGATATTAGATATGGTGAAAATTCATGAACTTAATAAATACTGACATTATATTCACTGTGTTGATCTTCACTGATCCTAACTCAGTCTAAATACAAACAAACAAACATTCCTGTAATAAACGATGTCAAACGTCCCAGGATCTGTGCTTGACTGTTATTATGAATTCATATCAAACTGTAATAAACTATAGGATTATTTTTTACTGGAGACTTCTTTGGATATATGACTAGCTTTCTTGGCCCTATATTTTATTTACTTAAAAACTACATTATATTAGATAAAATGTTTACTAGCTAACTTGTCTGTTTTCATGTAAAGGAAGGAGCTATTTAACATGATCAATAATTTACCAACAATTTATGAAGTTGTGATGGAAGCTGCCAAGAAGCCATCAAATGAGAGCACTCCTGAGAAGAGTAGCAAGCGCAACAAGTCTGCATCTGAACTGATGGTATATATATTTAAAATATTCACTGTCTTATTGAACAATTGCATTCAATAGTTTCTATAAATTATGTAAGCATTTATAATTACTTCCACGAATTGAGAAATATATTCAATGTGTTTTAATGAAAATACAACATATATAGTACCTCTACTCTCTATTTCGATTGTATTTGGTACTATTCTTAGGAGTCCTCCCTTCTCTATTGTTTATATGTAGTGGTGTGGTGAGGGTAGAATTCTAAATTGGTTGAATTTTGAAGAAAATGAGAGAGGGATTCTCATTTAGCTTTTCATTATTCTTTTCGTTTCTGGTTAACATTTTACTTTATCCTATGGTTGTATAGATGAAATTAGCTCTTTTGTACTTGACGTAAATATTTAAATTTTATTGTACTTATGTTTTAATGTTTTGCTGTAACAGCCACCTGCCAAAAGGCCCCACAAAGCATAGAAGGTTGTTTGGAGGAATTAGGATTTTAAGCTGGTAAGATGAAGAAGTGTCTAACTGACACTTCGTTTTTTTGGTTTTTTAAGTTTTTTCAGTTTGTGTAGGGATTGTTTGTACATTGTTTGGCCTTTGTGAAATGGTAGGTCATTGAGATCTCTGGCCATGTGTTAGATGAAATAATGTAGAACTAATATTCAGAGTAAATAGCAGATCTGTTCTCACTTGTAGTTTTGCTACTAGCTTCATGCAAATTCTTGGTTATTTAGTCCCACAGGTTATGAAATTAAATGTCCATTGAATATTTTTAATTCAGGTCTTCAGTAACTGTAAATTGAAGAAAGGCTTTAAAGTACTTGTTCTTCACGTAATAGCAAGTGCAAAGCACTGAATATTAATATATATATATATTTTTTATATTCTCTCTTTGAGTTCTCTAACGAGTTGTAAAGAGATGGTGGAAGGATACTTGGGGTTTAAATCAATTAATTTAATTATGTCTACATGCTTGTTTTTAATTTTTATTTAATTCACCTATACCTTCTATTAATAATTAAATTGGCCTTTTTATTGTTCATCTAAATGCAGACAACCTGACCAGAGAGTCATTAAATTAAGAAAATTCCTAAATATGAAACATATGATACCAGTTTAAAAGGCTAACTTAATTGTTACAACACATGCAGTATTGCATGTATTAATACAAGCTTTTTAAGGTAGCCAATGTTCATTTTGACATTTTTTTTTCTTATCAACTTGCATAATTCTTAAGTCATTGGTTATCTAGTGAGACACATGGTTATGAATACATTAGATCATATTATTATAAGACGAGGGTTCCAATGCCTCATTTTTTATATACCTCATCATACCTCATATTTTATATCTTCATTTTCTTCATATTCAAAGTCTAAATTGTTGATCCAAACCGTTCAACATAATATCCATACTAAAATATGGTTAGGGATGAAATTTTATTACCATTTTTTAAGATGGGTAGAAAATCACTGTTTTTTGAACGGTTCAAAAATAGTGATTTTGTACCTATCTTAAAAAATAGCAAAAAAATTTTAAAAAATATAAAATTTCATCTTCATGCATATTTTAGTATAATATTTTGTTGAACGGTTCGGATCGACAATTTGAACTTTGAAAACGAAAATATAAAATATGAGGTATGATGAGGTATGAATACATTAAGATTTGCATCACCTATTAAATGGTTATGAATACATTAAGATTTCTGCTTATAATTTTAGAAAGAGTAGGCTTCAAACGCCTTATATCTTTCATATCTCAATTGTGCTTCATTTTTGTACTTTTGATTCCAAAGTCTAAACAGTTGATTCTAGCAACTCAACTTGATCTCTATATTAAAATGTGATTTGAGACAAAAATTGATATATACTTATATAAATTTACTATTTTTTTAGATAAGTACAAAATCACTATTTCTGAGTGGTCCAGAATTTATTGAAAAACTCTGATTTTATAACTATCTAATGGAAGTATAGAATAGTACAAACATTACAAAAAAATAGTCTCGATGCACATTAAAATATGGAGATTATGTTAAGTGGTTCACATCAACTATTTCGACTTTAAAAAAAAAATGAAACGTGAGGCACGATTGAAACATGAAAGACATGACATATTTGAACACTAGTTTTTTTTTTGTAAATATTGAAAATTATAATACTTTTGTATTTATGAAGAATGACAAAACCTTGAGGCTTGTCAAACCATTTTTTTTTAGTAAACCATTAAAAGTTTTTCTTAAACTAATTTAATGGTCGTCATTCAATTGCATAGGCTTGTTATTGGCTCTTTCAATGACTCAAAACATTATTTTATGCAAAAAAAAAAAAAAACTGTACATGTCGTATGTAAAAACATAAATTCATGCATGATTGATGATATCACTGAAAAGACCAAATTGAGTCTTTAATTTAAGAATATTTATATGCGTGGTGTCCCTTGATTCTAAATAACCTTTAGCAAAAGTTGTTTTTATTTTATTATTTCTATCAAAATTCAAATTCATCCTTCAAATTAGCTGTAATCTATCAAAAATGAGGTAAAAGTATATTAGAAGGAGATCATCATGAGTCTATTAATTTTATATATACTATGTGAATAAAATATTTTTTAAGAGTGAAGCTATATGGTACTTCGTAAAGTGTGTGGATTGGACCGAACTATAGATTCAAATCTATGTTATTTATGTTCAAACAGTCAAATATAGCTGATCATCATAATCTCTATATGAGATGTTGTTAGAGGCCGAAATTTACTTTTGTTAAAAAAATACTATTTTTTTAGTAGGTTGTAAATCACTACTTTTTGAATAGTCTATAATTTTTAAATTATGTGGTTTATTACTTGTATTAAAAATTAGTAAAAAAATTCTAAAAAATTCACAAAGTTGATCTCCAAATTATATATTTGCACGATCATGTCACTAGTACATAAAATGCTACTAACCATGGTCAAAATATGAGTTTCTACACGATTTCCAAGTCGTGTCTACAGGAGTTATGTATAATAGGGTCACTAAATTTTACATGGTTTTCCAACCGTGTACAAAATATACTAATCCTACACGGTTTACTTTATTAAAAATCGTGTATAATTCATATTTTTTTGACTGATTTTTTCGCCAAAAGTTATTATACACGATTTTTAAAGTAAAGTAGTGTATACATATCCTACACGGTTTTTAATAAAAGTTCGTCCATAATTAAAGAAATTAAAAAAAAAATCACATGAAACCCTAGATCTGAATTCAAATTAAATCCAAGATCTATGTACCAAAAACACAAAACTAAATTTCAAATATAAATACTACAACACTACATTTACCAATATATAAACAACAATTACAATTACATCGCATATTATTATTTAAATGAATCACATTCTAATTAAAACTAATGAAAATATAATAAAATAACTATAGATCTGAGACTCATACATTTGCATGAACAATGCCTAAGAAAATGTATGGTAAATGACAAAACAATAAATATTAGAAATAAAAAAAACTTAATAAAAAATTTCAACTCATATTTTGAGGCTCTTCCCTTTCATATTTTTGAAAATTGTTTATAAGTCTTTAAATATATATATATATATATAGAGAGAGAGAGAGAGAGTTAATCCTTTTTTTTTTATTAATGGGTATTATGAGACATGTTTCTGTTTCATGGTTAAATAACGAGAGTTAATCCTACTTGCCTAACAAATCAACTAGTTGCCATCCAAGTTTTCCTACTAGCTTCCATTCACTATTGCTTCATAAATGTTGAGTTTTCTTTTCTGCAAGTAAAATTATAGTTTCTTCTATTGATACAACCATAACCCCGAATGCCTAGAGATCTGGAAGTTGTTCAAAGCAAATCCAAAGTTCTACTGCTACCATGTGCCAAGATGCCAAAACGAAATGGCAGACCAATTGGCAAGAAGAGGAAGAATCGAAGGATGGAATCATAGAGGATACACATTTCCCATATTTAATCTACCTTTTTCTTGAGATATCTCTGTTTGTTGTTAAGCAGTTTATAGATTCTGACAAATGCTTTCCAAAGCATCCTAAAATGTAAAACTGTTTGGACCCCTCAGTGGGTAGTATTAATTAATGGTGCCTACGGGCTTTCAAAGCAAAAAAAAAAAAAAATAAAAAAAAAATAAAAACTGAAAAGAAACAAAAAACTAAGAAAAACTCTCACAATTAAGAGCACAAACCTTTTCAATGAAATTTAGCTGAGATCTAACCAACTTGCTCTTCAAAATGCAAAATTAACCACTCTGCACAGTTTTAGAATCCTAAAACGAAACAAAAAATTAAGAAAACAACCCTGCCGAGGCATACCAAGATGCACATTCCATTTCATTAGAACTAGGGAAAAAAAAATATATGCCAATTTCCTAAAAAGTCCCACTCAAAATTTGCGGTACTCTAGCCATGCTGTTAGCATATTTGAAGACTTTTGTATTGTACCATGTTTCTCTTAAGTAGATTGGACCTTTATCTTCAGTTCGTCCTGTCTCAGTTTCCCAGCGAAACAATCTCGATTTGCTATATCGATTCTTCAGCCGCACCATGATGTAAACAAACTGCCCATCAAACCCTACTGGAATTATCATGTGTCGACCGAAGAACATTTCAGACTGGCTATGACAGAGGTTAAATGCATCCAACATGCCATCCCAACTTGTCGCATGCAACCTATCCCATCTGGACCTTCGAGTCAGTCTCCACACCTCGATCCCACCAACCCAAGCATTGCAAAATGTGATTTCACCGGAATAGACTCCTACATGAATCCATTTTTCTTTCGCTGGCAATACTACAGACCCTGCTAAATCCATCTTTATATCATACCACAAAAGGTACTCTAAACAACACCAATATATTACCCCCTTCGCATACACTGGTTTAACTGCTTCCCAATATGAACCCAAATTTACGCTCTGGTTCGAACAGGTCCATTTGCCAGTGTCTGAACGAAAGATGTTAAACTTGTACAAACAACCATCTCTACAGCTACGGCTGTATATCGGAGGTTGTACGATGGTGAACTGATCTGGCAACTCGCTAGGATCATAAGCAAGACCCATTTCACATTAAGAATATTTCTCCCAGCCGTCAATTTCTGGTATAAACACCTTCTCTTTGGTAGCAGGATTACACACGCAGAGGGATAACTTGGGAGTAAAGTTGCCTTCAAGAAGAATGAGCCCATTTGTGCAGGAGACTAGCCTGCGCTCTCTATAAATTATAGTGGTTGGTTTAAGGAATTTGAGGGATGGATCGGGAATGCCTATCAATGCTTGATCGGGGAAGAATGATAAGATGCCATGTGACATGTACACAAAGCTGCTTGATGAAGTGTCCGCTGAGCAAGACTGATCGGCTGCAAATTTTGCATCAGTGCTTATTAGTGAATGCAATTCCTTGGAAACACATTTCAAACTGTTGAGGTATTTAAAAGGGAGACGAGGCAAGATATTTTTGTGAAGTAGGTGGTCAGGAAGATTATTGTGCCTTTCGGAAGAAGGGGGAGGTGCCATGCATGTATGAAAAAGGTATTGAGAGAGATAAAGAGAATGAGAGAGATTATGTGTTATTTTGAACGAATTAACCATGAGTATTTTTATACAGAAAAATGTTATTTTGAGTAATATCCATAAAATTAGTAAAGAGGGAGGCTGAATATAGCTATCAATATTTTTAAACTTTCTTATGTATTCGACGAAATTATCAAATATCCTATTTTTAAAAAACATATGACAATGATAAATAACCACATCTGCCAAACGCCAATACAAACAAAACATATGGTGTATCTAACTTTTGTCATCGGAAAACAAATCCAACAGACGGTGTTAAGGACCTTTGCCATCTTTTAAAAAAAATACAAGAGGTGCCATTGAATTCACAGCAACGTCAATTTGTAACTGTTCGCTTACAAAAGTATGCTACAAAGTTTCAGGTACAGCTAGCTGTACCAGTTTAAACCTTGAATCTACTCTCGTCTAAGATTGCAAGTGCACAACCCTATCCGTATAGTATAATAAGGTATCGATCCTCAGGGACGGAATAATTCGACTCTAAATTCTTACTAATCTGAGTTAGGTACTAGAAGTGTGAAAAGTTGGGTTTGGTTTGTTTATATTTCCTAATTTCGAGCGACAATTCAATTAACAGTAAATGAAAGCAATTAAAGGTTTTGGTTTTGAACAATGATAAAAGGCGTTCCCAGGGTCTCAGGTTTCATCCCAAACTTTGCCTTCTCTGGACCTATCATGCGACTCGCATCATCTCTGATGCGACCCGTATGATGCGACTCGCATCATCTCTGATGCGGGTCGCTTGGCCCTCGAGCTGAGCTGACATGTGTTCGTATCTAAGTTGATTTCTTGTGCGAGGTTTCAACCTGTAGCTCTCACCTACTGGTATCTAACCTAAATTGATTGTCTGGTTTGCTAGAAGTATCCACAACCTTTCGATAATGGAAAGTTCACCTCTCGGCTACTATTGATCATAAATCTACTTCAAATACTAAATCTCAATTGCAAGAAACATCAAGGCCAAATTACTAGAATAGATGCTATAGACATCTAACAGTAGACAATCAAGAATCAATCAAGCAATCAAAATCAAGCAATCAATGAATACTCAAACAAAGAATCACACAAGTTCAAACTTAGATCAAAACAACATGCAACTCAAAGACAAAGTTTAGAGACTACATCCTAACCCTAGGAACTAAAGATCTACTCAAGCATGGTAAAAGAAAGCATAAAAGAGAGGAGAAGAGAAGAGATCATGATGAAGCTCGAAGATCCAAGGTGGATTGGAGAGGATCTTGCAATCTTCTCTTATTCTCCAAGCGATCTCCAATCTCTCTCTTCTTTCTTGATCAACACTCCAATTCTTGAGGTTTTGAATCTTCAAATTCGGAACTCCCTCCCTGGTAGTAGGGGTGGTCTATTTATAGACATTTCAAAACGTGTGCTTCAATTCTGGGCCTTAATTGGGCCTTTTCTATCTGCTCTGGAAGCTCGCGATGCGACCCTCATCAGGTCTGATGCTACCTGCATCGACTCTGATGAGGGTCGCGTCAGATGTGATGAGGGTCGCGTCAGATGTGATGAGGGTCGCGTCAGATGTGATGAGGGTCGCATCAGATGTGATGAGGGTCGCATCAGATGTGATGAATTCAGTAACTTCCCTGATTTCGCCCGTTTTCTGCAAAATAAGAATGAAATCGCAGCAGTACCACATTCTATGGATATTCAATGTAAAATACGCGATTTGGTGGTTTAAAACGCAGATTTTGGTACAATAATTGGTCGGAACATTAGATCAAATATGGAGATATCAGTAACACCATTTGGAAGAAACGCCATCGGTTTGTAATCACGACCCGATGGCGTAGGTGCGCAATGCCGTCGGTTCCAAGCCAATGGAAGAGGTATATACTTCCACTATTGGGGCAGTAGCCATCGGTTCGGTAGTAATATATTATAGTAACTTGACGAGTGAAATTATTGATTTATTTGCAAATTCCAATGGTAAGAAATCGGCCGCCTTTGGGCCGAGCGGTGGGAGCAGTTTTGAAAAAAAATCTAATACGGGGTTATTTTTAAAATTAACTTTTTTTTGGGTATTAATAAAAATGTCCGGTAAGAAATTCACCCGTATATAAAGTACTATATACCTCAAAAAATAAAATCACCGGTCCAAGAAAAAAATAAAGCAGAAAAATCATTACATCTAAGCATTTCAGCTTCCTTGCATTAAAAACAAATTAAATACGTACACTAGGAAAGGATTAGCGGATAATCATACATCCAAAAATGGATGACAATACAACAACAATTATAGAAAAGAAATAAAATTTTAAAACAAAGAATTATTGAAAAATCAATTACATAACCATGCACACTCAACAAAACAACAATTGTATATACAAACTCCACAATTCAAGTTTAATATGGTTTATTTGAGATTCTGGGAGTAACATAATCAAGGATATTCAAACGTAGGGATACATGGTGGTTACATCATAAACACCAACTTCAACTTCAGCTTGAACTTCACAAGGAGAACATCTTGGTACATCATCTAAACCAACTTCAAATTCGGAACATCTTCTTACACCACTAGAAGAAGTTCCACATCGAGTACATCTTAGTCCACCTCGGCAGGACGAGCTTCATAGCGAGAACATCTTTCTCCAAAAACAGGACTAAAACATGTTTGTTTTTCATCAAGAACAATATGACAGCGAGAACATCTTACACCATCAGGACAAAGAGGTTCACAGAATTAAAGAGCATGATCTATCAGGACCACAGGTAGGAGTAGTGACATTACCAAATTGTACAAGTGCACCTGATCATATGCCACCAACATGTACTTCCACACCAAATTCAGTACTTTGGATTGCTACCCCAACAAGAATAAACAAGAGTCCATAGAAGGACAACTTAAGGAAGCCATTTTTATTAATGTCAATCCTACTTACCTTAACTGATCAGTTTGCAATTTGGTACCAAATTAACGATGATCCCTAGTTCTTATATAGACAAATTAATGAAAGTCAACAGTTTTTCGGACTAGTGCCTCTAACATGTTTGCAACTGATTGTATTTTTTTTTTTGAAAAAGTGGATAACCACCTGTTTCATTAGAAACATAATTGTTCATATAAAGATAGGGACACAAGTTCATAGAATAAAACTACAATAAAAAGAGAACTGCATAGAAACTAATGACAACTACTACAAAATATAAGGTCATAGCTAATACAAAATGTGACTAATCACAAGACTATAAAAGGTAAGTAGAAGTAAATTAAGAAGTAGAACTAATTGTATTCTTTAACTACTGTGAGAGGCACGTGCAGTAGTCTTCAACAACTGCGTGAGACATATGATGCGTTATATATTGTTGATATGGAGGAAAATAAAATCAATTACATATGATGCGTTATATATTGTTAACTCTAATATGACATATGGTAACATGCTAGATAAGCATGTTATAATAAGCAATACTTCAATTAATACCGAGGTTGGGTCGTTACCCTCTTATGTCTATGTCCATCTAGTATATGATTATCATGCTTTAGATAAGTTGTTTTTTTGCAATGATGATCAAATTGTCCTCCGAAAGGTCAATTGGTTCTTCCTAAAATCCAATCAATACTTTGTTCCATCTCTTTACCCATCCACACCTATGTTTGAAGAAGAACTCGGCCGGTTATTTCCAGCAAAAGGGATCGAGTGTGTTGTACTTGCTAGCACATTATTTAATTTATCCTAGTAACAATGTCTGCGGATTAGTCAGGAGATACTACATATCTTAGCTTGCCAAGGCTGATGAGAAAATTGGTATACAAGTACACGTTTTTTGGTACACAAACGTTTCTTCGGATGTTATATTCCAACAGATCCAAAAATGCTCTAAAATGGAAAGTATACTTCCTGAACTTGATTTCAATGGAACAAAAGCCTTCAAACCCTATGGGAAAAATCCTTCGAAAGCAATTTTAGTTGCATCATTGTATTCATATTACTACGAGAAGTTCAAATCCATGTATTATGAGCACTCGGTTAAAACCGGAGAGTTGGCAAGTGTTTACCAACCAACCCATGAAGAAGAGCAAAAAACTAAGAACCAATCACACAATAAAAGAGCACTTGCAGAGATATATTTGCTCAGTCTTTGTGATGTGCTTATGACAAGTGGTTGATCCACTTTTGGATATATGTCAGTTCTGGCTTCGCGGGGATCAAACTGGTAATTTTAATGTCAATTCTAAATAAAAATATACCTGATATGCCATGTGTTAGAGAAGCTTCAATGGAACCATGCTATCCTTATCCGGCAAAACCAAGTTGCAAGGGAACGACAGTTGCTAAGGAAAAATTGCAACAATATGTGAAGCAATGTCCAGATTTTGATCATGGGATCAAGTTGTTTGACTAGATGAGTAATTTTTATGTAAGAATGTTAATAAGAATATGAAATTATATTTACTAATTAAATGAGTGATTTTTTATCTAGATAGGATTTGTTTCAGATGCAATTAATGCAAAGTATTGAATATTTATTTATTTATTACATATTCGTTGGATTGAAAGAATTTTATAAGTGGTTAACATTACTTGTACGTTGAATTTGGAGCATGAAATTATATATTTTTTTCTTTAAAAAGTAAGTGAGTTATTCTGATTAGTTTTTCATTTTTTTTTCTCTGTACAATTAATTTTAATTTTAAAGTTTTAGTGAAATGACTTAAGACTTAATATTCAGAATGAATTGTGCACAATATTTACCCTCTTCGTTTCCTTATCCTTTACCCTCTTCGCATTGATCTGTGGGTTTAATGGAATTAATGGATGGCTGAGATTGTACTACATAACCATAAGCGAGCCTCATACATAGCCCCATTTTTTATTAATGAAGAGATAATCTACCCAACCTTGTCTAGCACGGATAATTTCTCTTTTACTTCAATTGTCTTGCTACTATCAATTCTTTGGCTGTTGTAGGAATAGAAAAACCATGTCTAGTTGAATTGGAGTCCTGGACCTACACTTATTTTTCAAGAACTAGAGTTATATATTGAGAATTAATGGACTGCTAATATTAAAGAATAATACTTTCATATCTCAGTTACTGTCATATGTAAAAATACTTGCAATTATAGGTATAAATACTTGCATGATGAGTAATAAATACTTATGTAATGACGAGTTCAAAAATACATAATCATGGATTTTATTTTAAAGAAAAAATTGCGTATAAGACGTTTGTGGTTTTAGATTCGCAAAATTTCTCATAAATCGTCAGAAATGTGGACGAAATTGAACGAAGAAAAAAAAAATCTCACCTCTAAAAACATGTATGCCCCCCCCCCCCCCCCTCTTTCCACCATGTAGTTTGAGATTTAATTAGACAGAATTATTTATGTAAAAAATATTCACCTTATAGGTATAAATACCTCCGTTCTTAGGAATAAATACTTCTGTGTATATATAAGTATTAATACTTAAAAAAAAATCAGTGCTGGAGTTTTGATGATCCTTCATGATAGTTATAGAAGTTAATGCAGGATAATTATCAGCATACAATATTAAACATTCTCTTATTTTTTTCTAAACAAGGAATCAAATCGGTGATATGAAATTGTTTGCATTTTCTATCAATATTCCACTTTTTCATTTTTAACATTATGTTTGGTTGGCAAAACACAATGTTATTTTCTATCAATATTTCACTTTTGCATTTTCTATCAATATTCCACTTTTTCAAATTGTGTTTGGTTGACAAAATTATGTCAGAAGTGAAAAAGTACAAGAGGTGAAAGATTTAACATTGTATCATTGTAATCAATAAAATTGTTTTCCTCCCAATTTGAGGTGTAACAGACGGAAATAAATTTCGTTGCAAATATTTTTAGAAAAAAAACACAAATTCCTAACCCTACATCTTACCTATATAATTCTTATACAAGTTTGTTGTCACGAACCTACAAAAGAAATGTTAGTTAAATTTATTTTCGCTCATTAATCATTCAAACACGAAGGAGTTAAATATGTTAGTCTCTCTTTTTAGAGAAAATGTTTCTGTCCACTGGGTTTTGTCCACCATTTGTCCACAACCTTATCCAATCCCATTCTAACTGTCGGTCCCCACCTTCTTCTAACGACTTCGTCTTGTTATTTAAACACCCGGTCCCTCAAATTAGAATTCTCAAAACTAATCGCCTCATCTTCTCTTCTCTTGAATCAGATCGGTCTTTTCTCTTTGAATCCGATCGGAGATTGATCTCGAGAGAGATAGCACCGAGCTTCTGATCGCTGCCATTTTGTAGGCTTGTCAGAGAGATCACACGAGATTTCAAGACGCAAATTATCTTTCGCTTTGATTGAGTTTTTTGCTATTTCTTTCCCGATTTCTCATCTTTACTCTTCACTCGCCTTTTTGCTCGTCTCACATCCGTTCCACTCTGCATTGCTTCTCCTAGTGCATAGTATGACTGACGAAACTTCCTTGTGCCTTGAACCTTACACAGAACAGATAGATGATGCCTACCAATCCTCAGAGTGGACACTAGGAAGGTCAAAGTGGAAAGCATGAGTACACCCTCACAACTTCAAATTCAAGTACCAAAACTTCCCTTTTTTTGTGAAACTTCTGAAAACCTTTCTTCTGGATTCTGGTATTCTCTGTTTCCAGAGGTGGAAATAACTGCGCCTCATGATCTATGCAAGGGTCAAACTCTAACTTCTCTTATCTGGCAATCAATGTATTTGAGGTCTCAGAGCTAGTTGCAGCGGTGCTCCGGGAGCAGCGGAAGCGTACCTGTCGGGCTGTTCACATATCGAAAACAAATCAAACGAGCCGTTCAGTCTGTATCCTTTCCAATTGCAATTGCAAGGCATCTCCCTTTCTCGTGGGATCTAGAATTCTAGATCTGATCGAACAAGAGAAACTAGAGATTGCTGAACCGTGTCATCGCTGAACCGGTGCCATTATTTGATCAGGCAACTGTGTCATCTCTGTGCCATTGTTTGATCAGGCAACCATGTCATCACTGAACCGGTGGATCAACTGAGAGTGATTTCGAATCCTTTTGAACAAAAATGAAGAAAAATACTCAAGATTACACTTATTCTTATAATTTTTTGTAGATTTATGATATTTTGAAAAATTTCTTTCTGAAATGTTACGATTTTGTGATTTTCCAGTTTAGATTTGCGATTTTGATATTTTAAAAATGTGAATTACATTTTTTGTAGGATTTGTTATTTAAGTTACAACATTAAATGATGAATTTTACAGTATTCACTAGTGGAAAATATGGAATCAGGATCGGTTATATACGCATATTAGTATCGGTTAAACAACCGATCCTGATGAAGGCGACACTGATACTATCAGCATCGGTTGTTTATAAACAACCGATGCTGATACTATTTTTTTTTTTTTCAAAGTTGGTTCTGCAAAAAAAAAAAAAAAAAAAAAAAAGTATCAGCATCGGTTGTTTATAAACAACCGATGCTGATACTATTTTATTTTATTTTTTTTTTGTTGGTTCTGCAAAATTGCAATATTATTCTTTTAGGATTTATGGTACCCAAAGAATTGAAACCGGATTGATTTGATAAAACATAATACCATCTCATGTAATTTCAATCCAAAACTAAACTAGCCGAATTGATTTAAATGAAACCGAATTGATTTGAAACCGAATTGAATTGATTTGATAATTTGAAATTACTTAAACTAGCAAAACTAATCTAGCAAATTTACCTAAACTGAGAGGCGAGCGGACTGAGAGGAGAGGGCCGAGCACCAAGCACCGAGCACCGAGCACCGAGCACCAAGCACCGAGCACCGAGCGAGTTAGTGGATTTATTGCGCCGAGCACACTTGCGTTGAGCACCGAGCACTCTTTTTATTGAGCCGATCGGACTGAGAGGAGACGGCAAGATGGAGGGAGAGGAGGAGACTGGCTGCTAGAGGAGACAAGGAGTTGAGAGAGTTGTAATTTTGAATAATGGAGAAACGCAAGGAGAGAAGGGATGAGCGCGGAAAAATAAAAACCTAAAATGGACTATCTGGAACGGTTGTTTATAAACAACCGATGCTGATACTATTTTTTTTTTTTTTAAAGTTGGTTCCGCAAAAAAAAAAAAAAAAAAAAAAGTATCAGCATCGGTTGTTTATAAACAACCGATGCTGATACTATTATTAATATTTTTTTTTTTTTTACAGAACCATCTTTGAAAAAAAAAAGTATCAGGATCGGTTCCTAGTTAAGAACCGATGCTGATACTATCTGGATCGGTTCTAAGCTAAGAACCGATCCTAATTATCAAGTATTAGGATCGGTTCTTAGCTTAGAACCGATCCAGATACTATCTGGATCGGTTCTTAACTAGGAACCGATTCAATTAGTTCACGTGCTGTGTTTTCATTAGCTTTTAGTATCGGTTTTATTGATAAAACCGATTCAGATAGGTATTAGTATCGGTTAGTTCATACATCCGATCCAAATAGGCCGATCCTGATTTCAGTTTTTCCACTAGTGATTGGTGCATATTGAAAGTTTCTGGATGTTTGAAAATTTGAATGACATTTTTTATAAGATTTGTTATTTAAGTTACAGCATTGAATGATGAATTTTACAGTACTAGTGCAAGTGAAATGACACTTTTTCTTTATGTTTGAAAATTGTTATTAGATTATTTTACATAAGTTACAGTTTTGAATTAGAAATTTTACAGGATTGGCGCAAGTCAGTTTTACATGATATATATTGTTATTTTTTAAATGTTATATATATCATTTTATGTTATAAATGGGTTTGGTTTACGGTATAGGTGACAAATTTTACAGTATATAAGTAATGTTTTGATATGCACTTTGTATTATTTGTTATGATATGTGTATGTTACATTTTATATTAAGTAATTTACAGTATATAAGATATACAAATACAGTGTTATGAATACATTTTGATGTACATCATTATATATATTTTTTTGTCCAACATTCTTTAGTATTGATTTTTACAGTTTGGCCCCAATAGCTTTTGATTTGAATGAAGATTTGACAAGTGAAAATTCAAGCATGAATAGTGTTGCAGAAATTAGGATTGTAGAAATCAATTTAAATGCCGAACCCGATATTGTGGGAGATGTAGGAATTGAAAAATCAGCAGAGTCAAACATTGCGGTGAACAGATTTTTTGTGTGGTGAACAGATTTTTGTTGAACAGATGATGGATGTATGTATAGATTTTGAAATTTTACAATATACATGGTATTATTTTATGGTTTATATTTTGAAATTTTACAGTATACATGATTCTTTGCAGGTTGTAATTTAAGCTGAAATGTAGCATTTTTTATATTTTATCTTACAGTATACATGGTATTATTTTATGGTTTAGATTTAGAAATTTTACAGTATACAAGATTCAATTGAAAATTTTATAGTATACAAGATTCAATTTTACAATATACAAGATTTAATCGAAAATTTTACTGTATACAAGATTCAATTTTACAGTATACAAGATTCGATCGAAAATTTTACTATATACAAGATTCAATTTTACAGTATACAAGATTCAACTCAGTGCAGACGCTAATAACTAACTCTAACTGCCAATAATTTCCTATAACTGTAATTTCCAAAATTACAGTTTGAAAGTACATTTCTTTTCTCGTTGCAATCTTTTTCTAACTATCATGGGACCACTTCAAATAGTTGCTGAATGTTTTGTGATTAACTGATATATTTATGTGATATATTGTATAATTATACAGCATGTAGAAGTAATTTTACAGTATTCGCGCAAGTCAAAACTGTGGACAAATGGTGGACAAAAGACTGTGGACAATTAGACGCTTCCCTCTTTTTATTCCATCCCATTCACTTCTATTATTCATCTCTCCTTCCTTCCTCTACTCTCCATCCAAAGAGGGTATTGTTGGTTCGCTTCAGGAATCATTACTTGTAACTTCAAATTCCATAATCTTGAGCAATAGACAAAAATCGATCTGACAAGAAATGGATCTGACAAGGAGCGAGTGGCGCCTGGCTGGTTCCAGCAACTGATCGTCTCTTCGAGTTACGCACATTGGTTCTTCTTCTACTTTTTTCTAGTTGGAACCGGGCGTATCATATGGGTATTGCATCAAATTCGGTTTGATGTTGGATCTAAACCGTGCAATCCAAATTGCATTCCTGCATAATCCTTAAGATTTGTGTGATTGTGGTGTGCGCGAATCTTAACATAATCAACCAGCTCTGATCGGACATTGGACAGCTTTCTAGTATATTTTGTTAAGAGCATCCATTTCAAAACAAGGCCATGAATTTAATTACCCCAAAAAAATGGACCCTCAGAAAAATAAAAAAAACAATGAAAGCAGTAGAAAAGGAAATTGGACGAGCAATTTGATGACGACTGTTTATGCGATAGGGGCATTCGTCCAAGCACTTTATTTATTCGATTTAGGCATCAAAGAACTAGCATTTGGTCTAGGGACATTTCGTTCAAGCATTTAGTCTTTATGTGAGAAGTCATGGGTTTCAAATTCAGATGAAGGAAATCATTTATTGTAATAACAAGGGTATTAAATAGTTGGGTGGCTTGACCTCCAACTTTATTCAAAAAAAAAAAAAAAAAAAGATTCTGGACATCAACAGTAATTGTATTATCTTTAGCAAGTCAGTTTTTTTCCTAGGCAGTTTGGGCTAATATAATTCAAGCCCATTTGGTTGTCTTAACGCCTAAATCTGAACTACATTTCCAGGATAATAAAAGACCAGATATTAACAATTTACCTGGTTGGGTATGGAGTTGGACTTTGACAATAAAAATCTGTCTTAATCCGACCCATTCATTTCCAGTATTAAACCATCTTTTCAAGATCAGATAAAGATCCGCTAAAGCCTTAAAACCATCAGTCTCCCATCTCCCGCTCTCACACAGACAGACTGAGAAAGCAAAAGAACATGAAGAGAAAACCTCAAATCAAAATGAAGAAAGAAAGAGAAAGATTTTATCAAGATGAGGAGATGGTGCCAACTACCTCCGCCTCCACCTCCTCTGACGATCCAGCTTTCGAGGTATTTCTCCCTTTTGTTCCTCCTCTCCCTGCTTTCTCTCCAGATATTCTCTTGATTTTCACAAATCAGGGATGAAACATTCTTTCAGCACATTGATGCCTACCCACTTCTCTTCTTCTTGCTTTTTCTCCTTTTGGGGCCTGTTTCTGTTTTAATTATACCTACAAATCTTCTGTTAGCCAAGAAAATATATACCGATATTCCTATTCTCTCTCTGTTTGTGGTGCGTTTTTTTTATAAAAAGATTAATGAAAGAAGTATATCTCTGGATTTTTTATTTCTGGAGATGTTTTCTTAGGGGTTGGAAATTTCTGAAACTTTGGAAACTAATAAAAAAAACCACAATTTTATTTGTTATCTTGATCTGGTGTGATGTTTACTAAAAATTGAAATGATAAAAGCCACAAATCCGAAGTACACACACCTAACCATTACATCTCTCCCATTTCTTATGCAAACTGTTTGTAGAGTGAAACTAACTCAACAACAAAAGCGAGTACATCTCACACAATCCGGAGGTTGTTTAGGGATTTCAAAGCGAGACGAGCTGGCATTTTGAAGGCTCTCACCACCGGTAAATCTTCCATTTACTGTCATGTTCTTTTGCATGAAACCTTGTATCTAGTAGTTTGTGCATGGTTTATTCTTTCTCTTCTGGTCCATCTGGGGTGCAATTAAGCTCATCTCCAACCTCTGTACCAGCGGTACCAGTTTCGGTACCAGCCATTTAGTCCATGCTTCCCTTTTACAGCAATCATATCCTCTGTGCCTGGGCCCATACCAGAAACTGATAGACCTCAGTAGCTTTACCAGTAGGCATTCCCGCTTGGTCTCCCAAGCATGCTGTACCAGAAATCATACAAGTGACTTCAATATACCCCTCAGTGATACCAGAAGCGCCTTGTTCCATATTTCTGATCATGATATCTCTCCCTGTGCTCTTATTTTTGCCCCTTGTGTTCATAAAATTGCAACTGCCAAGCAACTTCTTGCATTAAATCTTCCAGTCTTGTTTAGTATTTTACTTGTTGGGTTTAGATTAAAGTTTTAAGCACCAGTACCTTCTAAGAAGGTGGTATTTACCTTTTATTTCCATAACAATTTGTTTTTGCAGATGCTGAAAGTTTCTACAGGCGTTGCGATCCTAGTGAGTGCTGTAATAATTATTAGAATTTATTAGGTGTTAAAAAAGCCGTCATAACAGTTATTTACTTAATTTGGTTTTAAAAGTATGTTTCTTCTGAACTCAAAAATACTTTTGCATTAGAAACAGTTTGTTATTGTATTATATACCTATATGGTAGTTTTCCCTTGCAGATAAAATTTTTCTCTCTTATTGTTTAAATAATATTCAGATCAGGAGGAGTTAGGTCTATATGGGCTCTCAAATGGGACATGGGATCTGAAGTTGCCTGAAGACATGGTCCCACCAGATATACCTGAGCCAACTTTAGGCATTAATTTTGCCAGAGTTGAACCCATAAAAGAATGGCTTGCCATTGTTGCTGTGCACAGTGATTCGTGGCTACTAGCTGTCGCATTCTACTTGGGGAACCACTTTGGCTTGGACCAAGACTCCAGGTGATAATCAAAACTGCCCTCTATACTGAAAAACCTTCAATTAGTTAAGAAGATGCACAAATTATTCTTCTCCAGTAGCATGTTGAGGTTTTTCTTTAAAGAAAAAAAGAATAATTATAAAATTATTCCTGTCGCTTTTTAGGTTCATGGAGATTTTGAAAACATCATAAATTTAATTAATACTCACAAAAATATGCATTGTTTTTATCATGTGTGATTGACTGATATTTTGGATCCATATCAAACTGTATAATAAACCCTGGGATGAATTTTTCTAGTACTTGATCCTTCCTTTGATTGTTTTAACTAGTCTTTTATTGGCACAGCATTTCATATACTTAACAAAACTACACTATATTAGATAACATATTATTCTTTGCTTACTTGTGTGTATGCAAGTACAGGAGTGAGCTATTTAGCATGATCAATAATTTACCAACAGTTCATGAAGTTGTAACGGGAGCAGCAAATAACCCAATAAATGAGAGGGCCCCGAATAACAGGAGCAAGAGAAAAAAGTCTGCATCTCAGCCGGTACCTATATAAAATATACAGCTCTCTTATGGAACAAGTTCATTCAAAGTTGCAGGAACAACAAGTCTTCCATGAATTGAGAAATATTCGATGAGTTATTGAATATATTTGATTCTACTCTTAGTAGCCCTCCTTTCTTTCTTGTTTATATGGAGACTAGTGTTGAGGATAGGATCTTAGTTGGTTGTATTTTGAAGAAAATCAGAGAGGAATACAGTGATTTTGGCTTTTCATTTTTCATTTTTTTTTTCTGGTTTATATGCAACTATTTCCTATGGGAAATTTACTCTTTTGTATTTGACAAGAATATATAGATTTATTCTATTTATGTTTCTCTGTTTATCTGTTTTTCTGTAACAGTCGTCTTCCAATAGTGAATGTCCCGTTTCTTCATGCAAAAGGGCCCGCAAAGCATAGAAGGTTGATTTCGAGAACTAGGGAATTAAGCCGGTAAAATGGAGAAGTGACTAATTGACACTTGGTTATTTTCTTTTTTGTCTTTTAAGTATTTTCATGTTGTATATGGATTGTTTGTACTTGGCTTAGCCTTTGTGGAGTGGTAGACCATTGAGCTCTCTTGGTCATGTGTTAGATGAAAGAATGTTGAACTATGTTCAGAGTGAAGATCGGATTTAGTTATTTGACTTGTTTAGTTTCCTTTTCAATATTGGGTTTGCAGTTATTTTACTTGGATTTGTTCTAACAGTTTATACTTGATTACAAAAGAATATATTGTTAGGAAATTAATCCTTTGTTGTTAATGGGTATTACTAGGCATGCTTATGTTGCATGGTTAAATAAATCAAGTTAATCATGCTTGCCATCCATGTTTTTGAAGAGGAAAGCCTAATAATTGAACTACTTGTCATCCAATTAATTTTGGGTTTGATTTTCTGTTAGTTATAAAATTACAGTTTGGTTGGTTGAATATTCATTCTAGCTAGAAATTAAAAGAAATAAAAATGTTCCACACAACTTTATACAACATGTAACTACTGAAGATGAGTAAACAAAAACAATCTCTCTAACACTTAAAAGAAACAAAAAGCTTAGAAAAACTCTCACAATAAAGAGGACAATCCTTTTTCATTGAAATTGATCAGAGATCACAACATAACCAACTTCGTACGTTAGAAGACATCTGCTTGTGAAATTGTAAAATTAGATAACCACTCTACACAAAATTCTAGAATCCTAAAAAAAATTATGTAAACAACTCTGGCAAGCCAAACCAATATAAATATATTTTTCATTACAACTCGGTAGAGAAAATTATATGCCAATTTTCTAAGAAGTCCCATTCAAAATTTGTGGCACTCTAGCCATGCTGTTAGCGTATTTGAAGATTTGATTGGTTAACCATGGTTCCCATACAATGATCTGATCTTTCTCTTCAGCTAGTGCAGTCTCAATTTCCCAACGAAAGAATCTTGATTTGTTAATTCCATCCTTCTTCCGTCGAACCGTGAAGTAAACAAACTGCCCATCAAACCCTACTGGGAATATGGTGTGTTGCATGAAGAACAATTCAGACTGGCTTTTGCGACACAATTGCATGTCACGACAGAAGTTAACTACATCCAACATACTGTCCCAACTAGTCGCATGCAACCTAACCCAGCAGGACCCTCCAGTCAGTTTCCACACCTCGATCCCGCCAGCCCAAGCACGAGAAAACGTGATTACACCATCATTGACTCCTACATGACTCATTCCTTCTATCACTGGTAACATTACATACCCTCCTAAATCCTTCTTTGTATCATACCACAGAAGGTGCTTTGTACAACACCAATATATCACCCCCTTTGCACACACTGCTTTCCTTGCTAGCGAATATGAGTCTAGATATACGCTCGTGCTCGAAAGTGTCCATTTTCCAATGTTTGAACGAAAGACGTTAAACTGGTACAAGTGACCATCTCTATTGTGGTCCAGGAGAGGGTAAACAATGGTGAATCGATTTGGTAACTCGCAAGGATCATAAGCAAGACCCATTTTATCGACAAAATATAAGTCCCGGTCGAAACGTTTTGGTACAAACACCATCTCTTTAGTAGCAGGATTACACACGCACAGGGATTCCTTGCAATTGAATTCACCATGAAGAAGAAGGAGGCCATTTGTGCAGGAGGCTAAAATGATCTTATCATAAAAAGAGGTTGGGTTGAGGAAATTGAGGGATGGGTCGGGGACACCTACCAATGTTGGGTCAGGGAAAAATGTTAAGACTCCATCCATCAAGTAAACGAAGCTACTTGACGAAGTGTCTGCTGAGCGAGACTGATCGATGGCAAATATTTCATCAGTACTTATTAGTGAATGTAATTCCTTGGAAATGCATTTCAATATGGTGAGGTATTTAAAAGGGAGATGAGGCAGGATATTTTTGTAAAGTAGGTGGTCAGGAAGATCTCTGTCTCTTTTGGAAGAAGAGGGAGGGGCCATTGATGTATGAAAATGGTGTTGAGAGAGAGGAGATTAAGAGTATGGGTAATTTATAACCAACCATGAGTATATATCCATAAATGAAAAAATAAAGTTATTTTGGGTAATATAGGAAATTAGTAAAGAGGAAGGCTGAATATAGCTCTATCTCAATATTTTTTGAATTTTCTTGAAGTCTTCAAAAAAATTAACAATATATTCTATTTACTTATTTTTAAACTAAGTATTTATTTTTATATTAGCTTGATTTTTATTTAACCTGTTATTGACCTCTATTAATAACTAAATTGACCATGGCGGTTTTGTCCAAATGGCTTTGGACAAAAAACTAGACCTAAACTGTTCGATCCACATCAAAATTCGTACAGATATTTAGATTCAAGAAACCATTTAAATTTATTAATTTTAAAATATATTTGCACAAATCTCAATGCAAATTGGATGTTTAAGCTTAGCTTTGGATGAGACTTTGTCCAAAGCCCTTTGGACAAAACCTAATTCCATTATTATTTATCTAAAGGAAGATATCTAAAGAGTTATTTTTGAAGAATTTATTAATTCTCTTTAAGGTTTTCTCACCATCAAGTTCCTTCGAAGGACTATATTTTATACTAATTTAGGAACTTACAAACACAAGGAATTTAAAACTTGTTAAAATAAAATAAAAAATGGTTTTATTAATTCTAGTGTTATATTTATTGTTATTTCTATTTTTGGAAAAGCTTGTAGCCATAATATTCCATTCCACTAGCTAGTTTGTATTGCATCGTTTAGTTTCCTGAGATGTGAGAGCTATAATTAGATAAATGAAACCTATAATCTGACTGTTATAATGAATGTTAACATGGTAAAAATCTAATTCCTGACAATCTATAAATTGATAGGTTAAATATTCTGTAAATGTATAATCCTGAACTCTTTTTCAGATAAAAATAAAATTGAGATTGAACAGGTGAATTTGAGCTCTTGTAAGTTGTAACCCAGAAAAAAGAAAAAAAGAAAAAAATAATGGTTGGTATCTAGTAATTGATTCTAGTAGTTGATCTTATTTATAAAAATTAACAATCTCTTTCAACTCTGATAACAATTCTTATATTTTCCAGTTTATTAAAAAGATAACACCAAAAAAACAAAAAAAAAACAGATACATCAAAAGATGGCATAAATATTCTCAACCAAATTATAACACAGCCACAAACTAACCCATCTTTATATTCTAATCAATTGCTAACAGAAATACAAATTCTTTTGACAAAACAAGATAAAAAAAACAGAGACATAAACCACAAAAAAGAAAAATGCTAATCTTACGAAGGAACAGTTGCCGTCTTCTTGAAATCAATTTTGTCAACTTTCACCTCTCCATCGATCAACTCATATACATAGACCACAACACGAAGGCTGTCTATGTCCATTAGCACAAAACTAGGGTTTACATCATATGTAATGCTGCTATAGGCACCTGTTGCTGAGCCTGGATTTATGACGACACCACCCTCATGCTTGTACGCCTTAAACTGATGGGTATGACCCGTTACAAGAATGTCAACATCTAGCTGCCTCTGGAGCATTGCCAGTGAATCCAAGTCACCCCACGGCACTACCTGTCAATATGCAGATAGTAAGGAGCTTATTAATCATATAAACATTGAAGGGGGTAAAGATGTTAACACAGCAGTTTTGGCTTCGTGCAGCACACGGACTATAGAATCAAAACAGCGCTCAATATGGTTTGTTTGCTGCATATAGCCAAAACTGCCCTGTTAAAATCTTTACCCCTAGATCCAATGCAGCTACTAGAACATTGATCGAATAGATCAACTACATAAAATGGAAAATAAATAACTTCAGTTAAGAAAATAAAAATCCCAATTTGAAAGCTAGACTATTCTGTTATATATATGAACAAAATAAGTATACATAATGTTGACTATAGAAAAAGTGTATAATTCCAAAACAAATAAAAAGAAGTGCTACCTGATGGCCATGGCATAAGCCAAGTTTAAATTGACCAATGGTTAGTGTCTTGGTTTCGGGATACCTTGCATCCTCATCATATTCCCCGCGAGTTATATGCAGGTCGGGACATAGGCTTTTCAGATAATCATGCACCTCCTATGTACAAAAAGAAATAAAAAAAAGTACAAAATTAAACAAAAACAGATTCATCATTTCAAAATAATTCTATGGTTGCAAGAATTAAAATTACCTCACCCAGAATTATTTTAAAATATCAAATTTGCTTCGAAACTATTAATTTGCTTAATGACAATGACATAGCATTGTTACTGTTCTTGTTGCACCATTAAAGATTTTAAAAGGTGTCTGGAGCTGTAAATATAGAAATGACAAATAAAGGTTATGAAGGAAATGGACAAATTCAATTTACACCCCAAATCTCCACTCACCATCCTTTTACAACCCGCCAGAGAAACTTAAAGGGAGAATACTATAAAAAAATGGTTAGCATATTAATATCCAATGCTTGCACTTGCTATTACGTGAAGAACCAGGGCTTTAAACAGCATACTAAATAATCAGGTTCAAATAGCTAAAAAAACAATCAATTCTGAAAATCATAATGCTTATTAGGAACTTTTTGCAATCTTTTGGATCGAAGATTATAGTAGGGACAGAAAGGTACAAATCATAACATTTCAAGGCCAAAATACAAATTTTAATCTTTTGGGAACATATGGGTAAAAAGTGGTACATCAGGACCATTCTGGCAATTCAATACAACTAAAACACTGCATAGCTGATATGAAAAAAAAGGGAAAAAGAAATACCGTCCTGTAATAAATCAGTATATATTATTATTTATTTTTAAAATGGTACTTGGGAATGGTATGAGATTTATAATTTAAAATTATAAATCTGAAGAGCTGAGAGTAATCCTATTGTGCTTGAAACCATCAATTATGAGTTATGACAAATCAAATATGATATATGAATACTTAACTTGAGAGGAAAAATTCACTTTGACAAGAGAAAAAAGCAAGGCTGTTAGGGTTTGAATTAATCGAGCAGCTCTTAAATCTGGTTTCAAATCTAAATCCATACTCACAATTTAGTGGTAGTGTTAATTAAAAATTTAATTCATAACCGATCAAACAAGATACCAATTCAACCAATCCAATTATTCAAGCACATACTTGATACTTCAACAGCGGCATAGGAGAGGGAATTTCAGCTGGAAACTATTTTTCAAAGTTCAGGGTAGGGCAATTGCTTTACCCTAGGCCAATGTGGGTCTGCCCCTGTGCATGCATGATGTGACTTATTTAAATAGATTAGAGGAGATGGGAAGATATAGATAGAGAGAGAGAGAGAAGCATCTGCCAAGCATTTCCAAAGAAAAAGAGAGCAGGAGAGAAAGTGTGTTACTTTTATATTTGTTAATGAAATTATAGTTCACAGTCACTGCCAATGTTCCAAAACAAGTAAAAAGAAAGAAAGAGATAGAGCAGGAGCGAAAGATGATTATTTAGTACACAGCCTTTCCTCAGTTTACGGTAACTAAAGTTCTGAATTACAAATTCCAATGGACATTTCATAACATGTTAGACTACAGAACCAAGAATTTCCATATATCAAAAGAAAAACAACGAAAAAATGAAACTAACAGCACTTGCCACAATGAAACCATTATAATAAAAAAATTAGAACACAACAGAAACACTAAACCAAGGGGCAATTATGGGACAACCCAATTTGACAAGACCAATTAATTATAATGTTTTAGTTGCATTGACATCAGGAGCAATGAATCTACTTGTGGTTTTAAGAAATATTAGGTTGGAGAACTTTGATGGATAGATTGCATTTGCTTGACAACTAGATTAATATCTTTATTTTTAAAGTTCAAATAGTTGATCTGAATCGTTCAACATGATCTCCATATGAAAAGGAAAATGTGCTTGTAGATCAAATTTTACAATTTTTAGAATATTTTTCGATAGGTAGAAAATCACTTGATATAAAATTCCAAACCATTCAAAAGTAGTGATTTCTACCAAGATATTGATCCATAGTACTGACCAATCTGCGCTATGCATAGTATAATAGCCTCACTTAAGTATAAAAGCTACATTGTTTGGTTATACTTGATCAACAAAAAAATGAAACCAATAGAGCCAGTTCAACTCTATAACAATAACAAACTAAACAGTGGACTAAATATCTCTCTTAGACAGTTCAGGAAGCAACTGGCGTATCAGATATTAAGAGCTCAAATATATTTATCCCAAATAATTATAAACAGATTAAATGTGCATTTTTTACTTGTCACATCCAGAAAAGAAGAAATAGTTGAATACCATATTTATACACGTATATATGGTATTTTTTATGTTATACTAGTATTTCCCTTGAGCAAATTCATATTTGAATCCCACATGTATATAAAAATTGTTCCATTATGAACCCCATAGTTGTAATTTTATACTTTTAATATGATCATTCCACTGATAGAAGGGATACCAGTACCAGTAAATACAGGAACCATAGGTAGTTATCAGTAATGAAACCACAAACAATAAACAAACCAGACAGTAAAAGGGATACTAGTACCAGTAAATGAATCCAGCATCAGATCAGGTCAAACTGAAATTTTACCAGTAAATGAATAAAAGTTTATTTAACAAAGTTTACCTTAATACAGAGATTCCCCGTGCAAATAATGTGCTGGATCTTTCCAGGTACAAGCATAGACTTGAACTTAGCTGGCAAATCAGGTGCCCTATGTGGTATGTGCAGATCTCCAATTGCTAGCACCAAAACCATCTTCCCTTTTTCGCTTCTTCTTCTTCTCCTTTTACTCGATTTAACGGTCGTGATCAATCAATTCCTCCTAAGTGTTCATCTGGACCTGTTTAGAACCCCACCCACCAAAAAAGGAAAAAACTAAATAAAACAAATTAACATTTGAACCTTAGAAAAGTCGATCAGGTTGATTTTAGGCGAGAAAACGCTTGAATCGGAAGAGACTCACCGAAGGAAAAGGGGGATTGATGCGATTGATTGATGATCGGATCGAAAGAGAGATTTTGGGGCAGCGTGAGGGTAAAGATTTTAACAGAGCAGTTCTGGCTTCATGCTTATGCAGTGCAGTTTTGATTTTAACAGTATGTGCTCTGCATTAAGCAAACATAACTCTGTTAAAATATTTTACCGCAGCGTCAATCGAAGAATGTTGAGTTGATACAACTTAGGTAACAGAGTATTTCTTTTTAGATCTAAACTGTTCGATCATCATCCGGAGAATATTGTAGCGGCGTGCTTTCTTATCAGACGGTCTAGATCTAAACAGAATTATTTTGATACCTCAGAGAATATTGACTTCAATATAAGTATCTTTTGTTAAATTAATTTCGGGTGGGACCCAAGATTAAATTAACGGGCTGCTGAGCGGAGAATTATTTTTTGGGCTGTAGATTTTGGGCTTCATCATTGGGCCAGGTATTATTTATTTTTGTTCGAGTGTTGAGCTAAAAGATACAAGATTTTTTTTATTTTTATTTTTTTAAATTGACTGGAACTATTCTTCTTGTTTTTTTTTAGAAAATGGAGGCGTAAATCCTTTCAATTTTCAATGTTATTAAAGTACTTCTATTTGGATTTTTGAATCTGTAATCTTTTACATGAAGAGTATTTTTCTTTGCTAGTAAATGAAATAATGATTTTTTAATATTACATGGATGTATTTTATAAACGTAGATAGAAATATTTTATATTTATTTTATCTAGTTTTAATATATGAGTAGAGATTCATTCACAATAGATTTCGACCGTAAAAATAATTTATACTTTTGAAATTCGCGTTTGGAAAGCGGTTAAAAATTTATGCATATCATGCATTTTGAATATTGATACCATGCATCTTGCTTCGCAGAGATTGTAGTTAAATTGGTTTGGTAAAATCTATAGTATAAAAATGATGAATTTTAAAATAAATTTTATTCATCATTGAATGAATTAAAATTGTAGTGGTCAATATTTAATAATGACGCTGTCAGGATTTGAATCAGAGTGAACAAACTTAATAACAATTCAAATTTCATCAAAATAGTAGAATACAAATTAAAAAAATACAAATTGCATCATGTGCTAAAAAATTTAGACTTCGCTGGATAGGACCTTGCATGTCGAATGGGACCTTCTCTCCCACTGAATCGATAGTACCTCATACTCGCCATGTACATTGTTGAAAGTAGCTGTTTAAGTCTGACTAGGACCCGCTATAAATTGAATGCGTATGCTCTGCATTAACACAAAAGAGAATCTTTTGAATTAATGAATCTCAACCGTTTCATTTTAGACGGAGTCAATCCAACTCTGCCTATAACATAGGAACTCTATTAGTGCGAATCTAGTCCGCACGAACTTTACAGCAGATCAGATGGTTGTGAACTTGTGATGTATTAACTCAAAATGGAGGTTGGAACTATTGTCTATATATACCATGGAAATATGCTTCCCCTTGTAACTCCAGGAATTGGTACTGAGTTCCTGCATTGGCAGTCATATTGTACATAATTTGTCAATAGTGACAAATAAATTAATTATTCGGGACGGTTTGGTTTGGCGGGATCAAATTTGTGGTTCAGGAATAATTCGAGCATATTTCAAAAGTAATTCAAAATTATACATTGAGTTCATATCGGAGATCTCAATCCCACGAAGGAGCTAAAAAATGCAAATTATTCGTGAATAATTCATAAAATTCTAGAAAATTCATAAAATTAGCGAATTATTGGTGAATAATTTGGTCAATGTTTAGTCAACCGAATAATTTATTGTTCAGTTCACTGACACCTAAAAACAAATTATTCATGAATCTTGTCACTATACCAATATTTTATTGTTGTTAATTATAAACATACTGCTTTCTTGGCATATATGGCATTAATTTATTCTGGTTGTAAACCGAGTTCATATTGGCCCTTATCCAACCCAAGCGATGGTAAATAATCTTGGTTATACCCCTAAAATTAACTCAGTTCCGACACTATAATCAACAGTACATGTGGCTCGTTTATTATTTCACCACCAATGTAAATATTTACCCCTATAATTTTGGTTTAACTAGTCAATTAATTAACATAATATTTTCTAATTTCCAGACTACTACAAAATATAAATATTTAAATAAGGGTACAAATTAAATAGTATCTAGAGAGACCGGTTATAACTTTCAGTGCATTTTTGCTAATAATTAAATAGTATTCTGTCGAGGCTCAGATCTACTCTGCGCACCAGAAAAGATCGGTCGGAAGACTAGATTTGTGATTTGTTAATTCTTTGACATTGCACACAACTATTATATTTTTCAGGTTGTTGTTGAAGTCAGAGGCCTTCGTCAGGCACTTCATGTTTTCCATAATTTAAAGTTAAGTGCTCAACATGATGTTATAATGTGCGTGGAGACCAAACTTTATATTTATTTTGGAAATTAATTATTTTCTATTTTGTTACATAATTTTTAAATATCCTAAAAAAATATTTTTTTTTTTGCAAAAATGTAAAATTTGATGTCCAAACATGATAAGCACTTCAAATCGACTATTTAAACATTAAAATCACATAAATGAAGTGCTTGGATGAATGTCCCTATCGCATAAATAGTCGTCATCAAATTCAATTTACTTTTCTACTGCTCCCATTTTTTTTTTCTGAGGGCCCTTCTTTTTGGGTAAATTCATGGCCTTGTTTTGAAATGGATGCTCTAAAACAAACTAGAAAGCTGTCCAATGTTCGGTTAGAGCCATTCGATTCACGCTAAAATTCGCGCACACCTCAATCACACAAATCTTAAGGATTACGCACGAATGCAATTCGGATTGCACGGTTCAGATCCAACATCAGACCAAATTTAGTGCAATGCCCAACTGACACCCCCGGTTCCAACTACAAAGAAGTAGAAGAACCAATGTGCGTAACTCGGAGAGACAATCAGTTGGTGGAACCAGCCAGGGCGCCGCTCGATCGCTCCTTGTCAGATCCGCTTCTTGTCAGATTAATTTGTGTCGATTGCTCAAGATTATGGAATTTGAAGTTAGAAGTAATGAATTTTGAAGGGAACTAAGAGAATGAAAAAGAGGAATATAGATATATGCAAACAATTTCATATCACCGATTTCATGCCTTGTTTATAGAAAAATAAGAGAATGTTCAATATAAGCAGTCCATGAATTCTCAATAACTCTGGTTCTTGAAAAATAAGTGTAGGTGCAGGACTCCAATTCAACTAAACATGTTTTTTCTATTCCTACAACAGCCCCAAATTGATAGTAGCAAGACAATTGAAGTTAAAGAGAAATTATCCGTGCTAGATAAAGTTATGCAGTACAATCTCAGGCATCCATTCCATTAACCGACAGATCAATGCGGAGAGGGTAAATGATAAGGAAATGAAGAGGACTAATGACAAGGAAATGAAGAGGGTAAATATTGTGCACATGCAAATTAAAATTCAATTGCACAGAGAAAAAAACTTGAAAAACTAATCATAATAATTTAATTACTTACTTTTTAAAGAAAAAAATAATTCAATGTCCCAAATTCAACGTGTACAAGTAATGTTAACCACTTACAAAATTGTTTCAATCCAACAAGTAATGGCAACAACTATGTAATAAATAAATAACTAAATATTTAGTACTTGCATTCCATCTGAAACAAATCCTAGCTAGATAAAAATCACTCATCTAATAAAAATAATTTGATATTCTCAGTAACATCCTTACATAAAAATTACTGATCATCTAGTCAAACAACTTGATCCCATTATTGTAATCTGGACATTGCTTCACATATTTTTGCAATTTTTCCTTATCAGCTGTCTTTCCCTTGCAACTTGGTTTTGCCGCAAACATATAGCATGGTTCCATTGAAGTTTCTCTAACACATGACATACCAGGTATATTTTTATTCCAAATTGTCATTAAAATTACCGGTTTGATCCCTGCGAGACCAGAACTGACAGATCCAAAAGTGGACCAACCACTTGTCATAAGCACATCACACAGACTAAGCAAATATATCTCTGCAAGTGCTTTTTGATTATGTGATTGGTTCTCAGTTTTTTGCTCTTCTTCATGGCTTGGTTGGTAAACACTTACCAACTCTCCAGTTTTAACCGAGTGCTCATAGTACATGGATTTGATCTTCTCATAGTAATATGAATACAATGATGCAACTAAAATTGCTTTCGAAGGATTTTTCTCATTCGGTTTGAAGGCTTTTGTTCCATTGAAATCAAGTTCAGGAAGTATACTTTCCATTTTAGAGCATTTTTGGATCTGTTGGAATATAACATCCGAAGAAACATTTGTGAAAAAAAAAACGCGTACTTGTATACCAATTTTCTCATCAGCCTTGGCAAGGTAAGACATGTAGTATCTCCTGACTAATCCCCAGACATTGTTACTGGGATGAATTAAATAATGTGCTAGTAAGTAGAACACACTCTCTTTTGCTGGAAATAACCGGCCGAGTTCTTCTTCAAACATAGTTGTTGATGAGTAAAGAGATGGGAGAAAGTATTGATCGGATTTTAGTAACAACCAATTGACCTTTCTGAGGACAATTTGATCGTCATTGCAAAAAAACAAACCATCTAAATCATGATAATCATATACTAGATGGACATAGACATAAGAGGGCAATGACTCAACCTCGGTATTAATTGAAGTATTGCTTATTATAACATGCTTATCTAGCATGTTACCATATGTCACATTAGAGTTAACATTGAGCTCATTTAGGTTTTTGATAGGAAAATCAGGAGGCAAAATCCATGAGGTATCAGGGAATGGTTCACAAAAGAGATCAACCAATTCATCATTCAATTGAATTAGCATAACTCTATTGGTGAGAATAGCATAGAGAAAGGTACTTGTAAGGGAAAGTATTCGGTTACCTAACCCGTTATGAGGGATCCAAACCACATAGTTGCACTCCATCGGTTCTATACTACTGTGACCTGAGTTCAATTGCTGAATCGACTTCTCATAAAGAGGTGTATTTGGGCCGCATTTTTTGTGGAGATCTTCATAATTTCTTAGCTTGTGCAAAAGGTATGAAGATGGCATGTATGTAAATGATTTACGGAACAATGACCACTCGTATCGGCTCAGACATGATTCTTTGTCAAAGTTTGAGGGGATTAATCCATGGAAATAGTTATTGTTGGATGGAGTAGAAGTCTGATTGGAACCATAATTCAAACCTGGATATGTAACAAAATTTTGTGAGCTATGAGAGCTCGTAAAGAAACAAAAAAGCATTTCATATATATACATCCTTTATGAAACCTTCAAATTACATATTTTGTTCTCTAATTAATATAGCGAATAACCTTCAAATTTCATGTATACCATATATTATTTTGAAGTGCATTGCCTACTAATCTTAAATAAAATAATAAGGTATTCATGAAGATTCAAAATTGAATTCAAAATAGTAGGACACTTTTCATTTTCTTTAGTAGTTTCTTTTATTGTTCAAAGTAAATTTAAAAAGTAATATTATGTTATGGACTGCGAATGATAAAATAGAGATATTGGCTAGTACATGTAAAAAAAAATGTTCTTTTGACTAATATGTATGATTAAGATTTTAAAAAACATGATCGTGCCCCACACTAAATCACCACTTGTCCAACTTGATAATGCAACAAACAGAACTGTTGCTTTAATTATCAATTAATCAATTTTTTATATTTTACTTTTGCTTTATACTGCAAATAGGAAATAAAACGTTCATACTTTTTGCCTCAATTATAAAAAAAAAACAATCATATATTTGGCCAAAATTTTAAAATATTATGCCGTATAACTTTCGTATATTGATTGTACGGAAATGATATTCTTATTGATCAAATAATACGGAGTTGTTAGAGGAAAATGATGTCAATTTTTCGCTCACGATTTGCATACGGGCTTCTAATATCATAAGTAATCATATTTAAATAATATAATTTGCTTAATAATTTTTATCCTATTTATTTTATATTTTTTGTTGTGATGTTAATGATTTTTATGTTAAATATAAATGTAAAATACCAAAAAAAAAACAATGCATAGAAAGCTCATCAAAAGTATAACTCATTTAACTCGTATAAACAAAAAATTAACTCGTATATATGTAAAATATTAGATGAGTTCGAAGAATTTACGGATGGATCAATTGGAAAAAGTAAATCCATTATAATAGGTAAGGTTAAAATTTTGACAAAATCCATTAACCCTTCCATTGTACATTCCTGAAGAAAGAAAGGTGGGATAGGATACATTTTTGGCAATTCATAAAATTTATACTACAAAAATTAATGTGTATTAATTACTTGAATTTTTTTTAACAAAAAACTGTTTATTAGACAAATTTGGATATCTATATATTAAGAAGAAGAAAAAAATAAACCAATTTGTTGGTAGGTAATATCTGCTACAAATTTAAAAAGAAAACAACAAACTAAGAAGGGATTAATTGCCTACTAATCTCAAATAAATTAAGATTAATGAATTAAGCCTCAAATAAATGTTTACCTTTCTCAATAGTAATAATTACATGACGCTGCCAGAAAAAGAGAATTAGAAGAGGCAATATCATCAAGCAAACAATCAGCACTGCTCCCCATTTGTTCTTCTTCACCTCATCATGCCTTGCCATCTCATCATTCCTTGCCATTTCAAGTCCCATATTTGCTAGCTACCTCTATATATCGATTTCACACTTTTATTTCTCCCATATATATTTACTTCTATTTATAGGGATATGCAATTGGTATATTAAATTTATTATATGAGGTACCTTCTTATGTCCCTAGCTTCTAAGAAACTTTATGTGCTAAGGTAGAAGTAATGGCCTTGTCATGCTTTCTGAGTTTAATTTCCTATAGTGCCGGCATGATATAAATACTACAAATTAATATTTTATTATTTCTTATTGTTGACTTTTCAACTATATCATTCTCATATATACATTTGTTTAATTGAACCGCCCCTTTGAAAAATAATGTTATTAAAATAATTTTAAAAATATATGTCCAACCATTGTCAAACATTTTTTTAAAAAAAATATTATTATATATTGTAGGATTGACTATTGCCAATTAGGTGTGGCAACGAGCTGCTCAAGAGCGAGGTAGGCCTCACTCGTAATCAGTTTGTTTGTGGACCTAGCAAAGTGAACGAGTTTGAATTTTAAGTTTCGAGCTAAAACTACTGACCAAAATTGACTCGTGGTTTGTCCAACCGAGCCACTAGAGCGAATCAAGCTGGCTCATTACTTGCTTGGCAGATTTGCAAGTTTGTATATTTATTTCTAGCTATATCTTAAATTTCCATAGAAGATCTTATCAATTATGATGAAAATAAAATGACATTTATATAACTAATTATTGAGCAATACTCTTAATTCAAGTGCAACTAAACAAATCAACTACGTACCATTAATTAAGTTTAGAACTAATTAAATTCATACACACCAAAATATCAAATCTTCAAATTCATTCAAAACGTAGTTCAAAATAAAGGTATAATTTATTATATTATACGAGGTACCTTTTTACGTCCCTAGATTCTAAGAAACTTAATGTGCTAAGGTAGTTCCATTATTATATCAGAGAAAGTAATGGCCTTGTCATGCTTTCTATGTTTAATTTCCTATCGGGCCGGCATGATATAAATACTACAAATTAATATTTTATTATTTATTTTGTTGACTTTTCAAGTATATCATTCTCATATATACATTGTTTAATTGAACCTCACATGGCCCCTTTGTAAAATAATGTTATTAAAATAATTTAAAAAAATATGTCGATTCATTGTAAAAAAAATTTAACCGAAGGATTGGCTATTTTCCAACCGACCTTAATTAAACAACAACAAAATATTATTTTTCAGTCTTACTTGTTCGTCACAAAAATAAAGTTTTGGTCGTGCGTGCAACATATATACACCGATAAACCATACCCATAACTTTCTAATATGAAGTAGTTGAAAAAAAATATTAACGCTCTTAAAATATGTAGTTGAAAAAAAATAATGTCTATTTTTTGGTGCTCATGACTTGCATTTATATATATTTATAATTTTATAGGTAGTCATATTTAAATGCTTGTAATAATTCATATTTAGCTCTTCTTATCAAAATCTTAAGGGAGAAAACATTAATATATGTATTCTTTCAAAATTGCAAAAACTCACACAGTTAGCATCTAAATCTAGATTAATTATATTAAATATATATATCTAAAAGTAGTTAAACAACGATATTGAAGGCTCTAAGATTCACTAAGACCATTATACCTTTATCTTTCTCATTCTTTTTCTCTGTTTGAGTGCCCGTCAAACGCTCAAAACTCTCCTACCATAATTTTCTTCTCCCCACCTCGCCCCTCTCTGATACAGCATTGTTGGCCCTCTACATTTCTTCTGGTCGTGCATCTCTCTTTAGCCCCTCTCCAATAGAGCATTTGTCTTGTCCCTCTCCGACATGGCATCGGATGTTGAATACCTCTTTCTCCAATATGTTATGTTTGCTTTATTATTTGAAATATGTGTTGAGCTTTTTTTTGCTTCGCTTACGATATGATACGCTTTTTTCTCTTGTGTGTGCAACATGACAACACATATACACCGATAAAATATTAACGCTCGTAAAATATGAAGTACTTGAAAAATAAATGATGTCTATTTTTTTAGGCTCATCAATTGCATTTATATATATTTCGAATCTAATAAGTAGTCATATTTAAATGCTTGTAATATTAATTCATATTTAGCTGTTCTTATCAAAATCATAAGTATATCATATTTGTCTTTCAAAACTGCAATACATGTCTTTGTTTTTAAAATGTTAATAACTCAAAATTTAAAATATAAATGTTAAAATAAAACCTTTAGATGTGTATATGATTTTTATTACATGCTCATAAAATATAATTACATTTGAGTTAACCATAAACATTAAATTCTAAATACGACAATAAAAAAAAGTGTACCGAAAGCAACATAAGGACTTGGCCTTGCCAAAGCTAATTCATACAACTTTCTGAAAACACAGATATAGAAACTTGTGTTTTTTGCATGATAAATTCACGCTTAAGTTATGAGTTCAACTTTTGACAATATATAAATACAAAAGCTATAACTAAATGTGTAGACGGTTTACAATCAAATAACTTTATATTAATCTAACAAATATAACACTTATTACGAAACAATCAATAATATTTACTTATTAGAGGATATTAGAGGATAATCAATAAAATAATAAGATTTCATAGCTAATTCTGCAAAACATTTGATTTTCTATAATAACCACAACTTTTAGTTTTCTACTATAATTAAAAACAAATTTTAAATTTAGTTTTTAATAAAAGAAAATTGATAAATTAAATTGATAATACTTTATTTATTTGTATTTTATTAATTTAAAATATAAACTAATAGTTGCATGGGTAATCACACTTTGACTTTGTTAATCTTTGTTGCTAATTTATTATTCTTTACTGCTTAAATTGAAGGCTTTAGTTATGTATATCATATACACTGCTCGCAATTTTTTTTTAAAGCAGACTATTTTTATCACTCTAGTGTGTGTATTTCACGTGACTCTATTTTTTCAATTTTTTTAATTTTTTTAATTTCTTCATTATTGGGAAAATGATATTCTTGTCCGAGTTGTTGTGGAGAATGTTGTTTATTTGTCTTATTATTTGAAATTAGTGAGTATTGTTTCTGCTTTGTAATAATGAGTTTAAAATATATATCATATGCTTTAAATCAGAAATATAAATCTCTAAACTAGTTGTTTATGAAATAAGTTTTGAAGTCGACTCCTAGAAATTTTTTTGAAAAAGACCTAATAATTACAATAATTGAATTAATTATTAATCTTAATATGGTTCTGTTCTTTCTTTCTTCTACTCTATTTTATTATGGTGAACCTTCTAATACCTTTCTCATAACAAAAATTCATGAACTTTTTGATGTAAATTCACCACCCTTATCGGACATCCATGTCTTTATGCCCACACTGGCTCAAATTTTCAACAAGCATTTTAAACTTCTTAAAAAGTGAAAAAGTATCTGATTATTCCTTTAAAAATAAACCCAAGTTCTTTGGGAATAGTCAGCAAGAAAAGTAAGAAAATATCGGTGATTATCAAGAGAGTTCGGAGTGATTGGACCACATTTCTGTATGAACCAATTCAAGCATTTTTTTTGCACGATAACTTGCTTCCTTCGGAAAATAGTTTCTTGGCTGCTTCCCTAACCGGCAACATTCACAAAATTTGTCACAGTGGTTTATTTTTGATATGCCCTTCACCGTTCCTTTATTTGCTAATTCTTTCAAGCCATCAAAATTGAGATGACCAAACCGCAAGTGCTATAACTAAGTTTTATCTTCTACACATGTCTTTAAACACTTTGCATCCACATTCTCCAAATTTAATTTAAACATGCTGTGTAGAAATTGTCTTTAGGATTTTTTAGTTTTCGTGCCTCTTCCAATAATATACTGCCCAGTCTTTAGGGTTTTTTGAACCGTGTCAGACTGGTTGTATATCACATTTTTATTTATATTAATTTCTAGAATGTATAGTCAACCAAGCAACATATCCTCGAATATGCTTATTAAGGCAATGTTAATGTACATCCAAATCGTATCAAAACAACTGTAATTTTACTTACAGCAAAACAAACTTAAAATTAAAGAAGTAATGGTGAAGCCAGTAGGAAAACTTGGATGTCAAGCAGTTCAATTATTAGTCTTTCCTCTTATAAAACCTGGATGGCAAGCATTATTAAATTTCTTTATTAACTTGCAACAAAAGCATGCCTAATAATATCCACTAATAAATTGGATTAACTTTCTAACAATATTTTCTTAATGAAGTATAGACTGTTAGACCAAATCCCAGTAAACTGCATACCCATTATTGAAAGGGAAACTAACCAGGTAAAATATATAACTGCAAGTGAGAACAAATCTGATATTACTTTGAATATAGTTCAACATTCTTTCATAATACATATCCAGAGAGCTCAATACATGGCCTACCATTCCACAAAGACCAAACAATGTACAAACAATCCATCCACAAAATGAAAACACTTAGAAGACCAAACAACAATGTGTCAATTACTCACTTCTTCATCTTACCCGCTTGAAATCCTAATTTCCCCAGACAACCTTTTATGCTTCCGGGACCATTTTGGGAGGCGGCTGTTACAGCAAAACATCCAAACATAAGTACAATAAAACCTAAATATTTGTATCATCAAGTACAAAAGAGCAAATTTCATCTGCACAACCATAGGATAAAGTTAAATATGAACCAGACACAAAAAGAACGATGAAAAGATAATTGAGATTTGAGAATCCCTCTCTCATTTTCTTCACAGGTGCTATGTTGTATGTTCATTAAAACTCATCCATTAAATTTCTCAATTTGTGGAAGTAAATATAAATGCTTGACTAATTTATAAATGCAATTGTTCCATAAGACAGCTGAATATTTTAAATATATATGTACCATCAGTTCAGATGCAGACTTGTTGCGCTTGCTAATCTTCTTAGGGGTGCTCTCATTTGATGGCTTCTCTGCAGCTCCCGTTACAACTTCATAAATCGTTGGCAAATTATTGATCATGCTAAATAGCTCCTTCCTGTACTTGCAAACATACAATTATGCTAATAAACATTTATCTAATATAGTGTAGTGTTTTTAAGTAAATGAAATACAGTGCCAACAAAAAGCTAGTCATAACAATCCAAAGAAGGATCAAGTGCTAGAAAAAATCATCCTATGGTTTATTACAGTTTGATATGGATTCAATAAGAACAGTCATGCAGAATCTGGAACTTTTGTAATTTGCATAGTTGTAGTACAAAATGTTTGTTAATATTACAGTTCTGATATTATCACCTGCTGTTTTTTCCCAAATCGCACCCTGAGTAGAACGTGAGAGCTATTAGCCACGAATCACTGTGCGCAGCAACAAGGGCAAGCCAATGTTTTCTTCCCTTGGCATCTCTGGCAAAATTAATGCCTACAGTTGGCTCTGGCATGGCTGGTGGCAGCCTCCCAGGCAACTTCAATTCCCATGTCCCATTTGGGAGCCCATATAAATATAAATCATCCTTATCTAAATATTATTTAAACAATGAGAGAGGAAATTTTATTTGCAAGGGAAAACTACCATATAGGTATATAATACAATAACAAACAATGTGTAGATTGGAATGTGTAACATGCCTCAGCGTTTATCTATTATTAAGCATTGATGAAAACCAAGTTTATCATGCAAGTAAAACCAAATTAAACAAATAACTCTTATCACGCTCTTCTACACCTAATAGCAACATGCATGCAAATCTCTTTGGAGATGTCATCAACAAATAAATTCTAATCATTATAACAGCACTCACCAGGATCACAAAGGCTGTGGAAAGTTTCGACTTCTGCAAAAATAAATTGATATGGAAATTAAAGGTAAATAGCAAAGAGGACAGAAAAAGGCAATAAATTAAAATTATAATGGCAACAACACTAAAAGATGATTTCAAAATTACAGTTTAGAAAAATAGAAGGGAAAAATGAACAATAAAGGGATGTACCAAACTTTTTAGAAGTACTGGCGCTTAAAACTTTAATTTAAACTCAACAAGTAAAATACAAAACAAAAGCCATACTTAAAAGTTTCAGAGTAAAACCAAAAGGCATCTTAATTTGCCTGCCAAATATATTATCTGACAAATTTGCAAAACAAGACCTTTACAGTGGCATTTTACATTTTAAAAAATAAATTTGTAACTTCCACATGAAAATTTCAGGAAGGATAAAAGTAATTAAGCGTTGCTGCTTGACGATTAACTAAAGATTGGCTTGTATCTTCTCTCTCTTTAATCATACAACCTCAATCCTCTCAATTAGAGAGATCACAAAGACAACAGAAGGTGTTATGTTGTACCTTTGTAAAACTCTCAGAGATAAAGGTATTTTGAGTGCTATGCCACTAAATTCTAGCACTGTAATAATAAACCATGCACAGACTATACTAATTACAACGTTTCATGCAAAATTTTGGAACCAAAAAAAAAAAGCACGACAGTAAATTGAAGACTTACCCGTTGTGAGAGCCTTCAAAATGCCAGCTCGTCTTGCTTTGAAATCCCTGAACAACCTCCGGAGTGTTCTTGCTTCTGTTGGGTTAATTTCGCACTACAACCAGTTTGCATAGGTAATGGCAGAGATGAACTGCGGTTCAGCTTATTTAAGAAAAGGAAGTTCTGGTTTGGTGCGTCTTCTTTTGATTTAGGGCTTTTAATCATTTCAGCTTTTAGTAAACATAACACCAGATCAACATAACAAATAAAATTTTGATTTTCTATTAATTTCCAAAGTTTCTGAAATTTCCAACCCCAAAGAAAACATCTCCATAAACTAAAAATCCACAGATACACTTCTTTCATTATTCTTTAATTAAAAAAAATATGCACCACAAAGAGAGAGAATGGGAGTAAAGGAGGTGATAAAGAGAATTTCTGGTAGATTGTTCTTGGAGAGAGAGCAGGGATAAAGAATTAGAGAAATACCGGGTGAGCTAGGACAGAGGAGGTGGAGGCGGAGGCAGTTGACACCATCTCGTCATCTTGATCGGATGTTTCTCTTTCTTTCGCCATTTTGATTTGAGGTTTTCTCTTCATCTTGTTTTGCTCTTCTCAATCTGTCTGTGTGAGAGCGGGAGATGGGAGACTGATGTTTACACAAATCATTTACTTAGAAGTATCACTTTTTTATTGGATCTTTATCAGATCTTGAAAAGGTGGTTTAATACTGAAAATGAATGGGTCGGATTAAGACAGATTTTTATTGTCAAAGTTCAACTCCATACCCAACCGAACCATAGCCCAACCAGGTAGAGGTGTTCATCCGTTCGGTTAAAACTGAAATTAAATAGGCAAACAAAAGTTTTATTTGGTTTTCAAAAATAGAACCGAACCAACCGAATTAAATTTATCAACTAATTAAACCAAACCAAAGTAAGTTCCATTTGTTCGGTTAAACCAAACGAACCAAAGTACAAAAGGGATGTTGAAACAGAAATTTCATATTTTCAAATTTTCATGTTTATTTGCCAAATTAAAAAAAGGTAATTATAATATCCCCCACCTATCCATCCCCCATTTCATCCCCCAACTAACTTTATATTTTAACTATAACTACTATTTCTAACAACCTTTATTTCTTTCCTCTTTCTCCCTTTCTCTTCCACCTCTATTTTTCTCTTTCACCTCCATCTTCTTCTCCCACCTCCGCCTCCGCCTCCCTCTCCCACCTCCGCCTCCCTCTCCCACCTCCGCCTCCCACCTCCCTCTCTCACCTTCACCTCACCTCACCTCCGTCTCTACCTCCCTCTCCCACCTCCGCATCCCACCTCCTCCTCCACCTCCATTTTTCCATTGATAAGCTCCCCTCCCTCTCCCACCTCGAAATGATAAATACAATAAGCTCCCTCCCTCTTACACTTTCGCATCGTTTTTTTTCCTCTATGCCTACTGCTCCTGCTCTAGCGAACGTTTTGCCGGAGATCACCCGTCACTCCATCCCAATCAAGCACGCCTCTGCCAGGAATGCATACTTCAATGTGTATGAATGAATACTTCAATGTGTTTGAATGAATACTAGAACACGTCTTTACCGGGTCAGATCTGTCACTGTCGATCGTATCAAAATAATTTTGTATATGTATATGCAATTAATCTTTTTCATGTTTATGTTCTCATTCCTCATGAAGTAGCGAGTTTTGCAAAGAACAAAGTTTTATTAATGATGAATTAGGCCACTGCGTATTAAATAAATGACATAAAAACAAATTTTGAAAAAAAATAGAGATATATGAATGAATACTTGATGTCTTAGAGATGAATACTTCAATGTGTATAAATGAATACTTAATATCTTATGTATGAATACTTGCGTGACAAGATATTAATACTTGTGCAACAGACAACTCGAAAGTATGTCATCATGGATCTCATTTGAAAGATAAAATTGTGTAGAAAACGTTCGTGGTTTTAGATTTGCAAAATTCTTCCCAGATCGTCAGAAATATTGGTTAGATTGAACGGAGAAAAAAAAACCCACCTCTAAAAACATGTAAAAAATAGATGAGTGATGTGTCCAGTTTTTATATTTACACTTACACGATGAGGATTAATACTTTCTCGATAAGAGATGAATACTTGTGCAACGGACAACTCGAAAGTATGTCATCATGGATCTCATTTGAAAGATAAAATTGTGTAGAAAACGTTCGTGGTTTTAGATTTGCAAAATTCCTAATAGATCGTCAGAAATATTGGTTATATTGAACGGAGAAAAAAAACCACCTCTAAAAACGTGTAAAAGATGGATGAGTGATGTGTCCAGTTTCTATATTTAAACTTGCACGACGAGGATGAATACTTTCTCGATAATGATGAATACTTGTACAACGGACAACTCGAAAGTATATCATCATGGATCTCATTTTAAAGATAAAATTATGTCAAAAACATTCGTGGTTTTAGATTTGCAAAATTCCTCACCGATCATCAGAAATATTGATTAGATTGAACGAAGAAAAAAAATCCCACCTCTAAAAACGTGTCCCTTGCGCGCGCCAGTTGTAAAATATTTCAAATATTATGTGGTCCCCAAATAGTAAGTGGTCCCCCTAGGTAGTTAGTAGTTATTGAAGTAGTTAATGACTGGGGGATGAAATGGGGGATTGTTACGGGGGGATAGCTAGATGCTCCCTTAAAAAAAACAACCAAATTCTAAATGTTCATAGGAGACGGAAAAAAAGTATCCAATAATATCTAATAACCAAATACTAGAAATGGAAACCACACTGACATAGTGGTAAAACCATATATGTATATTTTTTATTTTTCAAATACGGATATATTGGATATTAAAAGAATATCAATACAAATAAGGATCAGATCAGATATTTATTTAAGAAAATATAAATATTATTAAAAATATACCAGTGTTCATAATATTTTTCTAATTATAATGGTAAATAACAAAAATATATTAATATTTATGATATATATTTACTATTCAAATACGGATACTTCAAATTTAAAAACCATATATGTCTCCTCAACTGCACTGACATTCCAATATCTAATATCTGTATTTAATTTTTGAATACAGATTGAATGCAGACTGATATTATATGCTCCGTTTTCACCTCTATTGACATGTATAATAGCATATATATTCTTCTTCTTCTTACTTCAAAGTAGATTAATTATTAAATGTTTTATTTACTATTATATTTATATAAACTAGTATATATGAAACGTTAATATATATTATAAATTTAATTTCAATGATAGATAAATTTTAGTAATATATTTTCCAATGATCATGTCATTTTTTCAGATAATATATATGTATCTTAGTATTCGTTAGAAAGTTAAAAATAAATTAAATATAAAATCATTTTGTTACTCCTTGGAAGTTCTCTCAGTTATCCAGCTATATTGATGGGATCATGCGTATTATATTTAAAAAAAGAGTGAGGTTATATGGTACTTTGCAAAGTGTACATTGATTTGTATTATGAATTTATATTTTTATTTTCATAGTTTAAACAGTCGATTTGAACCGATTAACATGATCTACATATGGAAATATATTTAAAGATCAAATTTTTGTATTTTTTGAAAACTTTTTTTACTGTTTTTTAAAATAAAGAGAAAATCACCCAATTTAAAAATTATAGACTACCTAGAAGTAGTTCACAACCTATTTAAAAAAAAGTAATAATTTTTTTTTTAACAAAAGTGAAATCTAACCTCTAACTACATTTTATATAGAGATCATGTTGAGCAGTTCATATCGAATATATTTCACATAGTATACATACAATTAGTAGACTGATCATGACGATCTCCATCTAATATACTTCAGAATTTTACCTCTTTTTTGATAGATTACAGCCCACTTGAAGGATGAAACTGAATTTGATAGCAAATCTAACTTAAAACAACTTTTGCTAAGGGTTATTTAGAATCAAAGCACAAGTCCGCAGCAACGCACACCACGCAAAATTAAATACTTAATTTGGTCTTTTTTTAGCTTAATTTCTGTGTTTATCTTAGTGATATATATCATCAGTCATTTGTCGGTGACAAAATTTCTGATATTTGACATGCATACATCGTGCCACCAATATTGGAATCTTATATAATTCATTTCATGCATGCATCTGTTCATGTTTTTACATATAACATGTACATTTTTTTTCCATAGAATAATATTATTTTGGGTCATTGAAAGACCCAATAACAAGCCTATGCAATTGAATTACGACGATTAAATTAGTTTAAGAAAAACTTCTAATTGTTTACTTAACATTAATGATTAGACAAGCCTCAAGGGTTTTGTCATTCTTCATATATACAAAAGTACATATAATTTCAAATATTTACAAAAGAGTAGTGTTCAAACATGTTATCTCTTTCATGCCTCAATGGTGCCTCACATTTCTATTTTTCTTTTGATGTCCAAATAGTCCATGTGAACCACTTAACATGATCTCTATATTAAAATGTGCATGGAGGCTATTTTTTACAATTTTTGTACTATTTTTGTAGATAGTTATAAAATCACAGTTTTTCAATAGATTCCGAACCATCCAAAAATAGTAATTTTGTACCATCTAAAAAAAAAGTAAATTTAAAAAATATATAAATTTTTGTCTCGAACCACATTTTAATATAGAGATCAAGTTGAGTTGTTCGAATCAACTATTTAGACATTGAAAAAGAAAATAAAAATATGAGGTATGATTGAGATAAGAAATACATGAGGCATTTGGACCCATACTCTTTACACAATTGTAAGTACTTAATGTATTCATATCCATTTAATACGTGATGCAAACTAGAGAGGATATTGTTCTTAGTTAATCACAACCATATGATCTAATGTATTCATAGCCATGTGTGTCCCACTAGATAACCTATGACTTAAGAATTATGCAAGTTGATTAGAAAAATAATGTCAAAATGAACATTGGCTACCTTAAAACGCTTGTATTAATACATGCAATATTGCATGTGTTGTAACAATTTAGTCTTTGAACATGTATCATATGTTTCATATTTAGGAATTTTCTTAATTTAATATCTCTCTGGTTAGGTTGTCTGGAATTAGATGAACAGTAAAAATGCCAATTTAATTATTAATAGAAGGTCTAGTTTAAAAATAAGTAAATAGCAGTTTCTTCCAGGTTTTAAAAACAAATTAAATAGGATATTTTGATATTTTTTAGGAAGACATAAGAACATTAACAAATATTGATTGCTATATTCAGCATTCCTCTTTACTAATTTTCTGAATATTATCCAAAATAAACTTTTTCATATATATCAATTCATGATTCTTTATAAATAACCCATAATCTGCTCTCTCTCTCTCTCTCTCTCTCTCTCTCTCTCTCTCGTTCTCTAAACACTATTTTTATACATGAATGGCGTCTCTCTCTTCCTCCAAAAGACACAAAGATCTTCCTAACCACCTGCTTCAAAAAAATATCCTACCTCGTCTCTCTTTTAAATACCTCAACAGATTGAAATGCCTTTCCAAAGAATTGCATTCATTAATAAGCACCAATGCGGAATTTGCCACCGATCAGTCTCGCTTAGCAGACACTTCATCAAGTGGCTTTGTGTATATGAATGATGGCGTCTTATCATTCTTTCCAGACCCAGCATTGATAGGTGTCCCTGATCCGTCCCTCAATTTCCTCAACCCAGGTAACGTCAAGCTCGTCTCCTCCACAAATGGGCTCCTTCTTCTTCAAGGTGAATTCAATTGCAAGACATCCCTCTGCGTGTGTAATCCTGCTACCAAAGAGATGGTGTTTATACCAGAAAGTGTTGGCTGGGAGATAATTTCTTACTATGAAGTGGGTCTTGCTTATGAACCTTGCGAGTTGCCGGATCGGTTCACACTTGTACAACCTCTGCTATGCTACCATAAAGATGTTTGCCTGTACCAGTTTACTGTCTTTCATTCAGACATTGGCAAATGGACCCGTTCAAGCCAGAGTGTAAATTTAAGTGTATATTGGGCTACAGCTAATTCAGTGTGTGCGAAGGGGGTGATATATTGGTGTTGTTCAGAGTACCTTCTATGGTATGATACAAAGAGGGATTTAGCAGGGTCTGTAGTGTTGCCGACGATAGAAGATAGGATTCATGTAGGAGTCTACGCTGGTGAAATCACGTTTTGTCATAGTTGGGTTGGTGGGATCGAGGTGTGGAGACTAACTGGAGGGTTTTTCTGGGATAGGCTACATGCGTTGAGTTGGGACGGAAAGTTGGATCCGTTTAACTTTTGTCATGGCCTGCAGTCGCTTTGCAATAGCCAGACTGAAATTTTCTTCCGGAGAGACTTAATATTTCCAGTAGGCTTTGATGGGCAGTTTGTTTATTTCGTTGTGCGGCTGATAGATCGTGATAGCACATCGAGGTTGTTTCGCTGGGATACAAAGACAGGACAAGTTGAATTGAAAGATATGATCAATTTAGGAAAAGGGATATGGTTAGAGTGCCACAAATATGCTAACAGCATGGCTAGAGTGCCACAAATTTTTAATGGGGCTTCTTAGGAAATTGGCATACGGTTTTCTGTACCGAGTTCTAACAAAAAGGGTTATGCACTTATGCATCTTGGTCTGGCTTGACAGAGTTGTTTTCTTAATTTTTTTGTTTTATTTTAGGATTCTAGAACTATGTGCAGAGTGGGTAATTTTTGCAATTTCAAGAGCAAGTTGGTTGTGATCTCTGCTAAACTTCAATGAAAAGGGTTGTGCATAATACTCTTGATTGTGAGAGTTGTTCTAAGTTTTTTTCTTTTTCTTTTTCTTTTACTTTTCTTTTTCCTTTTTTTTTTTTTTTTTTTTTCCTTTTAAGATTTGGAGAGCTTGTTTCTTTCAATGTTTCGAATGTATAGTCAATCAAGCAACATATCACGGCTATATATATGATTAAAACGGCAGTGTTAATGTACAACCAAATTGTATCGAAAGAAGAAACTATAATTTTACTAACAGAAATGAGGCAATGATGAATCGAAGCGAGTAGGAAAACTTTAATTAATGCATGGCAAGTAGTTCATTTATTAGGCAAGCGGGATTAACTTGGTTTAAATTTAACTATGAAACAGAAGCATGTCTAATAATACCATTAATAAAAAGGATTAAGTCTCTATATATATTTATTTAATGACTTGTATAGAGATACTCATTATGATATATACAGTGCAGTACAGATAAAAAGGAGGTGAATGTTGGGACCGACAAAAACCATCATCGCATGATCATCTGTGTTGAATATAAACTGAAGTGCGGAAGCATATCTTAATCCTTGACTATCGAGCACCACCGATTTGGTTCTTCCATAATATCAATGCCCTTTAGAAAGTCTCCTTCGTTCTGCCTTCTCCGAAGTGTCACACACTCCCATCTAATGGGATAATGAGAGATGAATTCCGAATAGCCTTGTATCTTCTAGACCAAATCATATATATACAGCCCAAGAGAACTAGTGTCTGTCTTATGTTGTAATTATTCAATTTAACCCATAACTAAATTGAATATTACATCTTAATTAGTTCTACACATTAAAGGTCAACACCCTATATGAAACTTTATTGCTCAATAAATTATAAACGGCAAATAATCACTATTAATTGAGCATAAAATTGACAGTATACAATACATAAGTATTTTACATATTAGTTCAACGTTGGATTATTTATCTAACAGTGAATTTTATCATTATCTTTTTAAGAATACCTCACTAATGCTGGTAGGGCTGTTAACGGGTATAGTACGTGTCGAGTGGAGGCATTTTCATACTCATACCCATTAAAATTGACTTTACCCATACCCTACTAATACCCATTAAAAATTAATGTTACCCTATCCTTGCCCGTTAATATTATCGAGTAACAAAACGGTAGTGGGTAAATAACGGATAAAACAAATATAATAATTAATTTTATTATATTTTACAACTTAAACATCATAAACTCATTCATTTCACACATATGTAATTTCATTGCTAATAAAAAATAAAAATAAATGTGCAATCAATTGTAACTAGTAATTGGATTGAAAATTGAATTGAATATATGTTTAGAATTTATAATTACTCTATAGGTAACAGGTATGATATAGTCATTACCCATAACCTTATCCATTTGATTAACAAAATAAAATAATATCCATACCCATACCCAATAAGCTAACGAAGAAAAATTCTTACCTATACCTACCTTAATTATCGAATACAATACGGGTAGGGCAAATGACCAAAAAGGTACCATGCATTGACACGTACCCCTACTAATGCAGGGCAATTAGTTCACCATTGTGGAACCTATGCTGATCTGCACTAAAATGATTATCAGGTACCATTTTGACGTCTTTCGTTGAGACACCGGAAATGGACCCATTCGAGCCAAACCATACAAACTGACATGGTTTCATTTCCATTTAAACCTTTGTGCGCAAAGGGGGTGATATATTGGTGTTGCACAGAGTACCTTCTGTGGTATGATGTAAAGAGGGATATAGCAGGGTCTCTATTGTTTCCAGTGATTGAAGGGGAGGTGATAGGAGGAGTAACTAATTTAGGAATCTATGCTGGTGAAATCATTTGTTGCCGTGCTTGGAGTAGTGGGATCGAGGTGTGGAGCCTGACTGGGCAGTCCCATTGGGATAGGATACATACGGCAAGTTGGGACAGCATGGTGGATTCAAATGAATTCTATCTTGATTTGCAGTTACACCACAAAAGCCTGTCTGATATATTCAACAAGCCGTCCATCATATGCCTGATAGGGTTTGATGGGAAATTTGTTTACATCGCTGTGCAGCTTAAGGATCAAGATAAAACTGAAAAGTTGTTCAGCTGGGACACAGAGACAGGACGAGTTGAAAAGAAAGGTGTGGTTACTATAAAAATATCAGAGCTTGCAGATCAATTTTTCAATTAGGCAAACAGCATGGCCAGAGTGCTGCAGATTTTTAATGTGACTTCTTAAGGCATATGATTGTTTTTAGTTTTAGGATTCTAGAACAGTGGGTAATCTTATAATTTGGAGAACAAAAGGGGTCTGTTTAGAAAATTGGTTAGGTTCTTATTTCAACTGAGTTTCCATGAAAAAGGGATGTGCATGTTGTTAATATTGCAATTTGGTTATGATGTTGATTATGTTCTTATCTCTACCAGGATGTGAAAATTTACTGATCAATATTTGGAAGAGTTGAGTTCTATTGGGAATATTTTATTTTTCATCTATGAGTTATTAGCAGTCTTTATACTAATCAACTGCCATACTGTACTGCTTGTTTCAGAAATTTTCTTCTTTTGAGTGGAAGTCAATTTCATTTTTTTCAGGGTCAATTTTATTTGCTAAGCAGAAATGTTTTGTATAATGTTTCTTAATATTTCTCTATTGATTCAAGAAAGCTTAGTTATTTTTTCAATACAAGTACACTGTACTCCTTGCTCCTCAAAGGGACAAATGAGCAGGGTAATAATAAATGAAAGTTGTCAACAAAAATTCTGAATTATATTTTTGCACTTCTTGTCTGATCTGGTGAAACACAGGGATGTATTGAAGTTAATGTACTGGTTTGTCTTTGCACATAAATTAGTTTTTCGCTCTTATAATGATTTGTTATTTGCTATGAAATTCACAGAAATCAGCTTTTCTGTTCTCAAAAAGTTACAGACAATTAGCTTTTCTGTTCAATGTTCTGGTACGTCACTACAACAGAAATACCTATCTGCGACCCATCAAATGGGTCGCAGATGGGTGAGGCGCCGGTCGCAGAAGACCAAAATCGGTCACAGAAGACCAAAATCGGTCGCAGAAGACCCGGTCGCAGTTGCTCCGTCACTAATGACTTCCTTGCTGACGTCACCGGTCTCTGAAGGGTATGACATCGGTCACAGATGACCCTTTCAGCGACCGACTAAATCCGTCACGGATGCGACACGCTGACGTGGCTAGAGACCTATCTGAGACCGACTGAGCGGTCGCAGAAGGGTTACAAATCGGTCGCAGAAGGTTTTTTTTTTTTTGGTATTTTTTATTGTTTTTCTTATTCCTAATTGGTACGAAATGTACCAAATAAATATAACAAACTATCGTTCATATGCAACACAAGCAACAAACTATCATATTGCAAATAATAAATTATCCCAAAACATGATCATATTCATCCAAAAATCTAAGCAATATTCGTCAAAAATTTCAAACCATTGAACAATTCCAAATAGCTCACTAAATACAACTATTATAGTGGAATGCAAAGAGTGAGTCTATGGTACCAAATATAAAACATGGCAATCTAAATTAAAGCCTTTATGCTCCAAATCAGCAGCTCACGCATTCTTTTTCAACTCATCAATTATAATGTTATGAACAAAATCATACACAAAAATAAGAAACTTTTCAACATTACAAAGGGAAAAGGAAGCACCTTGCTAATTAGTATAACAAAGTATAGTGAAGAGTGGTCTCTGTTGTCTTCTTTTATTTTTGAATTTAATAAGTTTGCGAAACTAGACGAACTTCATACAAATCATTTTTGCCTTTTCCTACAATAACCAATGCAAACACAATTAATTATTTATTGCAAGAATTTCAAGCACAAATTTACAAACACCATGCATTCACTAATTAATGTATCTTTACTAACCATAAACAAAGTAAAGAGCAAAATATATGGTACAGTCTCAAATTTAGAAACTGCAACGGTTTCAAATGTGTATGGTTATATAATAGCCGAGTCCCCAGATTAACAAATTGCAATTTAAATTTGAAAATTTAATAACTCAACATGTTGTTGCTAAGTATTTACCAAAATGTTAAATAGTTTCTATATATAACCACACTTGGGAATTCTAAATGTTAGACTTTTGAGTTTTGAGCAACTGCATTTGACCTCTGGAAATTAGATTACAATTTGTTAGTTTTGGCAAACAATACTTCCAAATATAAAAATATTCCCACTGACACCTAAACATAAAAATATTAAACGAACTAGGTATCAAAAAACTAAAATTTTACCAGAAGGACCCTAAACTTTCAGCTATTACAAATAGAAACACAAACTTCAATACACTTGATAAAGAAGTCCTCTGAAAATTGAAAGCACTAATGGCTATTGATACCTAATTTAAACATAGATGCAATACCATAGTTTGTGAAGGCAATATAGTTCTAAGAAAAAGAGAAAAATATTTTTTTTAAGGAATTGCATGAGCTCTTATTCTAAAACCAATAAAATTTCAGACCTACTGTTTGCATGTATGTTAGGCTTAATTTGATGAGCAACAGTAGCATGAAAAACAATGCATAGAAACCCATCCATCAGTTGATTTCTACAAACCTCTTCATACCCATCAAGACAGCCCAAAGTTACATGATTACCTTGAATTAGTAAGGAGCAGCTTCCGCCCTTGGGATTTCCAATCTTTGGCCTCACGTGATTCCTTCTCCTGAAATAACATAAACACAACAGTATGTGTCAATAAAAAAATATAGGAGCTTGACATTGTATTTTAACAAGGGTTATATTCCTTCCCCAATTTCTTTTCAACAAAATGACAACTCTGCCTCTCTCTCATTTCTTTACCTATAACTAAGTAAGAAATTATGAATATTTGGATAAATTTGGAAGAAATTAAGCTTATAGAATCAGAATCAGAA